>NW_020664868.1:679554-733369 GCF_002925995.2 Terrapene triunguis | reverse complement strand
CTGTTCTAACCCACTAGACCCCACTCCCCTCCCAGAGCTGGGGAGAGAACCCAGGAGTCCTGACTCCAGCCCCCCTGCTCTAACCTTGAGCCCCCACTCCTTTCCCAGAGCCAGGGATAGAACCCAGGTGTCCTGGCTCCCACTCCCCACTGGCTGGCCGGCCAGGCCGTCTGGCAGGGTTCAGGCCTGTAACGGGGCTGATTGGGGTGGGACAGAAGCCAGAGTTTGGGGGCGAGGGGCTGGGAGGTCCGTCCTGTCCCTGCTGCTCACGGCCCGGGCCCAGGGGCGGTAGAGCCGTGGGGGATGGAGGCAGGCCCAGCAGGGTGGCAGGGGGGTGGGAGCAGGGGCAAGACGGGCGGCTGCTCTCCAGGGCTGGGGCATGAGGCAGGGCTGGAGGGGCTGTGCCAGGCAGCGCGGCCTAGCAGTTAAGGCTCTGGACCGGAGTCACCTTCTCTCCAGGCCTCTGTGAAACGGGGCCAATTGTCCTTCCCTTCCTCCATCTGGGGGCTCGGCAGGGCAGGGAGCCATGGCGGGGGGCCTGAGCGTGGGGAGAGCGGAAGGGGAAACTGAGGCACAGAGAGGGGGAAGTTACTGGCCTAAGTCTCCCCAGCTTTGGGTGGGAGGGGGCTGGGAGCCAGAACACCTTGGTCCTATTCCTGGCTCGGAGAAGGGAGGGGGGTCTAGTGGTTAGGGGGGGGGGGGGGGGCTGGGATCCAGGACTCCTGGGTTCTCTGCCCCGCTGTGGGAGGACAGCAGGGGTCCAGCAGAGCTCTGACCCCCAGTCTACCACTGTACACTTGGGGGACCCACATCGCACTGTGTGAGGCCCCCCCGATCCTGCACCGCTCCTGGAGACGCTGGTCGGGCTGGCCCAGCCGCTTCCTGCCGGGATCTCATCACCTTTCCCGCCTTGGCCCCCCTCTTCCATCTCCCCACTGCAGGGCCCTGCGCGCCCCGGGGCCAGGCCGAGCGCCCGCCCGCCCACCTGCCGCACACACACAATTTGTTATTTTTACTGATCTAATTTAGCAAATGTCCCAATCGGCTTAGGGCCGCTGCCCCCTGCGCAGCTGGGTAACTGAATTAGTGGGGATTAGGGAGTCCGGGAGAGATGACAAATTGGTTCCACGATGCCGGCTGACAGCTGCCACCGGGGGCCGGGCGCGGGGCACCCTGGGGAACCGGCTTTAATTCAAGAGAGACCGGCCACGGGAGACGGGGGTTAAACACTCAAGGGCTCTTTTCTGGAAGGGTCATGCCAGGGAGTCAATGGTGGAGCCAGGGACAGAACCCAGGAGTCCGGGCTCCCAGCCCCCCTGCTCTAACCACCAGGCCCCCCTCCCCTCCCAGAGCTGCTATAGAACCCAGGAGTCCTGCTCCCAGAGGATTGTGGTTAAGGCTGCCCTGGGTCTCAGGAGATCTGGGTTAAATTCCCAGCTCTGTCACACGCTTCTTGGGCAAGTCATTGCCCCGCTTTGGGCCTCAGTTTCCCCATCTGTAATATGGGGAGAATGATCCTCTTTGTCTATTAGGACTGTGACCTATTTGGGGCAGCGTCGGTCTTCCTTGCTGTCCATGCAGCGCCCGGCGCGACAGGGCCCTGATCTCGGCCGGGGTCTGGGCAGCGCCCGGCACAACGGGGCCCTGATCTCGACCGGGGTCTCCGGGCTCTGCTGGCATAGAAATGATTCCATGTGTCGCAGCGGCTCTGTACGACGTTGGCTAAAACTGGCTAACGTTCTAGGAGGCTCAGGTCCGTGCCTGCGGGGGTGGAGGGATTCGGTCCATTGGCTTCTGGGGAGGGTTGGACACGGACAGGACCTTACAAATCCAGCTGTCTGCATCAATGTGAATTATCCCCTTAGGAGTGGGGCAAAACACCAACACTCCCTCTCACAAATGCGGTGGGACCTTAATCAGCCCCCGTGCCACACCCCAGAGGTGGCTGCATCTCAGGGCTGGGTGAGGGGTCACTGTACGTACAGCCCCCGTGCTGCACCCCAGAGGGTCCGCGTCTCATTGCTGGGTAAGGGGTCCCTGTATAAACAGCTCCTGCACCCTAACCCAGAACAGAAGAACGGCCCCCCTGGGTCAGACGAAAGGTCCATCTAGCCCAGTGTCCTGTCTTCCGACAGTGGCCAATGCCAGGTGCCCCAGAGGGAATGAACAGAACAGGGCAGTTATCGAGTGACCCGTTCCCTGTTGGCCATTCCCAGCGTTCAGGGGTCTGGCCCCCCAGCCCCTGCTCTACCCACTAGACCCCACTCCCCTCCCAGAGCTGCGGAGAGAACCCAGGAGTCCAGGCTCCCAGCTCCCCCCCTGCTCTACCCACTAGACACCACTCCCCTCCCAGAGCTGCGGAGAGAACCCAGGCGTCCTGGCTCCCAGCTCCCCCCTGCTCTACCCACTAGACCCCACTCCCCTCCCACAACTGCGGAGAGAACCCAGGAGTCCAGGCTCTCAGCTCCCCCCCCGCTCTACCCACTAGACCCCACTCCCCTCCCACAGCTGCGGAGAGAACCCAGGAGTCCAGGCTCCCAGCCCCCCCCCGCTCTACCCACTAGACCCCACTTCCCTCCCAGAGCTGCGGAGAGAACCCAGGAGTCCGGGCTCCCAGCCCCGCCTCTGTGCTTGTGTAGCAGAAGCAGGAAATTGCCCCGGCCCAGGTCCCTGCACTGCAGCCGTCTGGGTGAGAAGTGGGGCGGGTGAGGGGGTGGGTGGCATCGCCTCCCGCCTGGCCTGTGCTCTCTGCTCTGCTCCCAGAGCATCTTTAATTCAGCTCCGTAATGAATGTTGTGTTTTGAAAAAATCCATTTCCCTTTAACCCCTAAATCCGCCCTCAAACGACATCGCAAATCCACTCGGCTCTAAGCCGGTGATGCCAGCGCCCATGTGACCCGCGCCAGGCCTGGGGGCGCTGGGGCAATGTGGGTCACACTTGGCAAATCCCCCGCGGACGTACCACAGCTGCCGAGCCCGGCCTCCTCCAGCGCCGCTGGGCGGGGGTAGCTCAGCCCCCCACCCCCCCGAGAGCTGCACAGGGAGGGTGTGAACCCCAGGACAGCTGCACCCCCAACCTCCAGGAGATCTGCACATGGGGGGTACCCCCAATCCCTCGGAAACCTGCATCCGGGGCATGTCACGCTAGGCCCAAGACGGGGGGGCTTGGAGGGAATTAGCCGATGATGGGCTCCAATAGGAAGCAGATTCAGATCCATTGTGCCGAGATCAGGGCCCCGTCACGCTGGGCGCCGCCCAGACCCCAGCTGAGATCAGGGCCCTGTCGCGCTGGGTGCTGCACAGACAGAGACCGAGATCGGGGCCCCATCGCACCGGGCGCTGCACAGACCCCGACCGAGATCGGGGCCCCGTCATGCCGGGCGCTGCACAGACGGGCAGGGAGTTCTAGACCGGGAGCAGTTTGGAGCAGGGGCAGCGCTCGGGTTATTTGTACAGCACCTGGCACAAGCTGGGCCTGATCCCAGGTCGGGGCCCTGGACACGCCCCCGCTGACCACCAATAACAGCCGGTGGATTTCTGGGGTCTAGGTGGGCCCGTGGGGGCGAAGCCGACGTGTGTCCCCGGAGCTCAGAGCGGGAGGCTGCTTGGCAGCTGTCCCCATGGAGGGGGCTGGGTTACACCGGGGTAGCTGGTCTGTGAATTGTGAACTGTGTGAATTGCCCCTGGGGCAGGCTGGTCCCCACGCAGCCGGGCCTGGCAGACGTCAGGCGGGCGTCCCATGTGACTGCTATTAACTCCAGTCTTTCGGTGCCCCTGCGTGAAGCAAGTTTGCCAGGTCTCAGCCCAGTCCCATGGCACAGGAATGCCCGGCACCGTCGGCACCGAGAGTTCCCCTCGGGGAGGCTGGACGAGCGGAGCCGCGTTGAAGCGGGGAGAGGTTGCTGCAGGGTGGGGAGCGAGGGTCAGGGACCCAGGGGTGCGGGGGGGGGGGAAGTTACGTCCCTTGATGACACAGGGTTGGACCCAGAGGGCTCACGTGCAAACCCACTGAGGCCAAGCTCAGGGCCAAGGGGCGAGCGCGCTGTCTGCCCTGACTGGGGAAACTGAGTCAGTGCGGAGGGAGTCTGTAGCCAAAAGAAATCCTGCTGGGAGCAGAGACGCCTGGTTCAGCTAGGGGACACTGAGAGCCAGACCTCTGCTGGGAGCAGGGAAACCAAGGCACAACCTGAACAGTGCTAAGAAAGGGAAACTGAGGCATGGCCAAACGGCGATGTGTGTCGGAGCCCCCCCCGCCCCCCGGAATGAGGATACACACTCACCCCGGCTCTGCCAGGGGACAGACAGACACATGCACAGAGCCCCCCCCCCACCCCGCGAGCTCTGCCAGGGCCTTGCACTCCCTGCAGTGGCATGGGACCCCAAAAGAAGCCGCATTCCCCCCCCCCGGTCCCACGCAGGTTCATCCCGCGACCCCGGGGCGGGCGGAGGCCGGGGGTGGGGAGGGAAGGAGCACATGGGGGGCGGGGGGGCGGGGGAGAGGTTGGTAAATTTAATCTCCGAACCTGTCAGCAGGTTTTAAAGCAGCGAACTAGACAGACAGATTGGACTCTAATCTGCCCTGATCCCCGGGGACAGATGGGAGGAGACGACGCCCGAGCTGGAAACCTTGCAAAGGTGAACCAAGGAACAGCGCTCGGTTCATGGGGGGAGGAGGAGATGCGGGGGGTGGATGAGGGAAAGAAGGTTAAGCTTGGTTTAAAATTTCTAATGAAGTGGATAAGGAGGGTGAGTGAGCCAAACAAAGGGGACCCCCCTGCCCAGCCTGCACTGTGTGGGATGGTGGGGGGCTGCGGGTCGGGAGTGAGGGGCACCGGCAGAGCTGGGCTGGGGGGAGCCCGGGGCTGGGCTGGCAGGGGCTGCGGGTCGGGAGTGAGGGGCACCAGCAGAGCTGGGGAGTGGGGGGAGCCCGGGGCTGGGCTGGCAGGGGGCTGCGGGTCATTCTCAGCTGGGACCCTGAGGCAGAGTCGGGGACCCCTGGAGCTGGCCCCACTTGGGGCTGCTCTGATCCGGGGCCAGCGTCCGAGTTTGGATCAACGGGCCCTCGCCCGCCTTGGCCGCATGCATTTGGCGAGTCCATTTGGGTCGTCTGTGCGCTGCCCCTTTAAATCTCTTAAAGAGACAGGCCGCCCGTGTGCGTGCGGTTCAGCGCCGCCGCTTTCGGAAGAGACGCGCAGACGGACGGACGGACGCAGTCTGGGCTCTCCCGCCAGGAGCGTTTCCTTGTGGCCTTTGCCCCACCTGAGACCGAGCTGCTTCCGAGCAGCCGCCCGGGTGCCTGGGTGAAGAGAACAGGCTGCAAAGCGAAACTCCTGATGGTCAATGTGCATGTTCTGTTACCCAGCATGCTTTGCGCGGGGGCAGCCCGCGGATCCTTGCTGAGCCGCGGGGAAGGTGTACGTCCCCCACAATGCTTTGCTGCAAAGCTAAGCCCAGAAGAGTGTAAATCCACCGTGTCCGCCAGTCTGGCACAGGGATCACGGACGGCTGAGCGCCAGTCCCAGTCCCCATAACCCACTGTAGGCCTGAGACCAGCCACTAGACCAAGCCGGCGCAGGGGGTTGCCTATAGGTTGTGTGCAGGGGCTTGTTTGTTATTGTAGGGCTGGGGGTGAGAGTGCAGGCTGTGTATAGGGGTTTGTTTATGGAGGGTCACCTGGCAGGGCTGGGTATGTGGGCTTGTTTTTGTAGGGTTGCCTGTGAGCGCTCTTGTTTTTGTGCTGTGTTTATTATGGAAGGGCTGCCGGTGAGCCCTGGGGCTGAGCATGCCTGTTATTGTAGGGTCTCCTGGGAGCACCGGGGCGGCAGGGGGGTATTTGGAGACAAGGCCGACACTTAAAAATTGGATCCACCTAATCCCTGGTGTGGACACGGCCAGGGCAACAGAAGAATTCTTCCGTCCTCCCCGCTCCTGCCTCTCAGAGCGGCGGCTTAACTGCATGGACGGGGAAGTGCCGCTGTGCCTGGCCGTGGGCTGAGGCCAAGCAAACTCGTTTCACGAGAGGCTGTCGGCTCGGAACTGGGTTTGTTTTTTGCCGATCTGGGCGGGATCAGCCCTTTGACCCAGCGATGAAAAGCACCAGGGCCCGTTCCGGACACACACAGGCAGGTTGGGATCTGGCCCCATAGTTCTGTGGCTGTCCCGAAGAGATCTGGTGACATCTACTGGCCAGCGCTCCCAGCTCTCATTCCCCCTGGAGCGACTTTAAAATCAAACCCAACTCGTGTTTCAAACCGACCCTTCCCTTCCTAGCAAAGGTGGCCAGAACGGTTCTCAGCCTCGTCACCCACCAACGAAATGCACCCCCCTCTGGGCTGGAAAAGAGCCGCTGTTTCAAAGGGAAACCGTCAAGGTGAAATTTGGCCCCAAAATGTCGGGGGAGGGGGAATTCCTAAAAAGCCACTTTTATAAACGATTCCAAAGGAGGCGATTTTAAACAAAGGTCGTGTTTGCAGGGGCCCTCCCGGGGCCAGTCCACACAACACTGCAACACCACCAGCCAATAACAATGGCTCTTGCAGTGACACTGACTAGAAACCGACGTGAAATTGACGCAACCCAGCAAACAGCTGGATAAACCTGGCGCCTGGGTCACCCCGGGCGGGCGTGGAGAAGGTCTCCCAGGCGGGCTGCCAGCGCTGGGATCTGCTTCCCGAGGCCTGGCTCTGGCAACAAGGCCTGTGGGCCTGAAAGCTGCCGAACCGCACCGAGGAAATCTGGACATTTGGGCTGGTATTTGAGGTTACGGAGACCCCGCGCCCGTCCCAGCGGCTCCGGGTCTCTCTGGGTTTGTATCAAACCTGGCGCTAGGGTTGACCGACCAGGGAAAATATTAAAGAAGCGCCAGCCTCCAGTTCGGTTTTTGCATTTTAATATATTTACGGGCAGAAGGGTCCATGAGATCCTCCCGTCCAGGCCGGAGAATGTCACCGTCACCCCGGAGCCGAGTCCCAGACCTTGTGTCACTCGGACTAAAGTGTCTGAAGAAATCACCAGGTGGAGAATGCCGGGGTAAGTTCTTCTGACGGTAACCACCACCCCACCCCACCCCCGGTAAAAACGTGGGCCTTCTTTCTAAGCGGAATTTTGTCCGGCTTTAATTTCCAGCCGTTGGCACTTCCAGGAGGGAAAGCGCCGTGTATCTCCTCTCCCCCCGCAGCACCCAGCAGTTCCTCTTTGGCTGCCGGCTGGATTATTTGGAGAAGTCACAGAGAAATCGGGTCAGCCGTTTGCAGGTTACGACTGAGCCACTGGAAATGGGGCCCCTTGCGAAATGTAGCCTCCGTGTCCGTCTTGTCTTGGTCTGAGGGATCTAAGCGGCGGAATAACACGCATTGCTCAAACTTCCTGTGTGGGTCAAACTCAGTAAAATCTCAGGCACAGGCTGTGTTTGCTGGTAACGAAGCGGAGCGATGAATGACTCAGACCGAACGACTGAGTCGTGTGAATATTTAAAGACAATTAATGATGTATCTAATTGTGTGGCTTACTCTGAAAGCCCCAGCCCCTGCTCCGTGGGCTAAGGGTTGATTTCTGCCTAGAGGTTACAACTTCCACGCAGCCTCTGCGGGTGAGAAACGCAGCCCGTCGGCCCCAGGCAGACGGCACTTGCTGTCCGGCCCCCGTGTGCGGCTTTCTGGGAATTCACACCAAAGCCACCACTAAGGGTATGAGCCAAAACCCCGTTAGAAAGCGGGTCCGGGAAGCAGTTTAGCCTCTGGGTGCTTTGTCCTGAATGACCTTTACGACGGGGAAAAAACCAGATTCCACAAACTTCCCACGTCAGTAAAATCCACTGAAATCCTGGGCCTGGGCTAGATTTGAAGAAATTGCAGGGTCTGGTGGTTACATCGGGGGCCAGGACTCCTGGGTTCTGTGCCCTGTTTTGTGAAGGGGGGGTCTCGTGCCTACAGCAGGGGGGTGGATTGGGGTTCAATCCCCCCAAACACCTCCGGCAGCCCCTGCACAGAGGTTGGAGGGGTATCCTGGGGCTCTCAGATACAGAAGGGCCGGCCCTTGCACCAGAGGGGGCGGGTGCTGCCTGCAAAGTGAAAGTTCACACCCTCTTCCCTTCCCCGGCCCCACCCCTTGACTCGCTGTGGGGCCAGGCCAGGGGCAAGGGCAGTCGATCATGTGAGGGGCCAGGGGAAGAAGCGGGTTTAGTGACTGTGGGGCTAGCTGGGGAACGGATTAGGAAGCCGGTCTCTCTGCCAGCTCTGTGTGTGGACCCTCGGCCTCCGGCAGGAAGTTTTCCGGCTAGGCGACCAGGAAGCTGTCTGAGAGCTGCGCTGAAGATGGGGCGGCCGGTTCCCTGGGCCCTGGGTTTGCTCCTGTCGCTGCTGATCCTAGCGGAGGCAGGTGAGCCGGTTAATGATCTGGATGGACGTAGCCCCCTGTGAGCCGCCGGGCACCACGGTGCTAGGCGCTGTACAGACGCCGCAGGGAGAGAGTCGTGTTTACGGTCTGCCCGGCGGGATGGGAAAGCCGGGTCAGGGCTGCTCCGGCATGGGGGGATGTCACCTCAGTGGCCTGTTGAGGATAATGTTCTGCCTCCCTAAATTCATCCTGTGGGGTTCCTGTTTAACAGCCCCCCTGTGCCCCACCCCAGAGGTGGCTGCATCTCGGCACCGGGCGAGGGGTCCCTGTATAAACAGCCCCCGCGCTCCACCCCAGAGGTGGCTGCATCTCGGCGCTGGGGGATCCCTGTATAAACAGCTGCTGCGTCCCAGCCCCCAGAGGTGGCTGCATGTCTGTGCCGAGTGAGGGATCCCTGTTTAAACGGGGGGCACGTTCCGTCTCAGAGGGGGCTGCGTCTCCCTGCTGAGCGAGCGTGTTAACAGCCGCTGGGCCTCACCCCAGAGGCGGCTGCGTTTTGGCGCCGAGCTAAGCGAATTGGGTGCATGCACGGTCTGCAAAGTGCGTTGGGATCCTTCGGGAGAAATGGGTCGCTGCGAAGGGGGAGGGGGAGCAGTATGGGGGGCTTGCAGGGCGGACTCACAATGAGGCCAAGCAGACCCTGATGAGATCAGTGTTCAATGGCCCCATTGTTAGGCTCTGGCGTTCACACCCAGTTGAGGTGAAGTGGTGCGGGGAGGGGCAGGTCGGATCTCCATTGTTTAGCAGCCTGGAGGCAAGATTTTGGAAAGCCTGGATACCTGTTTGGGCCTGTCCCTCCCTGCTGGGATCACAACCTGTACTCATGTTCCTGCTAGAGAGCGGGCCTAGTGCTTAGAGCGGGGGGGCTGGGAGCCAGGACTCCTGGGTTCTCTCCCTGGCTCTGGGAAGGGAGTGGGGTCTAGTGCTTAGAGCAGGGGGGGCTGGGAGCCAGGACTCCTGGGTTCTCTCCCTGGCTCCGAGAGGGGAGTGGGGGCTGGTGGTTAGAGCAGGGGGGCTGGGAGCCAGGATTCCTGGGTTCTCTCCCTGGCTCCGAGAGGGGAGTGGGGTTTAGTGGTTAGAGCAGGGGGTGCTGGGAGCTAGGACTCCTGGGTTCCATCCCCAGCTCTGAAGGAGAGTGGGTTCTGTAGCCAGCGCGTTGCGGGAAGCTTTTGCCTATCACATTCTGCTGAGCCTGGCTTCTTGGAAGCAGCGGTGGGGGCATTTCTCGGTGGGGGTTGCATGTGACCCCCCCAGGAAGCAGCCCGGGGCGTGACCTGTCCGCCCCCCCTTCTGCTGAGCTAAATGGTTTCACTTCTTCAAATGCAATTTTAGCCCGACCGATGGACAGAGACCCCTGGAGACTAGATTCCTTCGCCTGTGCCCAAGGAAAGGGAACTGGGCAAAGATCCCCCCCAACACGCACACGGACCCCTGCCCCCATGCGCCTGCCCACTGCCCTGCTTAGACTCTGTTCTAGGGGGCAGCTCAGTGCCCCGGACCCATTCAGGGCCGGCCGAAGCCAGCTTGGCCGATGGGTTTGGCTCCTTTGACCCACGGGGGCTGAGGCCCACCGAGTCCCTGCCAGCCGGGAAGTGGTGCTGGGTCCGCCCTGCCTGGGGTGGGGGGGGCCTGGATCACAACCGGCCCCCCCACCCCCGCCTCCCTTTGCCCCCAGGGCGCAACTTCCGGCTGCTGAAGCAGCAGGTGCTGCGGGCGCGCGAGGTGCAGGCCATGAAGGAGACGGTCTCCCGGAGGCGGCTGCTGCGCCCGGCACCCTGGCGCTCCCCCAGCGAGGGCGCCCTGCGCCAGCCCCTCGACCACTTCGATCGGCAGCAGGGGCAGACCTTCAACCAGGTGAGACAGCCCGAGCGGATCCCCCCGGCCTTGCCAGGGCGGTGCCAGCGGCCAGAGGTGCACAGGTGTGCACACCCCCACGTGAAACGCGTGCACCTGCCCTGTGCGCTGACCCCCCCCGCCCGCCCGCCCGCCCGCTGGGGCTCCCCGAGCTGCCCCGGGCAGGGTCCTGCCGCCTCGCACCCACCGGCCCCTGTTCTCCCCCCGCAGAGGTTCTGGATCAATGAGGAGTTCTGGCACCGCCTGGCCGGGCCCGTCTTCCTGTACATCGGGGGCGAGAGCTCCCTGTCGCAGTTCTCTGTGCTGGCGGGTAAGTGGGGCCAGGGCAGGGGCTGGCTGGCTCGGGGGGCACGGAATGGGGCAGGGGCCTGTCCCCTCTGGGGGGCGCTGGCCCCAATCTGGCCCCAGGGCGGGGACTGGCTGCCCCAGGGAGTGGGGAATGGGGCCCGGGGCCTGTCCCCTCTAGGGGGCGCTGGCTCCCATCTGGCCCCCTGGCTCAGGGGAGTGGGGAAGGACCTGGGAGAGGTGCCCACAATAGGGTGACCGGGTAGAGGGGGCTCAGCACCTGCCAGGCTCCCATGCCCCTAACACCGGCGTTGGTGCCAGGGCACCACATGGAGATGGCTCAGAAATACGGCGCGCTGGCTGTGGCCCTGGAGCATCGCTTCTACGGCGCCAGCATCAACCCAGACGGCCTGCAGGACGCCAGCCTCCGGTTCCTATCCAGCCAGCAGGCGTGAGTCCCCTGGGCGGGGCGGGGGCGGGGCACGCTGCGCTCAGTATCGGGGGGTGCCCAAGCGGTTAGAGCAGCGGGGCTGGAAGCCAGGACGCCTGGGTTCTATCCCGCCTCTGGGAGGGGAGTGGGGTCTAGTAGTGAGAGCAGGGGGGCTGGGAGCCAGGACTCCTGGGTTCTCTCCCCAGCTCTGGGAGGGGAGTGGGGGCTAGTGGTTAGAGCGGGGGGGCTGGGAGCCAGGACTCCTGGGTTCTGTCCCCAGCTCTGGGAGGGGAGTGGGGCTTAGCGGGTTAGAGCGGGAGTGGGGCTGGGAGCCAGGACTCCTGGGTTCTATCCCGGCTATGCCAAAGGCTTGCTCTCTGACCTCAGGCAATTCACGGCCCCACTCTGTGCCTCAGTTTCTCCTCTGTGAAATGGGGATGATTACACTGACTCCCTCCCAGGGGTCTGACAGCGAGTCACACGGGTTGGGGGAACCCCGGGGTCCCAGCTCTGTGCTCAGCTCACCAGTGTGGGGTTTTCTCTCGGTCCCTCCCCCTCGGTCCCGTCGCAGCCTGGCTGACCTGGCCTCCTTCCACCTCTTCGTCACTCAGAAGTATAACCTGACACGGAACAACACCTGGATCTGCTTCGGGGGCTCCTACCCCGGCTCCCTCGCCGCCTGGTTCAGGCTCAAGGTACCGGCCTGGGAGGCACCGGGGGTCTGTCAGTGCGTGGGGTTCTGCTGGAACCCCCCACCCCCGCCAGCATCGAACCCACGTCCTCGGGATCTGAAAGCACAGACCGGTGCCACGTCGCTGGCGTATAGCCGGGAGCTGGACCATGAGAGAGGATACAGGATCCAGCCACTAGAGGGGGACGCAGACGGCGCTAGCCTGGGGTCTAGCGATCAGAGCAGGGGGCTGAGAGCCAGGACTCCTGGGTTCTGTCCTCAGCTCGCAGAGGGGACAGGAGGGGGTCTAGTGCGGTAGAGCTGGGGGGCAAGATAAAGGGCGGGGGGCTGGGGACCCAACTCCTGGGTTCTATTCCCAGCTGTGGCAGGGATGTGGGGTCTAGTGGGTTTGAGGAGGGAGGTCTCAGCAGGGGGGACTGAGCCAGTCCTGGGGTCCACCCTAGAACCCCCTCGCCCCAGGGGAGCCCTGCCCCCACCCATCCCCCTGCTCCTGTGGGGTCGCGGGAAGGGGGGATGGATTTTCCCGCCAGGCAGAGGGAGCGATGGCGGAGCCGGTGTCTCTCCATCTCCCCCTCCTCTCTCTCCTCTCCTAGTTCCCCCACCTGGTCTTCGCCGCCGTCGCGTCCTCCGCCCCGGTGCGGGCCCAGCTGGACTTCACCAGCTACAACCAGGTGAGCGGGCGGCGCCCGCGGGGGGGGGGGGGCAGCTTCCATACCCCCCCTTTCACCTGGGGGAGGGAGGTGTCCTCAGAGCAGCTCTCCCCCCCTCCCCCTGACGGCTGTACCCTGGCTGTCGGTGCCTTCCCAGCAGGCGGCTGCGTTAACCCCTCGCATCGTGTCTGTCTTTCCTCCAGGTGGTGGCGGCGAGTCTGTCGGACCCGGTGGTAGGGGGCTCTGCCCAGGTGGGTGAATGGCTCGGGGCGGGTTCTGGGGTCCCGCGGGGGGAAATCCCAGAGATTCGTGTGTCCCGTCCCCTCCCCGCCCCTGGCATTGCATCAGACGCTCCGAGAGAGCTGGTGTGCGGGGCCCATCTCTGACGTCTAGGGCTCTCCGCCCCCCAGCTCCGACACCCGGCCCCACTGGGCCCGTTCTGGGCCCGCTCACACCAGTGTCCTTCCGTTGGCATGTGAGGAGCTGCTCCTGGCTGGCACCAGTGTCAATGAGAGGAGAATTAGGCCCTGTACCCTCCCACAGCCAGGGAGAGAACCCAGGAGTCCTGGCTTCCAGCCCACCCCCACTCCCAGCCCCTAGACCCCACTCCCCTTCCAGAGCTGGGGAGAGAACCCAGGAGTCCTGACTCCCTGCCCCCGCTCTAACCACTGGACCCCACTCCCCTCCCAGACCTGGGGATAGAACCCAGCCCCCCTGGCTCCCAGCCCCCACATCTAACCCACCAGACAAAGTCCCCTGCAGCCGCGAACGCCCTGGCAAGCGAGTGCCTCTCCTTTCCCCCCGCAGTGTCGCGAGGCCGTGGCCCAGGCCTTCTCCGCCCTGGACCAGA
The DNA here is from genome assembly GCF_002925995.2 of Terrapene triunguis. Classification (NCBI taxonomy): domain Eukaryota; kingdom Metazoa; phylum Chordata; order Testudines; family Emydidae; genus Terrapene; species Terrapene triunguis. The sequence goes on along the minus strand of NW_020664868.1, from coordinate 720,215 downwards.
GGCTGCACGCCGGGCGGCTGGCCGAGCTGGGGAAGGACTTCCGCTCCTGCGGGCCCCTGACGGAGCCCGACGACCGCGGGGAGCTCGCCAGCAACCTGGCCGACATCTTCATGGGCGCTGTGCAGTACAACAACGAGGGATTCCAGGGCGGCACCGTGGCCAAGCTCTGCAGCATCATGACCGACACGGGCCTGGGGTCCCCCTACCAGAAACTCATCGCCGTCAATAATGTAAGGCGGGGGGGGGGGGGGGGGGGGCCGCCCCGGGCCGACCCCGCGTGCTCGCTGCCCACAGGGGCCAGTGACCGTCACTGCTGAGCCGGGGTTCTCCTCTGTGGGCCAGGCTTCCTGCTTGGACTACATCTCCCATGATGCACCACAGTCTCGTGGCGGAGAGGTGGTGGCTGCAGAGCATCATGGGAGATGAGGTCTGGCTGGGAAGGCTGGTCCATAGAGGAGAGTGGGGGCATGAGGCACTGGAACTACATTTCCCATGATGCACCACAATCTGGGGGAGGAGGAAGGTGGTGCCTCATGGCAGTGGCCTCTGTGCATCATGGGAAATGAAGTTCAGCTGGAAAGTCCAGCCAATAAAGAACAAGGAACCAGAACTACATCTCTCATGATGGACTGTGGCCTGGGGGGGGGGGGCAGGTGGTGGCTGCAGTGCATCATGGGAGATGAAGTCCAGCTGGGAAGCCCAACTTGTGTGGGTGGGTGGGGAGGTGGGGGTATGGCGCACTGGGCCTACGTCTCTCATGAGGCACTGCAGTCTTGGGAGGGGAGGCAGTGACCGCTGTGAATCATGGGAGATGAAATCCAGCTGGGAAGCCTAGTCCATAGGAGAATGAAGCATTGGAACTACATCTCCCATGATGCACCGTGGTGGGGGGTACAGCCCTCCCGAGGGGCTAAAGGAAGGGGGGAGCCCAGTTTCTCCCTGGTCAGCTACAAGCAGAGGGGTCCTGCCCCCTCGCCAGTTTGCTGCGGGCGCCCCCTCCTGTCAATCTGTTGTAACAACAAAGGGGAGCCCCGTCCCATGTGCCAGAGCCGCTGGAGACGGAGCCAGATGGGTCCCTCCCGGGGCTGAGGGGCGGGGGTGGCCCTGGCTGACCCTCCCGTGCGTCTCCTCCTGTGACAGGGGTTCCTGGAGAGCATGGCGCTGCCCTGCATGGAGAACTCGCACCAACGCGCCCTGGCCGAGCTGCGGAGAGCGAACCTGACGCTCAGCGGCGTGGGCGAGCGGCAGTGGTACTTCCAGACCTGCACCGAGTTCGGATACTGTAAGCTGGCTGCGTGTGTGTGTGTGTGGGGGGGGGGGGGGGGGGGGTCGGTCCCTCCTGCTGCCCCCCATGCGATCCCCCACTCCAGGGGGCTGGGGCAGAATCTGGGGAGAACAAATGGGGCTTAAAGTCCCCCCTCAGTCCCTGCCCCAAGACGGGGCGACAGGAAATGGGGGCGTCAGGCTGGGGAGGTCGAGACGCAGAGCGACCGCGGGGTCCGGCTGCGTCTCGCAGCCTCAAGAGAGAATCCCCTTCCCCTTTGCCCTGACTCCCCTCTCCCCCCTGATTGCCCCCTTTCTTTGTCCGTCTCGGTGGGGGGCGCACCCCAAAGAGCCACGGTGCTGACGTCTCCCCCCTCCCCCGGCTCCAGACCAGACCTGCGAAGACACCACCTGCCCCTTCTCCCGTCTCCTGACGCTATCGGCCCAGCTCGACCTCTGCTCCCAGGTGTTCGGCATCGGCCCCGAGCGCGTCGGGGAGGCGGTGACCTTCACCAACGAGTACTACGGGGCCGACCACCCCAAGGCCAGCAGGATCCTCTTTGTGAATGGTACGGATGGGGGGGCGGCAGCTGGGGAGGGGGCGGTCGGCGAGATCGGGCTCGCGGGCCGGGCCTGGCATCGCCTCCCCGTGCCCCGCCGGAGCTAAGCGCCCTTTCCTCTCGCCCCCGCCCAGGCGACATCGACCCCTGGCATGCCCTGAGCGTCCTGAAGAACCAGTCGCGCTCGGAGCTGGCCATCCTCATCAACGGGACCTCCCACTGCGCCAACATGAACCCCTCCAGGCCCTCCGACCCCCTGCCCCTCGTCTTGGCCCGGGAGGTAAGAGCCCAGCGGGGACGGAATCGGAACCAACCCAGACTCGAACCCCAGAACCTCTTGTTAAGTTCCAGTGACTCCCCCTGCCCCCAGGGCTGCTCTAACGCACACTCCACCCCGTGAAGGACCTGGGGGGCAGGGAATAGCCAGAGCCAGTGGGCTCCAGCCATGCCCCTGATCTGCCCCCTATGCCAGTGGGTGCAGAGCCGTTATGCCAGGTGGGGGGTGGAGCGGTCCCTGCGTTGGGGGTGGGGGGGTTCTCAGGGGGCTGGTCCCACACCTGAGTGTGAAATGCCCCCCGACGTGCAGGACCTGGGCTTTGAGCTGAGTGTCACCCGAAGCCCCTCGGCAGCATGAGGGGCCCGGTGGAGTGGGATCTCCGTATCCTGGCGGGGTCCCTCCAGCTCTCTCCCTGTGTCCCCTTCCCCACTTCCACAGCGGATCGACTACCACGTTGGCGACTGGTTGAGCTTGGCAAGGAAGGCGCCTTTGGCCCCCTGAGTCTCCGGGCGTGAAGCCGTTCGCCCGCCGACGCTGCGCGGACTTCGCCCGCGGAGGGACGCGGCGAGATCTTCCTTCCAGCAGAGATTTACGTTGATTGCCAGCTGGTCGGAGCAGGGGCCAGCTTTCTGCTCGGCATTCGTCCAGCAACCAGCACAACGGCACCGCGATGGGGCCTCACAGCTGCTGCCGCCACACACAACAAATCATGATCCGGGGACAAAGGGGGGGCTGAGAAATCTGCTGCGCTGGGGCCAGCCAAACCCCTGGGAATTTTCTGGGGACAGTTTCATCCCCCTGCTGCGTTGGTTTGGATCCTTTAATTCTTTTATCCAATGAAAGATGGTTTTTTTAGACGTTTCTGTGAAGCCGTCGGCTCCTTTGTGGCAGCGACCGAGGCGAACGAAGCAGGTTCAGCCTGTTGCTGGGTCTGATTGTGTAAATCGTATTGTCTGACAAGGCTCCAACCGCCAGGATCAGGACCAGGGTGTGCAGAGCCCCTAGGGATACCCCGCAGGGCAGGTTCTCGCTGCTTCAGTATGGACCAGGGGACCAGCGTGGGGCCTGCTCCTAAATCTCCTTTGCGCTCCCCGTATTCTGGACCCTGTGTCAGTTACAGCAGCCTTGGGGCTGCTCTAGCTTGAACTCCGCCCCCTGTGGGCCCTGGGGGGCAGAGAATAGCCACAGTGCAGTGCGCTCTGGCCACACTGCAGGTCCACCCTCTCTGCTGGGTCTGGGAGCAGGGTGTGTTCAGGACCGTCACCCCAACTCTACCGCAGCTGGGGGAGCCCCATGCGTCCCTTCCCACAATTCTCGATCTGTTTCTGTCCTGCTATGCTGCAAGAGGGGTGCAGGGGGCCCAGGCGTGACTGAGAATCACACCCAGTTTCTCATGGAGACATCCTCTCCCATTGCCACCCCCCAATGCCCCTCTCTGCACCTACCTCTCTGGACGCAACGGCAGAGCTGGGGACCGGGGGCTCTCCCCCGTAACAGGATGGCAGAACTCACTCCAGAATCAGGTCTCCCCCCCCCCAGGAGGAAGGGGCTGTGCCCTCCCCCATAGGGAGAGACAGCATGCGCCCCCCTACCAGAAAAAAAAATATCTCTCCTCTGCCCCCTTTACATGGGAGGACAATGCCCTGTGACCCCCATTGATTTCTCTTCGCTGCACGTGACTCGTGAGAAAGGCGACGGCAGAAATGCCGCGCAAGAAGTATCACGTTCAATGCTCTCTCGTCCACTCAGTTCCCGGGGCGGGACCAGGTGGGGCAGAACGCGGGCGCCAAACTCTCCAAACACATCGGCAAGGCCCAGTTCAGAGAAGTTGGGGCAAGAAGAAAAGAAAAGGACCAACACGTTTTATTTTAAAGTGGCGGGGGGTGGGAGGGAACAAAACCCCAAACCAAAGAACACGATGGGCTCCTTCTCCGTCTCATCCCATCCGTCCATTTCCCCGTCCAAAGTGCCCCGGATAGCTCATAACAGGCCCGGGATCTTCCATCCTACAGGTCCTGTCCATGCCCACTCCCTAGGCGGGCCCAGCACGGGTTATATAAAGGGCTTCCCTACCCAGAACCCTTTGTGGAGAAGGGAAGTCCCTCCCCTGCGTCTAGGCTATTGACGGTTCATCTAGCCAATCAGCTCTTTCACCCGCTTGGTTTATAAGGCCTTCCCCTCCATCCCACCGCTCAGTTTCAAGGGGCAGAGATGCCAGTGGGAGGAGGCGGCTGGTCCCAGCGGCTCCCCTTCGCCGAAGAACTCTTCCATCTCCAGCTGCAGGTCCCGCAGGTCCTGGAGCTCCTGGGCGCTGGAGTCCAGTTGCCGGAGAAGCGTCAGGTCGGTCTCCTGCAGGCTGAGCTGGGATGGGAGGAGAGGTAGGGAGTTATGGCTGGTGGCTTTCACGGGGCGGTGAGAGTTACCTATGAACCCTGGCTCAGGCCTGTCCTAACCGGGCTGCTGGCGTGGAAGGGAAAGGAAAGGGCTGTAACCACGAGAGGTTGCTCCCCTCCGCGACCGGGAATTGGGCCGCTCCTGTCGAGCCAATGGCTAGCGGTGAAACCCGCCGGCAAAGTGGGCGCCTCCATCCCCCTCTAGTGGCAGGTCCGCAGAGAAGATAACGGCCTTCTACTGCCGCCAGTTACCCCCTTAGGAATCCGCCGCCAGGGCCCGCCCGCCAGCACCGAACCCCTCCTGAAAAACCAGTCTGAACTCACCAGCTCCTTCCGCACCCACGAGAGCCTGGCCTGGAGGCTGGAGCCCAGAGCGCTGTCCCTTTGGCTGCTTGTCCCACGCGCGTCTAGCGCCTCCTGGCGCTCCCCTGCCGCCGGAGGGCCATGTGTGTGGGGGGTGCGGAGCGCTTTAGGCAGCGGGGGCAGCCCCTTGAAGAGAGACCCCTCTTCCTCCATCCAGCGGCATTCGGCCATCGGGGTGCCAGAGGCTGGCCTGGGGTGTCCGGGAAACAGGGAAACCTCTGTTAGAGTCTCCCTGAAACAGGGTCATGCTCCAAAGGGCCCTATCGCAGACGTGGACAATGGCTGTCACCCCTGGCTTTTTGCACAGGGGGTTGCTCCCCCTCCCAGATGTTCCCTCCCAAGTTTTTCTCCTTTAATCCCTCCTGACCACCCCCTCCGTCCGGCCGAGGAGAATTGAGGTGGGTGGCACGCGTCTTTCCTAGCACGTCTCACATGAGCAGAGCCCTTGGGATGCTGCAGGGAGGGGGACGAGACAGCGAAGGGCCCGAGTGGGGGGAGCGTGGCCGGGGCTAGAGGGGGAAGCCAGGAGTCTGTTGTGTTTGGTGGGGGATTGCAAAGGAGAAGGCTCTTGCGCCACTGATTGTGGGAAGGGAGGGAGGCATCCTGCCGGGCGAGGGAGGACAGGACGGAAGGACAAGCCGGCGATTGAGCACCGTTCTCCAGCACCGCCGGGGCAGTTGAAGGGACCCTCCTTACCGAGCGAGCGGGAGCGCTACCGAGCGGTTCTTAGGCTCCCCTGAGCTATCGGGAAAGCTGCAGCACCGATTCCCTTCCCCTCTGTCCCACGGAGCTGGGCCTCCGGTGCAGGGAGCGGCTCTGGGCACTGCCTGGCAAAGGGTAATAAACGCGCCCGGCTCCCAAGCAGGCAGCGGAGTGTGGGCTCAAAGTTCGCAGGTGAAGCAGTCCGTCCCCACGCCCTTTGGCACGCGGCCACCCGGCTTGCCCCTTCCAGTGACTCCCTCAATCACCCGAGCGGAAATTCCCAGGGGAACGGCCACACACCCTGGGCAGGAAACCCCATTGCCTGCTCCTGGGACCCCCAACCTGTATGAAGGGGGCACCGAGTCTGCGCGCGTGCTTATAAGAGAGCGTAGGTGGGGCTGCTTCGACCAGCTTTGCTGGGGCTCATGCAAGGGGCGGCTTGGACGCCCCCCAGCTCAGAGGAGCGAGACGCAGGCCCCTGCCCGCACACGGCACCGGCTGGGGAGCTGGAGTCCAGGGGAAACAGAGGCGCGGTGGCCCCACGCTGTGCTGCGTGTCGCCCACTGCGACCCACACGCCCTCCCCCCCGTGAGGTGGAGGGCCCAGCTGCGGGTTGGCGCCGGGGGGCTCCCCCTGTTTGAGAGCCGGGCAGCGGGGCCGTTACCCACCGGCCGGGTGCAGTTGGGCTGCGTGACAATGGCACAGAGCACTTCCCACAGGCAGGTGTGTGTGGGGGAAACTGAGGCACGGAGCGGGGAAGCGAGTGGCTCAGGGGCGCACAAGGAGTAAGAGCTGCAAATAGCGCTCAGGATCCCCCCCCCGGCAACCCCCCCCCCCCAGCCAGGGCAGGAACCCAGGAGTCCTGGCTCCCAGCCCCGCCCCCCCTGCAGCCACTGGACCCCCGAATCACTAAGGGGGCGGGGCCAGGAGGGTTGAAGGGGCGTGGCTAAAGGAAGGGGCGGGGCTAAGCAGAGGGGGAAGGGTCCGGCCGCTCGGCGGGCGGGGCCGGGAGTCACGTGGTCGATCCAAGATGGCGGCGCCCAGGGCGGTAGGTGGCTCGGGGAAGGGAACGTCCGCTCCCCCCCCCCCCCCCCCCCCCCCGCCCCCCCCCGCCCCCCTCACCCCCCGTCTTCCCCCCCCCCCCATAACACCTCCCCTGCTCCCCCGTCTCATAACCTCCCCCAGGGTCCCCAGTGCCTGGGTCCCTGCTTTCGGGTGTCCCCACTGCTGCTCCCTGGGGCCCCCGTAATCCCTCTGATCCACAGTGTCCCCCTACTGCGTGGGCCACCTGCCCTATAATGCCCCTGATCCACAGTGTCCCCCCCCCCATGATGCCCCATTGCTGCAGGTGGCACCTGCTCCCATAGCACCCCCCTGCTCACATATCACCTGGGCAGGCTCCTCGGTGCCCCGGTCAGAGCGTGCTGCAAACCCTGTGCCAGCCGTGGCCGGCTCGGCGTCCGGGACCCTCCTGCTCTCGCTGCCTCTGGCTCCGCCGGGGTCTGGACACTTCGGGGGGCTGGTTCTGCATTGCCTGGGGGGCTGTCGGTTTCTAGTCAGTGTCACTGCAAGAGCCATTGTTGCAGTGTTGTGTGGACTGGCCCGGGAGGGCCCCTGCAAACGCAAAGTTTGTTTAAAATTGCCTCCTTTGGAATTGCTTATAAAAGTGGCTTTTTAGGAACCCCCCCCCTCAATATTTTTGGGGCCAAATATCACCTTGACAGTTTCCCTTTGAAACAGCGGCTGTTTTCCAGCCCAGAGGGGGCTGCATTTCATTGGTGGGTGCGTCCACAGGTGGCTGAGAACCGTTCTGGCAGCCTTTGCTAGGAAGGGTAGGCTCAGGGAGAAGGGTTTGAGGAATTGGATTTGAAATTCAAAATCCCACAGGGGAAGAGGGAGCTGAGAGCGCCAGCCAGCAGATGTCACTAGATCTCTTTGGGACAAGCTCAGGAGCGACCGGAACGGGACCTGGCGCTTTTCATCGCTGGGTCAAAGAGTTGGATTCGGCCCTGGTTGGAAGTGACCTAAAGCTAGGGTGACCAGATGTCACGATTTTATAGGGAGAGTACCGATATTTGGGGCTTTTTCTTATATAGGCTCCTATTACCCCCCACCCCCGTCCCGATTTTTCACACTTGCTGTCTGGTCACCCACCTAAAGCTCCGATTTGGTGGTCTCCGGTTAAATTAGTTGTATGTGGAGACTGAATGCCTGGACGAGCTGTCTCTCCGTGCAGGGGTGGTAGCAAACAAACCTTGATGGTGCTGTGAAGGGCGCTTTAGCCTTGAGAGACCTCACCCTGTTCTTGTGACATTAACGTCCTCAGGTGAAGAAGTGGGTTCTTGGCTGAAATCTTTGCAGCCTGGTTAATTTTTGCAGTTACCTATAAAACCTTAACCCGGCAGGTGAAAATGGCAAAGAATAAAGGAAAGGCGTTCGGTATTTGAGAGCCACGCGGGAGTCTCAGGAGTCCTAACCTCAAGCATTTAAAAAATCACGAGGCAAGCCCCAAAGATCGGGAGATTGGCTTAAGGATCAGAGCATTTAAAATCATGAGTTTGGAGTTCCTCTGATTAACCTGCTGGGTGGTTTTGAGCCTCTAGTCTGGCGTATGCTGAGGCCAGAGTTTTTCCTCTGCAGCCATGAGGGCTAGAACTGTGAGTGGGGGGGCTCTGGTGGCCGATGATGGGGTGGGGGTGCAAGGCTGGTGACGGGGCGAAGATGCAGCGTGTGGGGCCGTCCACTCCCCCTGCTGGGCTGTCAGCGCAGCCCCCGCTGTGTGCCGGCTCTTGGCTAGCAGGGCCCCCCTGTCCCTTTTCCAGCCGGCACTGGCTGCGCGCTGCGGTGGCTGGTGAGTGTGGGCAGGCACCAGGCAGTAGCCGGTTACGTGTTCCCTCTGCTGCCCACCCATTGGCCCTTTACGTGCTCCCCCTCTCGCTGTCCTCTCCCTTCGCCCCCCTAGCCCTGCTGCTCCTCTGTATCCCCCCCAGCAGGCCATCCTGCTACCAGTGCCATGCGGAGAACCAGCCCCTGGTCGGAGCGCTCAGCTCGCCAGCAGCGTGGCTGGCAGGCACCTTCCTTCCCCCACCTCCTCTGGCTGGGCCGGCGCCCTGGGAAAGCCCAAGACCCTCCGGCCCGGGGCGCTGGCCAGGAAGAGCCGAACCCTGTGTGTGTCAAAGCCCCACACAGCGCTGGCACGGGGCAGCCTCTCCACGGGGCAGCTCAGCGCTGGAGTTGGGGGGGTGGGGGGGCAGCGATTTCCAGCCTGTTCCTATCCCAACCCCACAGGCTCCACAGCAGCTCCCCTGGGCAGGGGCTTAGTCCCCCTCTCGCCCTGGGTCCTGCCCCTGGGGAGTGTGGGGCTGCTCCGTCCCCTGGGCACCCTCCCCTGCTGAGCCACCTCTCTGCCCCCCCTGCAGTCGGGTTCCTGGGCCCTGGTGACAGTGCTCCTTAGGGTTGTAGCCGAGGGACAGGAGGCGGCTGGGTTATGTGGGTGGCGAGCAGCAGCCTGGGGGTGTCAGCTGCCTTTCCACACTGCGGGCAGGAAGGGACAAGCTGCTTCCAGGGGGGGGGGGGGGGCATCTCCCCCCCCCCCCCCCCCGCGCAGCTGGAAGCAGCTCCCGTCCCCCCCCTCCCTCCCGCATGGTGCTGAAAGGCTGCTGCTGGCCACACTCTGGTGTGAACCCTGGCAGAAATCTGGGGAGGGGGACGTGAGACCCTAAGTGCCCCCCCCCCATGTGTTGCCTCAGGAAGACGTGGTGCCAGGTACCAGGAGAGGCAGGTCCGTCCCGGGGGCCCAGCCAGAGGTGGAGAGCGTCGGGCAGGGAGGGTCCGGTCGGTTGGTGAGAGAGATGTACGGGAATGTGTGCGTGTGTGTCACCGTCACCTCTCCCTGTGTGTGTGTGTGTGTGGGGGGGAATTTGTGGAAAAATTGGAAAGAGTCCAGCGGAGGGCAACAAAAATGATTAGGGGTCTGGAGCACATGACTTATGAGGAGAGGCTGAGGGAACTGGGATTGTTTAGTCTGCAGAAGAGAAGAATGAGGGGGGATTTGATAGCAGCCTTCAACTACCTGAAGGGGGGGTTCCAAAGAGGATGGAGCTCAGCTGTTCTCCGTGGTGGCAGATGACAGAACCAGGAGCAATGGTCTCAAGTTGCAGTGGGGGAGGTCTAGGTTGGATATTAGGAAACACTATTTCACTAGGAGGGTGGTGAAGCACTGGAATGGGTTCCCTAGGGAGGTGGTGGAATCTCCTTCCTTAGAGGTTTTTAAGGCCCGGCTTGACAAAGCCCTGGCTGGGATGATTTAGTTGGGAATTGGTCCTGCTTTGAGCAGGGGGTTGGACTAGATACCTCCTGAGGTCCCTTCCGACCCTGATAGTCTATGATTCTCTGATTTTACCAGGTGTCCCGTGTTCAGCACAGGAAATCTGGTCCCCCCCCTTCAGCCCAATTTCCCAGCTGCCTGGGTTTACTGAAGCTCTTTGCTGGCCTTTTTCCCCCTCCTCCTCTTTTTGCTGATGACGTTGCAAAACCAGACCCATTAGACCCTCCATTTGTGGCTCCAGCCCAGGAGATACACGGGGGGGGGGGGGGCAGAGCCGCTCTGCTGCTGTGTGGTTGGGTGTTTCTCGGCAAGGGCCGGAACCAAGATCTCTTTGCGGTCAGCTCGGGCCAGCCGCTCTGATCCGTGGCTGCAGGAAGCATCTCCAGCAGGAGAGTTGACGGTGTTTTGCTGTAGCGAGCGCTGCTTTAATTGCGTCTCTCCTGTAGACAGATGCTTCCAGCTTTAAAACCCTGTCAATGGCGTTTCTGGTTCTGCAGCTAATGAATGAAGCTGTGAGGTGGATACGACTCCTTGTAGGGAAACTGAGACGCAGCCTGGGGAAGGGATGTGCTCAAGGTTTGGCAGCAATTGGTGATCCGGTTGGGGATAGGACCGAGGTTTCTTGAGCCCCAGACTCATTATTATCCTCATTATACGCAGAGGAAACTGAGGCACGGAAAGGGCAAAGTGCGAGAGCTGGGAAAGAAACCCAGGAGTCCTGAATCCTAGTCCCCCCTGCTTTAACCACTAGGCCCCACTCCCCTTCCAGAGCCGGGCTAGAACCCAGGAGTCCTGGCTCCCAGCCCCCCCTGCTCTAACCACTAGACCTCGCTCCCAACCCAGAGCAGGGGTTAGAACCCAGGAGTCCTGGCTCCCACTCCCCAGGTAAAGAACCTTGTAAATGAGAAGCAGGTATAAAGCCGCTCCCCCGGGCTGGAAATCCAGCTGTTTCGGCAGTGGCTGAGTTGTCTCCCGGTGTGACCCTGTGAGCCGCCGTCTGAGGTGTGAAATGCAGTGCCAGCCAGTGCCGTGCGATCACACAGGATGTAGCCAGCAGACAGTCACTGTCTCCTGTGCGGCCGCCACCGGTCAGCGTGCTTTGCGGCACGCGTGAGGCTCCGACCCCTGGGAGCAGAGAGGCCACATTTAACCTGGAACCAGCAGAGCCCTCTGGGCGGCGGGATGGGGAGGAATTGGGCTCTTCCGTTAGCAGAGGAGTCTCTTTGTATTCTGGTGTTTGCACTGACAGCCCCCAAGCCCCCGGCCTTAGAAATACGATTGACTACCTGGGAGTTCACGTGATTAACCATGTGTCTTGCAGCTCCAGCAATGCAGGGCCTTCGCCCGCCGTCCGTACGGCAGTGCCGCCTCCCCAGACCCTCCAAAGGGCGGCATCCTTCAATACCTCTGCAACCGGTTCTATGACATCGAATACCTCGTCGGCTGGAGCGCAACGCTTCGCTACAGAAACCTGCGAAGGAAGAACGCGTACGTACAGCCCCCGTCTCCGTGTTCCCAACCGAGAAGGGGCGGGGGGTGGGAGAGGGATGGCTAGAACTTGATCCAGCAACTGACTTCTTGGAAAAGAGAAACTTCTGAGCAGCTGATGATTGTAAATGGGACGGTTATGGAAGCCAAGAACTGCCGGGTACCTACGGGGGGACGTGCAGAGCCAACCGCTCATGGGAGATCTAGAGCGGAGCTAGGTGGGAATTTTCTGGTATTTTTTTGGGGTGAAAAATGCCGATTTTTTTTTTTTATTTATTAAACCGAAGCTGTTCGTGGGAAAGGGTCAGTTTTGATGAATTTCCCAGCAGGACAAAAATGCTGGAAAAACCTTTTGAATTGGCAAGTTTCATTTTTTTCGTTTGGAAGCAACTTTTTGGTCTAGAAATGTAACTTAATTGATACTAAAAGAAAAGTAAAAAGGTCAAAATTGAAGCAAAATGTCTCTGAAGTAAGAGAACGTTTCCACCGAGCCAAACCGCATGTTTCTGTTCGGTTTGTCTGCTCACGAAAGTGTTGGAGATTTTGCCCTTTTGTCTCGATTCTGTATGAGAAACGTTTTCCAGATCTCAAAAATTCTCCCAGGGCCTGAAAACCATCCCTGCCCGGCCCTATTGTAAAGAAGACTACGTAGCCCTTCTGTGGCACTTCTCGGGAGCGCTCCGAACTCAAAGGCGCAGCTGTTACGACTGGGTCATGGGCAGTCTGACCTAGTAGTTGGCGCCAGCGTCTGCAGTCACGAGTTGGGAAGCAGGGTCAGGAGATCAGAGGGGCAGGACAGGAAACAAACTGGAGGTCAGGAACTACAAGCCAGGCACCAGGAGCTGAGCTGGGTCGGGATGCCAGGCAACGGGAGGGTTGGAACGTGGCTGCATCTGTGAACCTTGTGGGCCCGGGTTCGAGACCCTGGTGCAGGGGACTTGCATCTGAGCTGCAGAGCCGTTTGCAACTGGCTTCGCCTGCACCCAAGGCTAGAAGCTGTTACCAGCGGATGGCGCGGTCAGTGGGTTTTCTGGGTCTCTGTCCGGTTCTAGCGGCTCACGAGTCATTAAGTCTCCAGGTTGCTCTGGTCCTGGCAGCGTGTGGGAGAGAAGCTGGCCTGGCTGTTGGGACTTCGTTCTCCAGTGGTTTTTAACTTTGGGATGGTTGTTTGAGTCCAAACCCTATTGTTTGTTGTTACTGTAGCACTGGGAGCCCCCGTCGTGGATCAGGGCCCCGCTGTGCCAGGCGCTGCACGAACGCAGAGCAAAAAAACCTATTCATGCTCCTCTTATCCATTTACACGCTCTGGACCCGCATGGGTTGAACGGGCTCCGTGTGCATATTTCTGGGCAAAATTTCTAGTCGATCGTAACCTCTTTGGAGCAGGGGCTGCATGTGTACAGCTCTGAGCACGCCAGGGGCCTGCTCCGGGTCAGAGGTTAAATAATAATAATAGTCCTTGAAAAGCACCATTTTCGTGTTGAAAAATGCTGTGATCCTTTCTTCCGTCCCCTCCCCCCCCTTCTGCCAGGTACTGTGGTTACATCAAGGACAACTACGGAGACAACGCTGCCGCCGCCTACTTCGTCCTGTCCCACAGAGGAAGAGTGAGGTATTGACGCTCTCAGCCAAGCCTCGGGGACGTGGGTCTGACCTGGGAATCCCCTTGGCAAAGTCCCGGTTCTTCAGTTCTCCTACTGCTGGTGTTTCTCCTTCCAGGTTTCAAGGCCAGGAAACCTGGTACTGTGTGGACCGGCGCGGGAATTTCAGCTACGATTTCATAGAGCTCCAAGGCGTGCCCGTGGTGGACATCGACCTCGCGGGCTCCGTGTTGAACTACAATGGGCTGGATAACCTAGGTGAGAAATCGATGGACTTCCGCAGAGGGCATTTGTCTGGGGGATCTTTGGCACAGCTGGGGGCGCTCTGAAGCGCAGAAATGCTTGGGCTCAGAGAGTGGCTTTTCTTGTGGAGGAGGCAGTGCGGGCTAGTGGATAGAGCCCTGGAATGGGACTCAGGAGACCTGGGTTCTGTTCCCAGCTCTGCTGCTGTGTGGTGCCTCCATTTCCCCATCTGTAAAATGGGAATCGTGATCCCGACCTCCTTTGTAAAGAGCTTTGAGATCAAAGGATGAAGCCAGGGGTGATAAGTTTTGCTGATTTCCCTTGTCCCAGAGCTCTTGAATGTCCCCAGGAGACCTCCGTGGAGTGAGCGCTTCTCAGGCCACATACAGTTAACCTGTGGAACTCACTGCTGCAGGATATCATTGGAAGAACTAGATTAGTACATTTTGAGAAAAAATTAAACATTTACTGTAACAGTAGCAGAAATGCTTCTCTCCTCTGAGCATCCCAGGGCGCTATCATTATTCATTTATACGACACTAGTGCCTAGGCACCTGCGCCAGGTCCCAGGTCCCCATGGTGCTAGGCACTGTACAAACACACAGACGATCTCTGCCCCATAGAGCATACGGTCTAATTTGTAGACCATACTGGGAGGAGTGGATTGCTAGTTGGAGGCAGAGACCGTCCGTCCCTTCTTGTCTTTAAGGCTGGTGCTGTAAGGTTCAGACAGCGGCCGTGTGTCAGGGAAGTGACAGGCCAGGTCAGTTTCGTACTAACTAATCCCAGGGTGCCGTGCTGACGCTGGGTGATTCGGGGACGTACCAATCTATTTATCTGCTGATGTGATTCCCAGCCTGGCGCTGGGGCCACAAGGGCTAATGCTGTCCTGGGCTGCATAAACCGGGGAATCTCCCGTCGGAGCAGAGAGGTTATTTTCCCCGTGTCTGGCCCTGGCGTGACCACTGCTGGGACCCAGCGTCCAGTTCTGGTGCCCTCCAGTCAGGAAGGAGGTTGATCAATGGGAGAGGGGTCCCCGAAGAGGCCAGGAGAATGATCGAAGGGTTAGAAAACCTGCCTTAGAGTGACAGACTCTCGGATCTCAGCCTATTGAGCTTAACAAAGAGAAGGTTCAGAGGTGTTGCCGTTAGCCCGTAAGTATCTATACGGGAAGCGGCAATTTCATAACGAGCTCTTCAATCTCGCTGAGGAAGGTGGGACACGGCCCGTGGTTGGACGTTGAAACCGGACAAATTCAGCCTGGAACTGAGGCGTGGATTTGTCACAGGGAGGGTAATTTACTAGAGCAGTTTCCCAAGTGGGGGTGTTGGATTCTCCAGCCCTGCTCATTTTGAAATCCAGGTGGTGTGTGTGTTTAAAGGCTCTGCCGTTTTCTGGCCCGTGGCACGCAGAAGGTCAGACCAGCTGATCCCATGCTCTCTTACAATCTATTCATCCGTTTCAGCATCCCAATTTTTGAGCTGTTGAAATCCACTTTGGCCTTTGCCTTCCTGCTTCCTGTGCTTTTTAATATTTTATACCGTGCCCTGGCTGGGAGCCCGTCAGAGGCAGTAATGTACCGGGCTCACAATGGAGACATCGCGTTCTTAATGGACAAGGGGAAGCCAAGGAAGGTGGAGGCTGAGGATCTGGGTACAATCTGGTGCTGAGGGTTTCTTAGGCTGAGAAATCGTCTTCCACGGGAAGTGGCTGTAACCTGCCTGCCGGAGTCGCTGGCCAAAACCCCAGAGAGCAAAGAAGGGTGAGATGGGGAGAAAAGCCCTTTTCTCTTCTCTGATTTCTGGGAGGTCACTGCTGTGTCTGGCTTAGCATTCTCCTGCTCTTACAACTTGGGTGCTGTTCATTGTAGTAGCTCCGCAAAGACCATTTCACGGGCCAGCGATCCCTGTCCGGACTCATTTGTCTAAGAACCCGATTCCCCCGGTGTTTGCCTTGTACCCGTCTTTTCCGCGAGTGGCCGGGGCCATGATCCCGCGGCTGGTGCGTGTTGGTCCCGGCGTCTGCCGTAGTGGATCCAAAGGCAGGCCTGGAGCCATGGTGTGCGGCTGGGTGGCCCATTGCCTGGTGCTTGGACTAGCTTTAGTAAATTGCAGGTGCTTTTGCCTTACGGGCAGTTCCCGGTGGCTGTGTTGGAGGGGTGTGTACCTCGCTGTGAGATCCTCCGTAACGCACGGCTGGAGGGAGGGCGTGTCCATTTCCTGGCAGTCGGAAGCAGCTGCTATCTCCGGCAATGATTTGATTAACCTAATCCATCCGTCTGCATTAGTCTGAAATAATCAGATGTGTCCAAAGACACAAAGCTGCCATCTGTGGAGACCAGGTCTCAGGTTACACAGAGATCCGTTGTCCGGTGTTTAGCTGTCACTTCGGGACTGATCTTGTTGAGGACTCATTATTGCCAGCTCAGGATTTTAGTACGAGTCTGGCAAGATTTGGTGGTGTCCTTAAAGCCCCAGCGCCTGGAGTCCTGTGATTACATGAGCCCCTCAGGGTGTGTCCACACTGCAAAGGAGAACCCGTGGTGCTGAATCTCAGAGCCTGGGTCAACTGACTTGGGCTCACGCTGAGGGGTTAAAAACAGCACAGCAAACCTGGAAAGCATGCTGCAGATCTGGGCTCCCGGCAGCGTGTCGGGTATTAAGCCAGACTGCCCTCCTCTTTAAGACAGAGAATATATTATTGCCCTTATATAAATCGATGGTACGCCCACATCTTGAATACTGCATACCGATGTGGTCGCCTCATCTCAAAAAAGATATACTGGCATTAGTTGCCGTTCTCTGAACCTTTTCTAAAATGATTGGAACGGGTCCCATATGAGGAGAGATTAAAGAGGCTAGGACTTTTCAGCTTGGAAAAGAGGAGACTAAGGGGGAGTATGATAGAGGTATATAAAATCATGAGTGATGTGGAGAAAGTGAATAAGGAAAAGTTATTTACTTATTCCCATAATACAAGAACTAGGGGCCACCAAACTAATGGGCAGCAGGTTTAAAACAAATAAAAGGAAGTTCTTCACACAGCGCACAGTCAACTTGTGGAACTCCTTGCCTGAGGAGGCTGTGAAGGCTAGGATTAGAACAGGGTTTACAAGAGAACTGGATAAATTCATGGAGGTTAAGTCCATTAATGGCTAGTAGCCAGGATGGGTGAGGAATGGTGTCCCTAGCCTCTGTTTGTCAGAGGATGGAGATGGATGGCAAGAGAGAGATCACTTGATGATTACCTGTTAGGTTCACTCCCTCTGGGGCACCTGGCATTGGCCACTGTCGGTAGACAGGATACTGGGCTAGATGGATCTTTGGTCTGACCCAGTACGGCTGTTCTTATGTTCTTGAGAGGTTTGCCCCCTTGCCCACCCGGGACTGGGACAAAACCGGATGTGGTTTTGGCCAGCATTGGCCGGGGGACTTGGCGTTAAAAACATCCAGAAGGCAGGGCAATGGTGGCTGTTACGGATGCAGGACAGAATGGCCGCGGGCCACAACTAGGACCTCTCCTGGCTGCAATGGTGCTAAGCCCCCTGGTAACCAGCCGTTTGTGTCAGTGGCTCTTGGTTTCCCCGTCCTGGTCTCCCGTCTGGCGTTAGAAGAGCTGGTTCCCCTTGTAAGGGACGCACAGCATGCTGGGCCGAAATCAGCCCTGCGGGGACTTGCCAAGACTTGAACTGGGGAGGAGTTTGACTCTTCATCGGTTTCTCTGCCGCTAGACACAGAGGAGGCCGCCCCTTTTCCTTCAGCTGATGCAGCCCCCTAATTTCCGGGGGTTGGTCTCTGATTAGTGGAGCCAGGTTTGGGTTGGTCTCTGTCTGCGGGGGGGTTGGATTTTCTCCGCCCCTTGGCTCGTTTCTGGTTCTCGCCCGCGGCCGCCGGGCCTGATTCTGTCGCCCCGCGCCTTGTGTAGTCGCAGCAGAACGGCGCAGGGGGCAGCATTTCACCCCGCTGTGTGCTGGGGAATTCGGTGCATCACTTGTACCGTCTCGGAGCGTCCCTCAGCTGAGCTCAGGAATAGGCCATTGGCTCGTCTCCCAGTCTCTACATCACCGGGGGTCGTGGCGGCTGCGCGGTTCTGCGTGTCTCACGGGACTCGGGTTTCATTTGATCAGTTTGATGGAGAAGGTCGATGGTTATTTTTAAGCATTTTTAATTTTTTTTAATGGATGTGAATATTTACTGTTGTGGGAAACTCTGGGGGGGTCAGTCAAAGGGGGGGATCAGACGATGGTTACTTAATGGCAGGAAATGCTGAGATTCAAGTTAAAGCTTTAGAACCGTTAAATCACACACTGGCAGCATCACGTGTCAAAACGGACGAAGTAACTCGCTGTAAATCAAACGCGCAAGCAGCGTTTTTCGCACTTTGCCGAGCTCTGCGTGTTGATCATCACATCTGGTGAAATTGACCTGTGCTGATCAAAACCAAGTTCTTCCAACGCTCGAGAGAACCCAGTGCCCCGGCTCACGCCCCCTAAAAACGAGGGTTTGGTATTTATTGCCCTGGAGCGTGTATTTCATCCGCCAGCTGAGGAGACGCAGCCTCTGACCGGAGTTGCGGGAGGAGAGAGAAGGAATCGGGGCATTCCTTGTGGATGTTGAATATCTGGCCACGTTGTAGTTTGCAGAGATTATTTTTCAGGTTGCTGGTAGCAGCCAAACGGATCTTTGAGGCCTGTGTTGCATCAAGTTACGATTCCCCACCTCCTCTACCACCCTTGGCCGGCATTTCTTCGCCTGGGCGCGTAGTGGGCTCAGAGATGCCAAGGCCAGAAGGGAGCATCTTGTCTGACCTCCTGCACGTTGCAGGCCACAGACCCTCACTCACTCTGGCTGAGGAAGGGAAAACCTGCCAGGGTCTCCGCCGAGCCGACGTGGTGGTGGTGGTGGTGGATTCCTTCCTGACCCCAAATCTGGCGATCAGTTAGACCTGGAGCATGTGGGTGAGACCCGCCAGCCAGACACCTGGGGAAGAATTAGCTCAGAGCCCTCCCTGTCTAGTGCCCCGTCTCCGGCCGTTGGAGCTATTCGCTGCTAGGCACTGGAGTGCACGTTCAGGCGACAGATAAAAGGGGCGGGTTTCCAGAGCGGCTGATTGCCTGCCTTTGCTGGGGCGTGGGCGCCGGGCGAGAGGTAGGTTGGGAAGCGCCACCTCCTGTGGGAGGAGGCAAAATTCAAGTTCCGGGGGTCACCTCGGAAGCTCTCGCTTCGGGCGGGTAACGAGATTGGGGCTGGAGGGGGGAGCTGGCCAGCTGCCACCTGGCTTGGGGTCCCCGGCTCCACCCTCCTTTCCCTTTCCGCACGTGCAGTGAAGCTGACGGCGCTGAAATCCCTGGACCTGAGCCGCTGCCCCAACGTTGACGACTGGACCCTAAGCCGGCTGCAGGTCTTCAAGGACAGCCTGGAGGAGCTCTCGCTGGCTGGGTGCCCCCAGGTCACGGAGCGGGGGCTGGCTTGTCTCCACCTACTCGAGTGAGTGGTCAGAGCGCGGGGCGGGGAATCGGGGCACCTGGGTTCGGAGGCTGCTTTAGGACGGAGGGGAGGGCTAGGGGTTAGAGCAGGGACGCCTGGGTTCTACCCTCAGCTCTAGGAAGGGAATGGGGTCTAGTGGTTAGAGCAGGGGAGAGTCAGAACTCCTGGGCACTATCCCTCACTTTCACTATCGCTCTGTGCCTCAGTTTCTCTCTCTGAGAGGGAGGGCGTTGTGGTGGAGCTGTGTGGCCCGGCTAATTAGCCATAAAGGGCTTTGAGCTGCTCGGGTGAGTGCTCTGGGGAAGAGCCCAGGAGCGTGATGGTTATTCCCGCCCCGCCCCTCGGAAAGCGCAGCTGCGCCAGCCAGGGGATCCGCCGAGTCGCACTCACGTGAAGTCCCCCGGCGGCACTCGGCCGTGGGCGTCTCCGGGAATGCTGGCACGCAGGCCTCCACTGGGGCCGATGAGTCACTGCGGATCACCTGGGTGTGGTGCGGGCAGATCCCGGCCCCTTTCTTCCTCCTCGGATGTGTGCTGCAAAGATGGGTGGCTGCTCCCCGGGTGCCCCTGGCTGGGGAGAACGGCGTGTTCTGCCCATGTGGGAGCTAACGCGAGGGCCAGGCAGCGTTAATGGGGCTCGGAGAAACCCGCTCGGTCTTCACCTGACGCGTGTGGAAACGACGCCTGCGCCGGCTCCCCGAGGACTGTACCAGTGCCCACCTCTTCCAGCCAAGACACGCAGGCACCCTGGGCGCTGGGTTCACTTCCACAGTGCCTCTCCTGACGGGAGCTGTGCTCCTGCAGACGCCGACCCTCCCCTTCGCCCCAAGACATCAAAGCACTTTCCAAGCTCCCCATCCGCCCGGCGGAGAAACTGAGGCCCAGACAGGGAGTAGCAAGTTGCTGGAGTCTGCGCTACCTGGGAATAGAACCCAGGCGTCCGGGCCACACTTCTCCCTGCTCCAACCACTAGACCCGACTCCTTCCCCTGAGGCCAAAGGACCAGGGCCAGGTTTTAAAGGTTCGCTGGTGCCTGTCTCCCTGTGGAGCTGATTCCCGTTGCATTTCCAGTGGGAGCAAGGAGCTGAAAGACTTTAAAAATCCAGCCCTGGACTCTCTCTTCCCCTGCGTTGAGCATCCGTTGAGGGGAGGACGTGGGCTTATGGGCCAGCGGGGCTTGGAGAGAGGATGGGGGCGTCGGGGGCTGGGTGGGAGAGCTCTGGTCTCGAGCTGAGTCAGTCTCTCGCACAGAGGTGCTGGGATTTTAGGAGCAGCGTTGCTCCGTTTCGTTCTTATCCCTTCTCCCCGTCACCCTCCCCAGGCACCTGCGGCGCCTCGACCTCTCACACCTGCCCTCAGTGTCCACCCCAGGGCTGATCCGGATCTTGGTGGAGGAGATGCTGCCCCGGTGCGAGGTGGTGGGGCTGGCCCCGGCTGCTGGCGCCCAGACGCGCAGGGACGGAAGGGAGGAGCCCGCCGTCCCCAGCGGGGACAGGAGAGCTGGGGAGATCCCTGCCTGATGCCTGGCTGCCCTGACGCTGATCGACGAGGGTGGGAAGAGATGGCCGCAAGCCGCGCTCCCCTCAGCACCCTCCGATCACGGACCGGGAAGGACCCCAGCGTGGCCGTAGACTTGTGGGTGTGGCTGGGCGGTCCGTGACCCCCGCTTTGGTCTCCCGTAGGACAGGGCTTGCAATCGGCAGAACCGCGCTGTGGTCATTAAAGGCCTCTCCTGGCGCTGCTCTCGCGTCCTTGTTTGCGGGGAGAGGCCCGAGTGGCAGGAGAACTTGGGGATGCCGGGATGGAAGTGGCCGGGAGGCTGGGGGCCTTTGTAGCTCAGCGGGCGAACCCCCCGGATGGGGTGGTTTGGTTTGGGTGGCGCCGGGGCCGGCCGGGAGCCTGGAACGGCTCGAAGCGACCTGGGAGAAGGGAAGATTTTTTGCTTTGGGCCGAGAAACTTCTCTGAGCACAACCGTGCACCATGTTCCCGACGCCGCCCCGGGCAGGAAACAGCAGGAAAGAAATGTAAAACAAACAGCTCCCCCGCCCCCCCCCCCCCCATCTTCATCCCGGGAAGAAGCCACAGCTGCCCCAACCCCCTTCCTGTTTCAGGTCACTTTGAGGGCGGGCGGGCGAGGTGGGAGGGCGGAGAGCTGGATGTGCGTTAATATTCCTAGTGGGAGCCTGTTGCGCCCACGTCTCCCCCTCGCCCGCCCGCAGGCCTGGCCCAACGCCGCCCCCGGCCTGCCTGGCATTCCTCCTCCAGCCGCCAGCGGGACTCGCGAGGGCCGGGGGGGGGTCCCAGGATGTGGGACAGGTCAGAGCTTTTATTGCACCCGCTTCCGCTGGGGGAGAGAGGCGCTTTGGAGCCTCCCGGCGCCCTGGACGGGCCCCCAAGAAGAGCTCCATGTTCGCTCCGAAGCACGTCCAACACCAGCTCTGACTTCCCCTCCCTGTCCCTCCAGCCAGGGCTCCGATCCCTGGTGCCCGTCGCCCGGCACGGTGCCACCGGCAGGATGGCGCCGGGGGAGAAGCGTCTCTCGCCTGCCCCTGCCAGGTGGCCGGGCCGCGCGCCAGCCGCAGCGGGTGACGAATGATCTGTCCGTGTGTCTCTGCCCCCGAGGGAGCCCATTAGCTGCTGGAAAGCTTCTGTTCCCTGTTAGCTTTTGTCTCGGGCGTCAGCTGCCCAAGGGAGCTGCCTGCTGGGTGCCTGGCGCCCGCGTGCCGAGCCTGGCCCAGGTGCCGAGCCTGGCGCAGGCTTGGGGGGTGGTGTTCTGAAAGTCCTTGAGCGTTTTTGCAGCTGGTGGTTGGGGGTTTGAGTGGAGGAGCCTGGAGCGCGCGTCAAGCAGCTCGCGCCCGGGGGAATGGGGCTGGCACGGTCCTGTCGCTCGATCTGTGACGGTGTCTGGGGGCACCCGACCCCAGAGCCTCCGAGCCTCACCAGTACGCCTCAACCACAGCCCCTGCGTGAGCACCCTGGGCCCAGCAAGGAGTGATTTGTTCATAGACCTAGAGTGAGTCTATTCTCAAGCGGGGGAGAGAACCCAGGAGTCCTGGCTCTCAGCCCCCTGCTCTAACCACTAGCCCCCACTCCCCTCCCAGAGCTGGGGATAGAACCCAGGAGTCCTGCCTCTCAGCCCCCCCGCTCTAACCACTAGCCCCCACTCCCCTCCCAGAGCCGGGGATGGAACCCAGGAGTCCTGGCTCCCAGCCCCCCCTGCTCTAACCACTAGCCCCCACTCCCTTCCCAGAGCTGGGGCTGGAACCCAGGAGTCCTGGCTCCCAGCCCCCCCTACCCAGCCAAGGCAGAACTAGACACCGCTGGCTCCTGCGGAGGGGAAGCGCTGACGAGCTGTTTATTTTTAGCAGCAGGTTCCTGGTTCAAGCCCCATTATCGCCTCCGGGCGCCTGTCTGGCCGGGACCCAGGCAGGGAGCGATCGCTGCCCCCCCCGGGTGCCTCAGCCCCCGGCCTCGTAACTCGCCCCCCGGCTCCCAACCCTCCCGACGCTGGGGCCCGGGGGGTTGCGGCTGGGGGAGGATGGAGCCCGGCCTGCCCCCGGCCAGCGCGTTCTCCTTTCCTTGGCAGGTGGTTTGGCGGTGGGGGGCCGGGCTGTGTTAGAAAGAAGGGGGGGGGGGTTTCCTGCGGGATGTCGGCTGCCTCCCTCCCCCCCCCTGGGGCGAAGGGGCCGCCAGGTTGTCCCCACCTGGCCTGTACGGCCAGTCGGACCTGCTGGGTCACCCCGCGGCCCCTGTGGCAGGACGCGTGTTTGGCCGAAGTCTCCCCCCCCCTCTGGAGTTGAAGCCCTCACGGGCTGGAGAACAGGCTGGGTCAGACCCAGGTCCAGCTGGCTCAGGGTCCTGTCTCTGACCGTGCCCGGCGCTGGCTGCTTCAGAGGGAATGACCAGAACCGGGCAGTTACCAGTGACCCGGCCCCTGACGTCCAGCCTGGGGCTTAGGGACACCAAGAGCACGGGGCTGCCTCCCTGACCCTCGTGGCTAAGAGCCGTTCATGGCCCTGCCCTCCAGGGACTGATCTCGTTCTTCTTTGAACCCAGTTCTACCTCGCATCATCCCCTGGCGAGGAGTTCCGCAGGTTGTCGGGTAAAGTCCGTCCCTCGGTTCGCTTTCAACCTGCCGCCTGTTCGTGGCCCGGGTGACCCCGGCGGGTGTGTTCGGGGAAGTCACACGTCCCTACTCCAGATTTCACAGCCCTTCCCCCTCAGGGCTTCGGCGCCGCTTCACACGCTTCGGCGGCACGGCTGCGGTGTGGACGCTCGCTGCCGCCACGGGAGGGTTCTCCCAGCCCCCGCGTTCATCCGTCTGCCCCCGCCCTGGCGCTGGCCACACGAGATCTCTCGGGGGGCGAGCGACGGGCCGGGCTGCTCCGTGGGCCCCAGCCTGGACCCATCGGTTTCTCCTGCTGTGGCCCCCTGGGATTTGCAAAGGGCAGGTTCTGGGCCGCCTGCCGTGGGGGTGTGTGTCATGGGAGGGGGGTATCAAAGGCTGGGGGGGGGGCTAAGCCTCCCCCACGCTGCCCCTCGCCCCTGAAGCCGTCGGGGGCTCGGCCGGTGGCCAGGGGCTGGGAGGGCTCTGGGGTGGGGGTTCAGGGTTCTGGCTGCGGGGGGGGGCAGAGCTCCCGGGCTGGGGGTGTCTCCCCGCGGTGGGAACCTCGCGCCGGCTGGTGGGGAGGGGGGGCGGTTGAGACACCAACTTCTGCACCACAAGTTGCGCAAGCCGGAAACCGTGTGTGTGTTGTAAATGCCGGGACTCCCCCCCCTTCTCGCAGCTGCTGCAGCGTGAGAATAAACATCGGCGTGTGCCTGGGCCCCGCCGTCAGGATCTGGCTCCCCAGGGTCCCCCTGGCCCTGCTCCGTGGGTGCCCATCGCACGTGGCCCCGGGGCGCCAGGCAGGGCCGGGGCAGGAGCCGCTTTGTAGCGGGGGGGCTCGGCGGCGGCCAATTGGTTCAGCTTGACCCTGGCCGGGCCCTGGGTGCCCCCCGCAGCCGCTGGAATCCGCCCGGGCTCTGTCATCCTCTGCTCGAGGCCTTGGCAAGGCCGCGCCTCGCTCCCTGCCTCAGTTTCCCCACAGGGCGCGGCTCCTCCTCCTCCTCCTGCGCCGCGCGCTGTGGCAAGGCCCCGGGCTGGGTTTTGACCCCCCAGAAGAGAGCGGGGCAGGGGGCAGGAACCCGGCGGGACCTTCGCCGTTGCTTTGACCCGGGAGCGCCCGGACGCCACGGGGACGGGCGCCGCGCCAGCCCCGGCCCGGAGGAGACTCCCGGCTCCCTGCGTGGCCAGACCCGCATCTCTCCCCGCCCCGCCCGGAGCCGCGTCAGCCCCATGAATATTTGATGGGGGACGAACAGCTCCGGGGAGCGTGGCTGGGAGCCGCCCCCTTCCCTGGGCGTGGGCAGGGGCCGGGCCGCCCGGGGAGCTCGGGGCTGGCCCTTCGCTGGGCCGCTCCCTGCCCACGGGCGGGTCCAGCTCCGGGGGACCCGGGTTCGCCTGGCTCGGCACAAACACCCCGGATCCTGGGGGCGCCTCCGAGCCGAGCCGAGCCGGTGGATTCGGGCACGAGCGAGTGTGGGGGGCCGGGGAGAGGCGCCGCATCGCCCGGAGGTGAGAGCGGGGCGGGGGCCCGGGGCTCGCAGCCCCCCGATCGCGGGGCGGGAAGAGGATGGACCGGGCGGGAGCTCGGGGGCCGCCGGCCTGGGGAGGAGCCGGGCGGGCGGCTCAGCCCGGGCCGCGGGGGGGAGAGGAGAGAAGCGATCGAGACACCCGGAGGGAAACTGAGGCCCGACCATGGCCCCTCTCCGTGGGCTCCCGGCAGAAATGACCCCCCCCCCCAGGCCTGGCGCTTGCATGGGGCCGGGCTGGTCCTGTCCCGGGCCGGGCCCTTGGGGGGGCTGCGGCCAACGGCTGGTGCTGCTTTGAGCTGGGGGGAGGAGCTACCCCCACACACACCCCAAAGCTTCCCTTTGAATCCCCCCCCCCCCACGCCCAGCTGAGCAGGCAGATTGGGTTAGCCCTGCTCCGGGGGGGGGGGCTGAGACCTGCTCCCCAGCACCCCCAGGGCTGCATCAGCGTCCCTACAGCCCCCCAGCTCTGCCGGTGCCCCTCAGCCCAGGGGTGGTATTTGGGGGGGGGCAGTTTCCTACAGGAGCTCTGATGGCCCGTGTCCTAGCCCCGGGCAGAGCTCTGACCTGCCCTGGGGGTGGCCTGTGCGGTCCTGGGGAGAGGGGCTGGTCTCAGCTTGTGCCCCTGGGCAGGGGATTAAATTCAGGCTCTGGAAGGCTGTAAAACAGGAATCAGGGGGTGGGGGACAGAAGAAATCCAGCCAAGTCCCCTGAGCCATGGTTCCATTCAGAAAAGGGGGGATTTGGGGGCGTCGGTGAAAAGAGGGGGCCGAACCCCTGGGCAGGGCGAGCAGCGTGGAGGGAGGTTCCCATTCTGCCTGTGGTAGTTACATGGCCCCGTCACCGCCGTGTCTGACGGATTTCCCCTCCCAGCCCCTCGGGGGGGTGGGGCAGGGCTGTTGTGCCCATTGTACAGATGGGGCACTGAGGCGCATGCAGAGTAAAGGGCAGATTCTCTAAGGTGAGATTTTCAAAAGCTCCCAGGTTAGCTGCTTGGTAGCCCCCACGAGATGCCCAAAACCCTTTCAGCCTCTGTCCCCAGGGCACCGGCCTGAGGTCAGAGAGGAAGTCCTGGCGGGGGAGTTAGCCAACAGACCAGCTGGTCTCTCTGCCCCAGGCCGGGCTGCAGAGCATCAGCTGTTTGTGCAATCGGACATTTTCACCGAAAACTTTTTTGTTCCGAGTTTGAGAAACAGGAGGAGGGAGAAAGTGTTGTGTTGAGGATCTGTCTAGCCGCTGGGTTTATGCCTCAACTTCTTAGGGGGTCGGTTGTCTCCAGGCCAATTCCGGAACAAAGAACGGAAACTGCCTCCCCAGAGTCCATGGCATTGTATTATTGTGTCCCGAGCCTTGGTTTGCCAGCAGCTGGGAATGGGCGACGGGATGGATGGCTTGATGATTCCCTGTTCTGTTCATTCCCTCTGGGGCACCTGGCACTGGGCTAGCTGGACCTTTGGTCTGACCCAGGCTGGCCGTTGTTATTCACTGGCACCGTCTCTGTGCTCGGCGCCGGTCAGAATGTGCCAGGAAATCCACGTAGGAACCGTGTAGCCCCTGCTCTCCCCGACCCGATTCTCTCTGGCCTAGCAGGTCCCACCAGCTTGGCTTGACCGTGCTCCGCCGGGGAACAAGCGGATCCCAAAGCCACTTGGATTTGTGACCTCGGCAGTGATGTGGTGCTGGCTCTCCGGAGATGAGGCCAAGGGACCCCTGCCCCACTCCCTGCTCCCCAGACTGAACTCCTGGCTCCCCGGGGAGCTGCTGGGGCTGAAGGGAGCTCCCAGGCAGGCGTTTGCGGCCGGCTGTTGAGCTTGGATTGTCTCTTTGCAGAGACCAGCCTCGGGCCGTCGCTAACCCAGCGAGGGGAGTGGCCGCCCCAGGCGGGAAGGAAACCCTGCGTTGAGTCACGCAAGGTACCATGGAGCGAATGGATTGACCCAGTTCAGGGCCATTGCACCTGGATTTCTTCTCCGGGATGGCTCCCACCCGTGGGCGGCTGGTCCTGGCCGGGGCGGAGACCCGTGTCTGTCTGTCTGGCCAGCCCCCTGCCTGTGCGGTATTCCCGGCTCCCCAGAGCCAGCGCAGAGTGACTGGTGACCGACCACCTGCTTCTTCCTAAGCAAGCGTATTTTATCCGTAAGGTAAAAACACGAGAGAGAAAACTGAGCAGAGACCCCCCCCACCCCAGCCCCCATCTCCACAAAGGCTCTGGTCAGTGTCCTTCTCTAAGACCTGCCCCCCCCGACTCCTGGTCGTTCGCTGGATCAGAACAAAGCCCGGAGCCCGGTTAACATGTCCCCCCCCGGTCCCTGGAGACTCCAGGGGGAATCAGCTGCCAGTCGCTCCGGGGGGGCTCCATAGGGCTGATAGCAGGAGGAATCCCTCAGCGCTCCCCCCCCCCCATCTCAGCCTAACCCAGCCCCAGCTGCATTGCAAGGCACCTGCCCCCCAGGGGTTACGCGCTGGTCAGGAAGCTTCGTGGTTGTCCTGTTGGTCCCAGGAGCAGCCGGAAGACCCGCTGCCCGACTAACTGGAGCCGGGGAAAGGAGCCAGGGTAACGTGCGCAGGAGGAGAGGGGCCGGGCCGGGCGCTCGGGCGCTGGCGTTGCCTTGACGAAGCTGCTAATTGCCGTGAGGTGCCCGCCGTGGGGGAGGCGAAGGGGTGGCCAATGCGGTGCAAACCTCCTGTCCCGGCGGAGCCGCAGTCCCTGGGCAGGGGGTGGAAGGCGCTGGGCCAGGGGCCGACGTGGGGGCGGCACGGCCGGGGATGCTGACTCAGCAGCATCGCTCCCATTTGTACAGATGGGAAAACTGAGGCCCTTCCCCTCCATTAACCACCCCCTCCCTGTGGGGCTGTCATGCTTATAAGAAGCACCCGGGATCTTTCTCAGGGGAAAAGGCAACACTCCTCGTTTACAGGCGAGGCTGGTGACCTCGGGGAAGGGGCTCCTGAGCACGGGGCGGGAGCCAAGCGCCAGCGTAAACGCAGCGCGACTCCCCTGGGCTGGCTCCTCGGTGGCCGCACAGCGGCACGGCCCCCCGGTTGAGGACTCTGGCCCCGCACCTGCAGCGCCGCGACTCCAGATTTGTGCCCGGTCTCCGCCCCGGCCAGGACCAGGCGTAAGAGCAGAAAACAGCCCCGTGCAAGTAACTTGGACCCGTTACAATCCGGTGTGTTTCAAAGTAGCAGCCGTATTAGTCTGTATCCGCAAAAAGAACAGGAGGACTTGTGGCACCTTAGAGATGAACACATTTATTTCAGCATAAGCTGTCGTGGGCTACAGCCCACTTCTTCGGATGCATAGAGTGGAACACACAGACAGAAGATATTTATACATACAGGGAACATGAAAAGGTGGAAGGATGCATACCAATTGTAAGAGGCCAATCATTGAGATGAGCTATCAGTAGCAGCAGAAGAAAAAACTTTGAAGCGATAATCGAGATGACCCACAGAAGGTGTGAGGAGAACTTAACATGGGGGAAAAAACTTCAATGAGTGTAATGACCCAACCATTCCCAGTCTCTGTTTAGACCTAAGTTAATTGTGTCTAATTTGCATATGAATTCGAGTTCAGCAGTCTCTCTTTGGAGTGTGTTTTTGAAACTTTTTTGTTGCAAAACTGACACCTTCAAGGCTGTCACTGAGTGATTAGAGAGGTTGAAGTGTTCTCCCACTGGTTTTTGAATGTTATGATTCCTGATGTCAGATTTGTGTCCATTTATTCTTCTGCCTAGAGACTGTCCAGTTTGGTCAATGTACATGGCAGAGGGGCACCATAACATTCAAAAACCAGTGGGAGAACACTTCAACCTCTCTAATCACGCAGTGACAGCCTCACTCGTTGTGGCTCGCTAGGGGGCAGGTGCCGGTATCCGCGCGTAAGCTGGGCACGTGCAGGGGGGAAGCTTGCGAACACAAGGCAAAGGGTTATTCAGCTTGCTGTGATTGTGGGCAGAGTTAGGCTAAAGGCCGGGATTTAGCCGAGCAGCGAAGGCGAGAACCACAGGTCGGCTATTGGGCACTTTCACGTGCGAGCCAAATGGGGCTCGCGCGCCGCGGGATGCTGCAAAGCGGGGGCTCGGGGGGCCTTTGCAGGGAGGTTGCTTTGCCGGGTCTGTGCGGTCCGGCTGTGTTGACGTAGAGGAAGGGTTAAGAAAGAAGTGATGGAAATGTTAACGCTGGATGCTTAGTCATGGGAACCCGAAAGGCCATATATGGGTCAGGGCAACGCTGGGCTGTTTGTAGCTAAGGCCTGGCCCGAGGTGAGTCATTAACACGGGGGGCGGCTCATCCCTTGGGCGCTAGGAATTGGGAGGTCAATGAATCAGTGGGTTGGAAACTGGACTTTTGTGCTAAAGAAAAGATGTAAATACGTCAGGAGGCTCGAAAGACGACGGCCGCGGCCGCTCGGAGAAGGAAACCACCCAGGGAGTGGCTGACTAGGACCTAGATAACACGGGAGACTGCCAGTTACGAAAATAGAGATGAGGCAAAGAGGAAGTTGAATCACAGACAGTGCGTGGCCAGGGCTTGCTCCCTGCTACAGCCCCAAGCCAACCGTAAAAGGGCTGATGCGCCGGCTCGGCCAGGCAATGCGGGGTGTAAAAGCGAGTTTCTGGGGTTCTTTGGGGCTGGGATGTTCCCCGCACCCACCCCACTGCGTCTGAGTCTGAGCAGCTCAGCGCAGTGTGGCTGGATGTCAGATAAAGAGCCCCCCAGGGACCGGCTGGAGTCAAGCTGAGCTCTTGGGAAGGGGGTGGGGGGAATCCCAACAACTATAATCCGGGTCAAGAATCGAATACGGTTCCCATTTCTTTGGGTGCGTCTGGTCTCCCAGATGGGTTAAACTGAATCAGGGCCTGCTTTCTGATGGGCTCCACTGACTGTCCCTCCACCTCGGTTTCCAGCCGGCTCCGTAAGTTGTACGGATGCACCGTGCGAGCAACTCGGGAACCCGCCACACGGTGCTTATCCTAGTGCAGTGGGTCTCAAACTTGTGTACCGGTGACCCCTTCCCCCGGCGAGCCTCTGAGTGCGACCCCCCCCTTGTAAACGAAAACCATTCTTTTAATATTTTTAACACCATTAGAAACGCTGGAGGCGAAGCGGGGCTTGGGGTGGAGGCTGGCAGCTCGCGACCCCCCACGTAATAACCTCGCGACCCCCTGAGGGGTCCCGACCCCCTGGGCTGTTCTAATCGGCGTGGCTATGGAGTCTGGCCTAGGATTTCAGGGGAGGGGTCTGTATTAAATACGGTTTCCGGGTGTGTTTCGCCCCATTTCACCTTCTCCATGAACGTGAAGTAACCGCCTAGAAAAAGGCCCTTTTAGCGGTGACACGAGCGTGTTGCGTCTCAATACAGAATCTTTTACGTGTGAGGCTTGTTCGGGCTACAAGGAATTGTGTTCGCTAACCTGTGCGGTGCTCCAGCCTATCCAGGCAGTCAGATCTCCTGCTTCAGGGCCGGAAGGAACATCCCTCTCCCGCCCAGTGTGCCCTGGGGAGCAGGGGACATCCGGGGGCTGGGAGGGGAGGCAGGCGGCAGGGGACTGAGCCGAGGGGGGGGGGGATTGGCCAAGTGGAAGGCACGGACCAGGGGGACTCTCGCGCCCCAGTTAAATGCCGCCACTGTCCCAGCTCCCAGTCGTGGAGATGAGCAAAGCCTGGAGCTGGTGGTGATGCAAAGCCGAGTGTGAGGAGCAGCTGCCTGGCTTCTAAAGGGAACCGCCCTGTGCTCCAATGCCCACAGCTCAGCCCAGGGCCGTGAGAGCACCACGGACTAGTCCTCCTCTGCCCGTTCCTCGGCCGCTCCTTCCGCATCAGCCCCGGCCTGCCCAGCTCCTCCCGCCCTGGGGCCGGGCAGGTTCCTCCACAAATGTTTATAATCTTTTGTTCCTGTGGCTGTCTCCACAGCATCGAGATGCAGCCAGCTCTGGGGTGGAACGTGGCCGCACGTCACAAAGCTAGGAAGAGTCCCGTTGCCCGTGGGAACTGAGCGCGTTCATGCAGGTGAGAGACCCAACCGTCTTCCGAGCCCTGTTTCCTAACCACCCCCTCTCGGCGGGGCTGATATGCTTATAAGACGCACACAGGATCTTTCTCAGGGGAAAAGGCAACACGCCGCGTTTACTGGAGATACAACAATTAGCATATGCATTTAATCACAACACACACACACACACTCCCGCCAGTCGATGTTCTAGTTACCAGTCCAGAGTCCGGATCAATCTCGTGGCCAGCTCGGTTGATCATGGGTAGGGAGGAGCCGGGCTCCGTCGGTCGCGACACGATGCTCCGGGGAAGTCTTGGCAGGATGAAGTTTCCTGGCAAGGCCCCGTTTACATAGTGATTTTCCTTCATCGGGACCAATGAGTTTTGCAGCGTCCTGCTGTGATCAATTGTTGTTTGACGAGGGCTTGTTTTCTGAAATTGTCCTTCTCAGCCTTTATCTGGTTCTTCCATCGAGTCCCTCAGGGAGTTACCCCAGGCTGGGTTTGACCACAGCTCTCTTGTCCCCATCTCATCTTTAGAGTCGTCAGCCTGCCCTCCTCTGATAGCGACGGCCTTCACGCTTCTCTCTCAACACCCGTTCCTCAGTCGCACACAAACCAGAATTCGTTCACACGGAGCCTTTTGAACCGGAACATCAAGTTGCAATGCAGACGAACAACAATCCGGGCCTTTTTTGACTTATTTTAACATGCTAAACCTACAGCAAAGGGGTGACCCTCCCAGGTCTGTCACTGCCTTGAAATCAGCCCAGACACAGAGACAGGGCCGCCCAGAGGGGTGGGCAAGTGGGGCAATTTGCCCCAGGCCCCGAGCCCCACAGGGGCCCCCACGAGAATATAGTATTCTATAGTATTGCAACTTTTTTTAACGGAAGGGGCCCCCAAAATTGCTTTACGCCGGGCCCCCTGAATCCTCTGGGCAGCCCTGCACAGAGAGATTCTGGCTGATGCATCTCTCCCAATGGCCCATTCGGCCGTTCAGAAAGGGTGGCTGCCAGGAGAATCACAGATATCACAGCCACACGTTTGACACGGGCTACGTGATGATCTCCTTAGTCTTTATCCTTCAGTCTAAATGATACAAAATACAAACATGAAACCCTCCTCCTCCCTTGCAGGCTCCGTGATGGCGGACGACCATGAAGGGGACCAAGCTGCTGACAGTGGCCTTGGCCCTGCTGACGCTGCTGGCCCTGAAGGCCTACATTGACTGGAGCTTGGATCAGCCCAAGGGCCTGCCCCACCCTGAGCCCGCCTGGGCCACCACCCCCCTCCTGCTGGCCGAGCCGCTGGGGGACGACCCGGTGGGGCTGCTGCTCCGTCTCAACGCCTCGCTGCGGCGGCTGCGCGGCAGCGTGCCCGAGGCGGACGCCTACTGGAACCGCCAGCAGCATGGGCTCTTCCGGGCGCTGGAGGGGGGCCCGGCCAACGGCACGTGGGGCTGCGGGGACGGGCTGGCCGCGGCGGCCGCCATCAGGGACTTCGCCTCGTACCCGGAGCAGCACCAGCGCTTCGTGCTGCACGCCGAGTGCCGCAGCTTCCCGCTGCTGGTGAACCAGCCCCGCAAGTGTGCCGGCAACCGGACCTTCCTGCTGCTGGCTATCAAATCCGTGCCAGGCAACTTCGCCGCCCGCCAGGCCGTGCGGGAGACCTGGGGCCGGGAGGGGGAGCCTGGGGGGCAGCCGGTGCGCACCCTCTTCCTGATGGGCGCGGCCCGCGGGCAGCACCAGCCTGACCTGCGGCACCTGATCGCCTACGAGAGCCGGGCCTACGGCGACGTCCTGGTGTGGGACTTCGAGGACACGTTCTTCAACCTGACCCTCAAGGATTTCCTCTTCCTGGGCTGGGCGCTGGCGCACTGCCCTGACGCCCGCTTCGTGCTCAAGGGCGACGACGACGTCTTCATCAACACGCCGCGGGTGCTGGCCTTCCTGGGGCCGCTGACCGGGCGCCGGGCCCAGACACTCTACACCGGGCAGGTCATGGCCAACGCCTCCCCCTTCCGCCAGGCCACCAGCAAGTACTACATCCCCGAGTCCTTCTACGCCGGGCCGTACCCGGCCTACGCCGGCGGGGGCGGCTACATCTTCTCGGGCCGCCTGGCCCCGGCCCTCTTCCTGGTGGCCCAGCACCTGGCCTTCTACCCCATCGACGACGTCTACACCGGGCTGTGTTTCCAGGCGCTGGGGGTGCGGGCCGAGGCCCACCCCGAGTTCCAGACCTTCGACATCGCCGAGAAAGACCGGGCCGACCCCTGCGCGCACCGCCAGCTGCTCCTGGTGCATCGGCGCAGCCCCCAGCAGACTGTGCGGCTGTGGCGGCAGCTGCATGACCCCCAGCTGAAATGCTGACCGGGGGGAGGCTGAGCTGGCCAAGAACGGGCCAAGCGGAAACATGGGCTCGGCTCTCTGCCGCCAGAACCGCAAATTCCCTCCCGTTGTGTTTCCCCGGCCCCCCAGCAGCGAGGCAGGCGCTGGGCCATGGAACTGGGCGGGAGCTGTGTGCACCCGGGGGCGGGGGGCACTGCCCTGTCGTTCCCGGACGGGCCATTAAAGAGTGCCTGGCAGGACTCGTCTCGCTGCTTGGCATGGGTGCGAATCGAGGCGCTCTGTGCAATTCCCCGTCTGTCCCCACCCTGGCCAGCCACTGAGTGTAGCAGACCTGGCTGTGGATCTCGCCGAGGCCAGCGCAGCCTCTAACCAGCCGGCCCAGGATGCCCCGTGCTGGCCCCGTAACCCCCAATGCCGCTCGGGGGGCCGGGACCCTCGGCCCAGGGCGCCCCTGCGAGTGGGCAGCCGGGCGTCGCAGCGCCAGGCTGGGCTCGGCTACACTCCCCCCCCTGGTGCCGGCAGGAGACGCTCCCCCCTGGGAGGCACAGCCGAGGGCTCCTGCCACCTGTAACCCCAGCGACCTGCCCCCCGTGTCCCACCCTGAACCGCCTGCTAACCCCGGCCAGGACTGGAGACTCCTCGGGGCCGGTTGGGGGGTCGGGAACTCCCCCACCAGCCTGAGGCCAGGGCTGCGGGCAGAGGCTGAGGCCGGCTGGGACCCGGGGAGGGGGTACAAGGGACGCGGAGACGCGGAGCAGTTAGCACATAGAAAGTTTATTGACCCCCCCCACCCCGCCCCGCCCCGCCCCCCGGCCCCCCGGCCCCCCGGCCGGGGTTGCCCCCCCCCCCCCCCCCCCCGCCATGTAACAGCACGACGGGCGCTGCCCCTCCCAGAGCAGCCCCCGACTATCCTACGTGTAACAGTGCTTGGGGGCTGCCCGGCCAGGGAGCGGCTCCGCCCGGCTGACTCGCCGGTTCAACCCCCGCCCCACCACCACTCACCGGAGCCTAGAAAGCCAACCCAGAGGCTGAGTTAGGAGATTGCAGTAAAATAGCCTGACCCCCCCGGATCCCACAGCATCCGGCGCCAAGCGCGGGGGGGCACACGGCCGTCTCCCGGCTGCAGCCGAGCTGTGCCCACCCCCTGCAGCGAAGCGGCTCCCTGCCCCTGCCTGGGGCAGCTCCCCCGGCTACAGGGACAAGCAGCCCCGGCGCCCGTCCACCCCCTACCCCCCAGCCTGCCCTCCCTGACCCGGGCACCCCGACTCTGGGCTGGGGAGGCCGCAGGCAGGGCAGCGAGGGGACCCGCCGGCCTGCGGGAGGCCAGGAGAGCCCAGAGACGGGGTAGCCACGAGCCCAGGCACATCTACGCCTGGGGGGGGCTCTGAGCTAGGAATTCCCCCGGGGGCCAGGCCCGCTGCCCCAGTGACCGTGGCCCCCCACTGGACTTGCTCACACCCGGGGATCCCGCCCCCGGCCTGGCGCGGCCAAGGGAAACTGAGGCAGGTCCCGGGCGCAGGGAGGGGCGGGGTGAGCGGGCTGCCCCCCCCCCGCGGGGACCTCACTTCTCGAAGTGCTCCAGGGGGTAATGCTCCCCGTAGAGCCGGAGGTGCCGTGCCAGCGCCTCCTGCTGCTTCTGCAGCTGCGGGGGCATCTCGCAGTACACGTCCGAGAACAGGTGCTGCGGGCTGGGCTTCAGCTTCCGCTCCGCCTGCTCGAAGGCCTCCATCACCTGGCGGGGGGAGGCAGCGTTAGCCAGCGCCCTGCCCCGCCCCTGGGCCCCGCCCCCTGCTTTGCCCACTGGGCCCCGCCCCACCCAGAGCCAGGCAGGACCCAGGAGTCCTGGCTCTCATGTGCCCTGCTCCGCCCACTGGGCCCCACCCCCCTGCTCTGCCCTGGCTCCCAGCCTCCCTGGGCCCCACTCCCCTGCTCTGCCCTGGCTCCCAGCCCCCCTGCTCCACCCACTGGGCCCCGCCCCCTCCCGGAGCCAGGAGAGAACCCAGGAGTCCTGGTCCCCAGCCTGCCCCTCTTCTTAACTCCCAGAGTGGAGTCGCTCTCCCCAGCCCTGGTGGGGCAGCCCCCTCACACCGGGTGCCGGCCGAGCCCCCTGGGCAGCCCGGGGGGGACGGACCCCCCTCACTCACCCTCTTGCGGGATTTCTTCCTCCAGCTCTTCTCCTGCTCCTCGTCCCACCAGCCCCGGCCCAGCATGTGGTGGCGCAGGCGGGAGA
The DNA here is from genome assembly GCF_002925995.2 of Terrapene triunguis. NCBI lineage: Eukaryota > Metazoa > Chordata > Testudines > Emydidae > Terrapene > Terrapene triunguis. The sequence continues at coordinate 685,304 of NW_020664868.1, read as the reverse complement.
TGGGGTGGTCCTGCTTGTCCCAGTAGTTCACCTCGTCCACCGAGCGATAGGCCGAGCTGTCATCACTCGTGCTGTGGTGCCCAATCCTGGGGGAGGAGGAGGATCAAGGCGTGAGCCCCGCCCTGCTGGTTGGGTGCCCCCCCGCCCCGTGGCCCCGCCCCACCTGTAGGTCATGGCCTCGATGAGGAAGGGCTGGTTCTCGGCGATGGCCCGGCGCCGGGCCTCCCGCGTGGCGTTGTACACGGCGAAGACGTCGTTCCCGTCCACGCGGATGGACATGATCCCGTAGCCGGGGCCGCGGGCCGCTGGGGGCAGAGAGATGCTGCCGGTCACGCACTGAGCCCCGGGGCCAGCCCCCCTGCCCCAGCCGTGCGGAGTGGGGGACTCTGCGTACTGCAGGGGGACCCCCCCCGGCTCTCTCTCTCACTGCCCTGGCATCGCCTGAGAACGGGGCGGGGGGTCACCCTGCTAGTGAGCTGAGTCCAGGAGGGGAGAAGGGAGGAGCTGACCCATGCTGGGGAGCCCAGGACCCCCCCGAACGGTGAGTGAGCAAGGGGTACTGCAGGGGGCTATGGGGCGGCTCTGCCGGGCTGAGCGCGGCCTGGCTTCCCAACGGGGGGCAGAGGGGCGGACAGAGGAGTGGGAAGGGGTCGCGTCCCAGGGCTGGGCAGCCGGACAGCGGATTCCGGCTCTCATGGGAGGGTGGGCGACTGGTCTGCACCCCAAGTGTGCGCCTGGGGACCCCCAGAGCCTGGGATGAGTCACAGCAGGCTGGTGGGTGGCTGGCAAGGGGTGCCGGACTGGATCTGTGACCCCCAACTCCCCTCTTGCCCCACTGCCGCCCCCCGGCCCCGCACCGATGCCGTCGCCCCGGTACTGCTCCGAGGTGGGCGTGGAGATGGCGTAGCCGTTGTTGCGGCAGAAGAAGAGGATGGGGCACTCCAGGGTGGCGGCGAAGTTGAAGCCAGCGTGGGCGTCGCCCTCGCTGGCCGCGCCCTCCCCGAAGTAGCAGATCACGGCCCGGCTGGCGTTGTCCCGCTTGAAGGCGTAGGCGGCCCCCACGGCTGTGGGCACAGAGCGGCGGGGGGAGGGGTTAATGCAGGCTCCCTAGCAGGGTGCCGGGGAGACTGGCCCAGAGCCTCCCTTGCCCCCGGCCAGCAGGGGGGCAGGGCTCTGCCTCCGGGCCCTGTCGTGAGGCTTGGGGGCTGCGGATTGGGATTAACGGGCACCAAGGGGTTGGGGGGGAGCCCGGGGAGTAGGCTACGGGGTCAGGCTGAGGAGTGTCAGCCATGCAACACGGGGCAGTACAGATCTGGGGGGGGGAGCCCAGGGCTGGGCTAGCAGGGGCTGTAGGTCGGGAGTGAGGGGCTGCGGGTCGGGAGTGAGGGGCACTGGCAGGGCTGGGGGGAGCCCAGGGCCAGGCTAACAGGGGCTGCAGGTCGGGAGTGAGGGGCACCGGCAGGGCTGGGGGGGGCAGGGCTGGGCTGGCAGGGGGCTGTGGGTCAGGATTTCCCCCCAGCCCCTTTGGGAGGTGGCTGCCGTCCGACGGCCTGTGGGGCACTCGAGGGGTTCAGAGCCCCAGCGGCCCATGAGGGCCTCACCTTGGGGGATCTGCGTGGCCAGCGGGGACGAGATGGTGACGAAGTGCCGGTCTCTGCAGCCGTAGTGCACCGGCATCTGGCGCCCTTTGCCGGTGTCGCTGGCGTTGCCGTAACACTGGGCCATGAAGAGGTCCAGGGGGTAACCCCGGTACATCAGCACGCCTGGGCCGAGAGAACCGCAGCCGGGTTGAGCAGGGAGGCAGGGTCGGGGGCATCCCCGGTGCAGCCAGCCTGGGTCCCCCACCCCGGCATCAGAGCGCCTGCCCAACGAGGGAGGGGCTGGAAATCAGTTTTAGCCCGGCGTCCCAGGACCAAGGTGGGAGGTGGCCGGGTGCTCCCCTGCTGGCATGGCCGTGAGGCTGCTTTACGCCGCCCCCTAGTGACCACTGCCTGGAACAGCCCCGCCCCGCTGGCTGGGCGCACTGGCAGGGAGGGCGGCTGGGACGAGGGGCGTTAAACCCAGGCTGATTCGCCGTCACCTGCTTCCCGGTACTGCCCGAACACCAGGTCTGTGTCATCCAGCGCCGCGGCGCTGCCCACGTGCGTCCCCTCCTCCCCGTAGTTCGTCATGTAGAAGGAGATCCTGCCCTGGCAAAGGAACAGGGCATTAGTAACCGTGGGGGTGCAGTGCGAGGGGTGGGCACGGGCCACAGTCCTCATCAGTGTGGGGGAAACAGGCACGGAGCAGGGAAGTGCCTTGAGCGGGGGCACAGAGTCAGCAGCAGAGACAGGACTAGAACCCAGGAGTCCTGGCTCCCAGCCCCCCCTGCTCTAACCACTTGACCCCACTTCCCTCCCAGAGCTGGGGATAGAACCCAGGAGTCCTGGCTCCCAGCCCCCTACTCTAACCCACCAGCCCCCACTTCCCTCCCAGAGCTGGGGAGAGAACCCAGGAGTCCTGGCTCCCAGCCCCCCCTGCTTTAACCACTAGACCCCACTCCCCTCCCAGAGCCGGGGAGAGAACCCAGGAGTCCTGGCTCCCAGCCCTGTGCTGTGGTAAATTAACGCTGCCGCGAGCTAATCCCACGATGGACGGACGCCGAGGCAGACAAGTGCAGAGCACCTCACGTCGGAGGGCGAGAAAGGCCGACTCCAGGTTGGGGCCTGGCTGGCTGGGGACCGCCGACAAGCAGGGGGGGCTACAGGTGCCACACACTGGAGGATTCGGCAACGCGACGCAGCTGTGAGAAAGGCGACTCTGGCGTGTGTTACCAGGAGCGTCGGACGGGAGACTGGGTCAGAGCCGCCGGGGTCCTTCCCTTGGCCTCCTCTGCCGTCCCAGCCCCCCCCAGCACGCGCAGCCCCCCAGCCGACACACCTGCCTCTGCGACTCGTACAGGATCCGGTCCATCGTGTTGAGCAGCGTCATGGTCTTGTAGAACTTCAGCACCTGCTCCTGCGAGAGCTGCGGCGGGAGAGGGCGAGGAGCCGGGTCAGCGCCGGGCCTGCCACACCCAGCAACGGTGACGGGCTGGGGGCTGCGTCTCCCATACTGGAGATCCCGACTCGGCGATGGAGCCTAGAACAGCCCATGCCTGGGAGAAGCTGCGACGGTTCGGGCCCCTGGGTCAGGCGCTCGGTTACCACGGCCACGCCAGCCAGGTAGATTGGGGGGCGGGATGTGGGGTTTACCCCAGGCTGGCAGGGAAGGGGTTAAAACAGCCTAGGGAAGTCGCGCAGGGAGCAGCCAATCAGAGAAAGGCTTCGGGGAGCAGCCAATCAGGGCCCAGCAGGCTGACATAAAAAGGAGGGGCAGGGCAGCAGGGGCAGTCCCTGCAGGGAGCCGGAGGAGAGGGGACTGTGTGCCTAGCAGCTGCAGGGAGGTAGCGCCTTGGCCAGAGCGGTAGCTGGCAGGGACCAGGGGAACAAGAGGGAGCTCCTGGCTGGAGGCCCGGAGAGGAGGGCGAAGGTGCTGGGGCTGCGGAGAACTGAAGCAGCTCTGGTGGAGAAGTTAAGGAGAGGTAGCAGGAGGCTGCTAGCTACAGGGTCCCTGGGCCAGGACCCGGAGTAGTGGGTGGGCCCTGGTGTCCCCCCTGGTGACACGGCCAGAGGAGGAGAGAGAACTAATCCCTGAAATGGCCAGCAGGAGGCGCTGCTCTGGTGTGTGGCTCCATCACAAGGGGTCATGGTAACAACCAGCAGAGGTTCCAGGGTCCAGCCCCACGCAGGGCGGTAGCGAGGGGTGGGAAGCAATGGGGTGAAATGCAGGGGAACAGGGGAAGGAGAGCAGTGTTTTAACACGACACTGGGGGACAGACTAGGTGCATCCTGCCCTGCCGTGTGCCCAGCTGTGAGGGACAGCCCAGGGGACCATCCTGCACGGGCGGGGTGGAGGAGATGGGACCCCCCGATCCTGCCAGCGTCTCGCGCTCACCTGGGGATCTTCATCCGGGTTGATGATCTGCCCCTGCCGGTCCATGACTCGGTAGATGGGGATCCCCGAGATCACGTTGGGCTGGATAAAATCCAGCTTGTCCACAAAGTCGGCCGAGGCTCCGGGAAACTGCGGCTTCTCCTCCAGGGAGGTGAACTGCTGCTGCCGGAGTACGCGCTGGGGGACAGGACACAGGTGAGGCGGGAGAGCATCGCCCTCAGACATGTCTCCCCCACGTGTCCACGCAGCACCATGGGAGTGACACCTAGCCAGCGGGCCCCGCGCGTGTAGGGACGTGTCGCCGGGCTGGGTGCGCTCAGGGCTTCTTAAACGATTGATTTATTCTTTGTATTGCAGCAGCACCGGAGAGCCCCAGTCGTGGGCCGGCCCCACAGGCGCCAGGTGCTGCACAAGCGCAGAACAAAGACCGTCCCTGTCCCCGAGTTTATAAGCTTAGTAAATCTAAAACCGCTGCATGCACACACCATGGGCGTAATCAAATGGATATTAACGACACGGCTGCCCCTTGCCCAGCTAGCTAAGGCCTAAGGAAGCCGAGGAGAGGGTGGTAGCCGGCCCGTCTACGAATCCTGCAGCTTTTTTTAAGTTTCCTCCATGAATCGATTTGGGGCGCCCTTCACTTTGGCCACACGCGACTCTGAGGCGGGTCCGTGGTAGGCGGGGAGCATGACAAGGTTGTTCTAGGAGGCCTGGGGATTTTTGTTCTCTTCGCTAGGTCCCAGTGCCCTGTTTTAACAGCTGATTGAATTTGTTTTGCGCTGAGATCCGGGGCTAGGGGCAGGTTGGACTGAACAAACACCATGTCCTTGTTTATGTTAGTTCAAGGCCACGAGAAGCGAGGACTGACATGTAAATCCGGCCCACTGGCGCCAGCTGTCAGCACCCGTCTGCGAGAGCGTGACCAGAAAGCGCCCCGGGGGGGAGAAAAACGGCCCAAAGTAAATACGCGTAAAGGTACAACGAGCTGTTACGGGACCAACTCCGGGGGGTGAGAGCGCCGAGCTCCGGAGCCGCACAGAGCTCCTTGGCAGGGCTGGGCCCCGGGGCGCTCGGAAAACGCCTCTCCCCCACCAGAAGTTGAGCCCATAAAAGGTATTCCCTCACCCCCCTTGTCTCCGCTATCAACACGCCATTGCCAACGGAAAGCTAGCGTCTGACACGGGCTTCGGGCCCACTTCCCTCACGCCCCCCAGGATGGGCCAGTCAGGGCCGAGCAAACCCCCAGGAAAACGTAACCTGCCCCGTCGACATCCCCCTCCCGCCCCCCAGTACATTTCCGCTTTTGGCTAAAGGAAAAGTCAGCTGGGTGTTTTGAAACCCCACAACTAAGCCCACCCCTAAGTACCAAACCTCCCTTCTGTGTCCCCTCTCGCGAGGGGAGCCCGCTCGCTGCCCCGGGCACAAAGACCTGAGCTGTATCCAGAACGCACAACTCGCCCCAGCGCCCTCCACCTTAGTGCAAAGCGGGACCCAGCGCGGCGAGGCGGGGGTCAGCCCCCAGCGCGCGGCACAGCCACGAAGACCCAGACCCCGCCGCGAGGAATGACGCCGCGAGCCCCTTCTAGGGATTACAGCGCGGGGTGAATTCCTCACGTCCCCCTCCCCACAGGTCCCACGAGCCCTGCTGTCTGGAAGGGGGAAACTGAGGCACCGGGCGCGCGGCGCGTTGGGGACAGGGCTGGGAGCGGCCCCGGGAATCCCAGTTTGACTCCTCTGCTCCCAGCCCGGCTGGCCCAGGGAACCCAGGCGTCCTG
>NW_020664868.1:593491-619554 GCF_002925995.2 Terrapene triunguis | reverse complement strand
CTTCCGCCTCCATCCCGCGCGCCGCGCCAGGCCAGGCCGGAACTTCCGGCCCGCAGGTCCGCGGCCAAAGGGTCCCCCCGCGGGGGGAACGCGACCCGGGCACGTTAGTTCCGGGGCACGTCCGTTCCGCTGGGGGTGGGGAAAGGTCATTGTGTGTCAGTCAAAGGGGGGGAGATTGGGGGCCAGCCCCCCACCCCCACATCATCCGCCCAGGGCAGCTGCCAGGGGGCTCCCCGCAGATAGAGGCAAATCCCGCTGCGGGGGGACTTGGCCCCAGGCAATGCAGGGATTCAATATTTGACTGGGGGGGGGCTCCCCCGGCTCACAGCCCCCCCTGGACTAACACATGCCGCTGGCTGAAGGCCTGGCCAAGGGTAAATTAACCACTGGAGCAACTTACCCAGGGGGTCGTGGCTTTTCCATCGAGCCAGGCTTGGTCCCCACCCAACGATCTGCTCCCGTTCAAACAGGAATTAACGCCAGGACGTTCTCGGGCTTGTGGTACAGGAGGCGAGACCATCGCAGTGGTCCCGGTCCCCCCAGGCTTTATCATCTGTGACATCCCAGGGAAAATACACCTGCGGGGAGGAGGTGGCAGTACAGACTGCAGGAGAACCCAGCTGAAAACTCCATTTAGAGTAGACGGGGCGGTAGTATGCATTCAGTCGAGGGCTATTAGCTAAGATGGTCAGGGGGACAACCCCAGGCCCTGGCTGGTTCTAAACCTCTGACTGCCAGGATCTAGGAGTGGACAACAGGGGATGGATCACTCAGGTGCCCTGTCCGTCCATTGCCTTTGGAGCATCCGGCACCGGTCGTTATCGGAAGACAGGACCCTGGGCTAGATGGACCATGGGTCTGACCCAGTCTGTCTGTTCTGTTCAGCTGGAGATACTGCCGCACAGGGAAGTGAACTGGTGGCCCCTCTGATTGTCGGAGGGAAGAGAGCAGGGGGAATCTATACTTTTTGGTGGACAGGTTACCCACAAAAGGCTTTGCTGAGCGAGCAGGCTTCCCTGGAGATGCATGTTCTTTTCCCCTTAAAGGTGACACAAGCTACCTCCAAGCTCTTATACCAGGCTTTTCACATCAGTAGCTCTCGCTGTGCTTTACCAGGGAGGTAAGTGTCAAAACGCAGCTCCATTCTGAGACAAAGAGTGCAGAGTGCATTGCGAGAGGAGCAGGAGAGATTTTCCCATCCAGGGCATCTTACCCAGCTCAGCTCTGGCTAGCGCCTCCATCACATATTATGCTGGTTGGAACGATCCCACAGGCTCAGTTCCAGCTGGGCACACAAGGAACCTTCCCAGAAGACTTTGTCCTCCCCGTGTTTATAAACTTAACTCATTTAGCAAGAGCAGGGCTCACGGCAGCTTGGTCTGCCTCCCTCGCCTCCCCCCCAGGAAGGGAGCTGTTTTAATAACAAGAGAGCAAGTGATCTATAAAGAAGAAGGGGCTATAACTGCTGCCTAGCGGTGTAGGCTGGGAAGGAGCAGATCACTGCTAAAAGTCAATTTCACTGCGCACCCCCACTACCAAAAAATATTTCCATCAATAAAAATGTACAGCAAGGCAAGAAAGAAAAATGCTGCTTGAGAACTTAGAATCTGATTCAAGAAATTTACTTTGTATATTTTGACAATTTGTTTTAACGGTTATAAAGCACTAACTGTCTGACCCTGCCCGGCTCTCATTCAATAACTGTCTGACCCTCCCCCCAGCATTTCCCCAAACAGTGAAAATCTACATCACTAAAACCAGAAAAAAAGGCTTTAAAATAAACAGACGTCTGTTGAAATTATAAAAAAAAAAAAATCCAATTCTGCCAAGTTTATCTATGCGCTAGGTTCCTTAAGGTACCTCCATGCAGCTCTTGTCCAATCCCTGACCTCGGCCTTGTCTTGGACTGTCACATTTGGTGTGTCTAAGGAAATAATAAGGCTTTTTCTCCGTTCGAGGAGTGTGAATCTGCACAGGGCCCCGTCCCAGCCCCCAGCATGGTTACAAGCCGGTCGTGGTTTTACACAAGCTGCCAGGCTCGAGGTCTGAATCTGTCTGATGCCGCTGGGGCTGCTCACAAGATCTTGGCAGAGCAGCTGTGCAACACACCCAGGCCCCACTCCACTGCTGAGCTGCACAGCTTAGGTGGTCATTTACCCCAGTGGCAAGAGGGCCCAGGGAAAACGGGGACGCTGCACTGGTAAGTGACAAAACAAGTAGGGTGGTGGTGAATTGAGCCTCTGGTGTCCAAAAGCACTAGGTGGCTTTTACTCAAGGATTTGAAAAGGGATGCAAGAAAATGTAAAATTCCTGGGCCACACCAACTGGGGATCTGGCCCCATATTTTAAGAGAGAGACCCCCTTACCTATTAAAAACAAGGACACTTAAAAATCTAGTTAACTTCCCCCTGTTTATGCCACTTAGTTTGCATTTCACTAAGCCTAGGTAATGAACAGATGTGTCAAATTTCACATTAGTTTATAAACAAGCCAAGGAGATGGAGCTAATCAATTTCTCTCTTTTTGGGGAACACAGCCAGGGAAGGTGCCTTCTTGAAAAACAAACTTCCTTTGAAAAAGCTTTTTCTGAAACTCTCCCTGGATATCTCTGAGTGACATTACGGTTTTGTAAAAAGCTGTTTTGAAAAGACACTTTTCATGCATAAATCGGCTGAAGTGTTCTTCTGATTGAAGTTTAGATGGTTTAGCAGCAGCTTGTACACAAGAGCTGTGGCAGACAGATAATGGGATCCATTAGCTATATACTGCCTGCTATTTTCCATAAAGTGGAGGCTTAGGATGGGACATGTTAATGATCAAACAGATATTTTTTTTTTAAAACCCCTGGAGGATTTATGAAAGGGGGAAAAGAAAAACACCAAGACATTAAAGTTCAATATTCACTCTTTCTCCAAATACAAAAAGCTGTTACAATTCAACTCAAAACAAAGCATGTGCAAAGTTACAGAAACTTAGACATTGTATAAAAAGTTACACATTTAAGATGGTTTCTTTTATTTCTCACCTGGATTGAGCAAAGAAATTGTTATCTTGATGAAATATTAACAGCTGCTGACCCACGGTAAAAAGTTACATAAAATCTAAAAAAAAAGCATAATTACCATAAAACAGCCATCTCCCCTCCCTCTTTTTTTATTTATTTTAAAAACGTTTTGCAGAATAGATGAATATAACACCTCCAGGAGAGATTGACATTGAACTGCAGTGAAGTCTTGGAAGTTCTCACTAGCACGATTGTGTAGCGTAGGGGAGAAGGGAGAAGGCTATCGGGGCCAGAGCTGGCCCTTCGCTACTGCAGATTTTAGACAAGGAGGGTCCTGGCCTGGGAGTACAGTACCTAGAACAGGGGAGCTGGTTAAGATCCTACCATTTTCAGAGTCAAAAAATAGAAAGGAGATGGTTTTAAACACATGGAGAGAAATAATGCAACTTTCTTATAGGGTAGGAAGAAGGGAGCATGCCATTGTCTGTCGAGAGTGTACAAGGAAACGCATTCATCGTCAAAACTACAGAGAGAAAACAAGGGGCGGAGGTCCCACTTCCCTTGCCTGTTTCCAAAGATGATCAGGAACCGCTCTGACGGAGCCGCTGAGTGAAACGCGGAGGTTTCCTGAGGGGCTGCAGGCTGCTCCCAGAGAAAGACGCGGGGGTGTGATCTCCTTAGCTCCTGCTGGCCTTCACTGAGCGCTGGAGCCTCCCTGGGAGCTGCCCGAATAGCTCCCATAGTCGTAGCTGCCGTAATATGGAGGCCACTGGCTCTGGTTCTGATAGTACTGGCTCCACTGCTGGGCGTACTGGGGGGAGACGACAGAGTTAGCGCTGGGCAGTGTGCCGGCGAAGCTGGCAGTCCCCAGCACCACCAGACCCTTAATGCCAGGAATCAGGCCGTTTGTACTGGGGATTTACCCATTTCAGACACCTATGCAAACCCACAAGACCAGGGTTTTCACGACTCTACCTCATCAGGGCGTGGCCCAGTGGTTGGAGCCCTGACGGTGAGACCTCCACTGGCCTGCTGGGTGACCGTCGGCAAGTCCCTTCCCTTGGTTAACTTCTTACCTCTGCTAGCCATGGGGACAGCCAGACTGACTTCCTTCGGCCAGGGCTTTGAGCTAGAGAAGAGCTGTTCTTATTCTCCTGCTGCATGCACTATGCGACATGGCTAACTTGTGTTGCGTGTCGGTCTCTCCCCATCTCCCCAGGGGGAAGCGGGTAGTGGAGCGTTTTGACGGGGACTTTCTACATATCTGCGTTGCTGTCTTTATATGGGAGAGGTAGGTCGGAGAAGCGTGCCCGGCACTGGGAGTGGAAGGTTTGATCCTTAGTCCTGGGGGCGTTTGTTCCCCAGTTTGGGAACGCACCAAGGATGGACGCTCTGTCTTCTGCACCGAAGGGCTCACCCTGATGGCAGAGCCCCGCGCCGCGCCCAAGGGGGGGCATCGCTGACCAACCTCTTCATCCTGGAGCTGCAGGCTCTGAGATGCCCTGTGCCCAGGAGAGGTGCTCTGCAGATCTGGCATCCGCAGCACCGGCGCACTGGCCTTTGAGACTCGCACTCCCTCGGGGCATGCATAGGGCTGTAAGCCCCGAGGGGCCTGGCCTTTAGGTGCCGCTGCAATACGCCGCTTCACAGCAACGAACCCTTTGTGCAGCCTGGCTATCCCCTTGTAAGGTGGGATTTGTAGGGGTGCTGCTTAGCCCTGCCCAGGAGTGGGGTAAAGTCCATTGAGTCAAAGAGCACCTTCGCCCGTCCACGGCGAGCATAGGCCACGGGCCTCAGGATTAACCTCTCTGGGGCAGACCCCTTTGGGTTTGTTTTATCTTCTGTAAAGTACCATTAACACGCACCCGCTCTAAATGACTAGCCAGAGCACCAGGGCATCTCGCATGGATCCTCAGGCACCAGGAAGGCGTTTGGGAAGCCGACAGATCAGTACTGACGCTGATTTCTACAATCAGCTTCGAGACTGAATTACAGCCTAGGACACCTGCCTGAGCTCTCCCAGGGACACCACAAACATTGCACTAATCCTCAACTTCTCCGCGAACAGCAAGGAGGCGAAGGGAAGTTCTACGACTGGCCCCAGCTCACAGCACATCAGCCAGAGCCAGGGTGAAACACTGAAACTTCCTTCCCCCAGTCCTATGCATGGGCCACTCCTCCATCCCTACAAGCATCCATTCGTCCTACGGTCAGATACACCCTTAGCTTATCCTCTGGCCAGGTCATCGCTTGACCGAGAGCCCGTCTCCCACCTACCTGTTGGTATTGGTTGTAGTTCTGCTGATTGTAGGTCTGTGCTGTCGGCGGTGGAGGCTGGGTGTAGCTTTGGCTATAACCACTGTAGCTTCCATAGTTGTAGTTGGGAGTGTACCCTCCTCCTTGGGTGTAGCTCGCCTGGGTGTAGGGCTGGGGGTAACTTGGCTGTAATGAAAGGAACAGGATTGTTACTGTGCGGCATGGTTCATTGGCAACCATTCCAAGGTGCTCCCCATGCTGCCCAGGGGGAAACAGGCATGAAACATTCCCCCCGGGCAGGCTCAGGATGACCCCAGCATGCGCCCACTCTCTTTGCAGGGACCGCGGCGTTCACGGCCGCCCGCTGGAGAAGCCAGGGAAGAGAGAGCAGAACCAGCCAAGAAAGGAAAAATGTCAATTTCACTCCAGGGGGAAAAGTGAAAAATTCAGATGAAATCCAGAAGGGGCCGTCCTGATAACTGCAGTCCCACCATGCATTCCTGTCCAGCCTGACAATTCTAGGATTCACACAGGCCAGCCAATCCCACCCCCCCTACACGCCCACAACTTGTCTGACTTCTGACGTTTCAAAATGAAAAGAGTTTTCACATGTTCGGGGTCTCCCCCCATTGAAAAAAACCCTTCCTTTTTAGCCCCCCGGGGAAAAGGGGTAAAAGCAAGAGAAGGCAGGGGAGCACTTCACATGCTGCTTTCAGCAACTAGAAAAACGTGGGGGAAAAGTTGACTTCTCCGAGATCTTCCCAAAGCTGTTTTCGGGGAGGAGGGGGACACGGGACAAGATGGAAACGTTTGCTTTGGAGGCTCTATAGAAAGGGGGCGGGATGCGGGTTCTTCAGGATGGCCTGGGCACACTCCCACTCCTGGGATGCGCCACCTCCAAGAACTCCAGCTGAATGACCTTCATTTCTCTGGCCAGCCAAACACAGAGCAGTGCACCCGTTTCCAAGCACTCCCTCCCCAAGCCTGCTCCACCGCACGTGTGATCCTTCCTGGGGAGAGGCTGAGAGAAAGCAACAAGCCAGCCATGACCAACGTCAGCCAGGTGGGTGGGGAAGGTGACCAGAGCCCCTGGGACTGAGGGTGGGGTCGGACAGCCCTCGATGGGTACTCTGACCTGCTGCTGCTGCTGACTGTAGCTGCTGGGGGTGCTGCTGGTGGTGGGGGGCGTGCTGCTGGGAGGCTTGTAGCTACTTTGGTTGCGAGCGGGGCTGTAGCTGCTCTGCGGCTGGGTGTTCCGGCTGTAGCTGCCCCGGGGGCTGGAGTTGTTGTCTCTGGTGCCGCTTGTCCAGCGATTCTGGGTGTAGCTGCCCCGGTTGAAGCCTAGCAGAGAAAGCAGGGGCTGTCAACAGGAGTCACCCCTACACCCGAGAGGAACACGTCTCATTGATAAATCCTTGTGGCTGTTTATGCGACTGGGCCCAGCACCCGAAAACTACCCCACACGGCAGTTCTTCAAAGGCAGCGCAGCCCACTCTCCCCGAGGAGTGAGGATCAGACCCCCTCGCACCTACCGAGACTGTCCCCCCCCCTCCCCCGCTCTCAGCACAGATCCCCACAGAGACTGTCCCCCCTGCATTATACTGGTGGGGTTGCAAAGATCCTGACCAAGCCTGCCACCCCCTCCACAGGGCATGAGGCTGCACAGAGAGACCCGAGTTTACAGTCTCACTAGACAAGGGGGGGGGTGAAAGCACCCGCACCCCTTGCTACGCAGATGGGACATGGGCCCCTAAGCCCCGCGGGCACCTCGGAGACCCCACCCTCCAAGCGCTGCCTGGGGGCACACAGGCGCTCTGCGGCAGAGGTGGGAACCACACTCAGCTCTCCAGCCCAGCGCTGATAGCACAGGACCCGCCCCCGGCCACGGCCTAGCTCCGTGCTCAGACCTGCCCCGCCAACAGCTCTGACCCTGGGCGGGGCACAGGTGAGACTCTACCTCCTCCTCCTCCTCCGCTGCTGCCGCCACCTCCTCCGCTGCCCCCTCCCCCGCCGCCCCGGAAGCCGCCTCCGCTGCCCCCTCGGTTCTGGAAGCTGCCGCGACTGCCTCCTTGCGGGCTGCCGCCACCCCCGCGGCTGTCGAAGCGCTGGAAGCCGCCACCGCGGCCCCGGAAGCCGCCGCCGCCGCCCCGGTTGTCGAAGCGTTTCTCCGGCGGGGGCCCGGCTTTCTTGCCCTCCTCGTTGTACTGCTTCACCAGCGTCTCCGCCTCGTCCCGCTGCAGCTCGATGTAGATCACCGCGTCCAGGAAGTCGCCAGCCTCCGGCAGCGCGAAGTTGGCTGGATTGCAGGCCCGGCGAGAGGAGAAAACAAGAGACGTGAGCTAGCCGGCAGCAGCCTGGCAGGGGGACAAAGGCTGCCCAGCCTTGCGCCACGGCATCGGACCACCAGAAAGGAGGCGACAGATCGGAAGGCAAAAGTAAACAGGAAGGGAAGAGACACCATAAACCATGAAAATGATGTATGCATGTCATCCCCGCCCCAGCCAATGACAGGGGGGGCCACACACTCCGGTCTCCACTGCATCCAAGTACCAGTCACCTCTCCTGCCCCCTTGTGTCCAGCTGCGAGAAATGCAGCCACAGGGGAACCAGACAGTCACTTTCATCTGGACAGAATCATGATCTCGCAGGAAAGGGTTTTTTTCCTGTTGTTGGGGGGAGAGGAAAGAAACAACCCCGAGCCTTGCTCTGATTATTGGTTTCTGGGAGGATAACATGAAAGATACATAGCATTTTCCCCACTGGAAAAAAGTCAACTTGGGTTTATAGCATCTCTTGTTAAGGACAGAGGAGAAGCATGGGGGAAGAGCAGATGGAAGACGACAAGTGAGACGAAAGGAAGGGAGGACAAAAGATCAATCTCAGGGTCAACATTTGAAACCAAAAACAAATCTCTCTCCAGCTCTTAAACAACACAACAGGGGTTTTGGCCGCGTGTGGTTTGTGGATCGGTTTGTTCGTTTCTAGGACCCTACCTTTCATTTCTAACACTGCATGATCGGGCACATCCTTCCCCTCCTCATCAGTGCGCTTTATTGTTCGATCTTTTAAATCCTCATCCGTGGGACAAATTACAATAGCCTTGCGTTGGAAACCTTCAAAAGGACGCATTTTTCGTCTCTGGGCAGATCCATAAACATTTGTCTAGCAATGGTGACAAAGAAGAGGCAAAAACCGTTCATTATTTGGCGTTCTCTTTTCCAACAGAGCATTGTGGCCTGCAATGGTGAAAGAAGACATGGTGCCCCCGCCCCCGCGCATTTAGATGGTTGTGAAGTACCCTGGACAGCTAACCTACCTTTTTAGGCGCAGAAGCCGGGGGGGTGGGGGGAGAAATGTTAGAACACCCACATTTGGTACTTTTTGCAATTCAAATGAGATCTTTCATTGCTTCGCTCCCCCCCAAGAGAGAACCATGAAGAGGAGGGTTTGTGCTTTGCTTTCTTTAGAAATAAGTGAGTGATTTACACTTTAAGTGGGAAGCCGGACAGGTTAAATGCAAACCTGCATGGGTCAAGAAGTGTAATTGGCTTAATTTGTAGCAAGGGAGATTCAGGTTAGATATTAGGGAAAACTTTCTAACTCGAAGGATAAATTTAGGCCAGGAACAGGTGACCTAGGGAGCTTGTGAAATCCCCGTCACTGGAGGTGTTTTAAAGAAGTGGTTAGAAAAACATCTGTCAAGGATGGTCTAGGTTTGCTTAATCCTACACCAGCCGGGGCCGGGGGATGGACTCTTGAGATCCCTTCCAGCCCCATGTTTCTTTTATTCTTAATTAATGGAGATATCCTATCTCTTAGAGCTGGAAGGGGCCTTGAAAGGTCATTGAGTCCAGCCCCCTGCCTTCACTAGCAGGACCAAGTACTGATTTTGCCCCAGATCCCTAAGTGGCCCCCTCAAGGATTGAACTCACAACCCTGGGTTTAGCAGGCCAATGCTCAAACCACTGAGCTATCCCTCCCCCCGTAACAGTGCAGACCAGATGCTAGAGACATCCTTTCCCCCGGCTTGTTTTCACCAGCTGGATTCTCTGCCATGACTGCCGAGGAGCGGTAAAGATTCACGCTCCCGCAGGCTGGCTGTTTTAAGAATGACAGAGGAAGCGAAGGGGAGCACAGAAATAGGCGCGTTACACAGGAATCGGAGGCTGGCGATGGAGGGAGCTTTGAGCCAGCTAACCCAGCACTCACACAGCTAGACTGCCCAGCTGCATGAGGGTCTCCCGGATGAGCTCGGATGTTACCACTGTCTCTTGTGTTGCAGTGGGGTAGTTTCATCAAATACCTTTTCGCACATATGCTATTTTAAAGAAGGATCCTAACCGATTCGTTCTTCCCTGGGAGGACGGCCATGACAACGGGGACAGCACTCAGTATACAGGCATCTCGGATTCAAAGATGGGATCTAATAATAAACTGGGAAACTGAAGCCTCATGTTTTAACTTTATTCCTATTAAAAACTGACATTTAGGTGGACTTTAACCTACGGCTTTGTTAAGCCAAAATCATTTCGCTCTCATTGGTTTAATGAGACTATTTGTTACGTTTGTCACAAAGCACATTTCCCGCCTCAACATCTGGATTTGCTTTGAGCCTCAGTTTTAGTTCTAATATAAAATGGGATCAACCATCCCCTTCTCGGGGATTTCACACACTACATTAACACTCTGTTTGCGGTATACAATGGTTTTCAACAGACAGATGCCAGTCTTGATTGCTGTAATGCAAGTATCTATTCAGTTAAAATTCCTCCGGTGATTAAGATCTTCTCGACAGGCCAGAGATATGTGCGTTGCTGAAACACTGATGCTTCGGTTTCCTTCAGCATCTATTGTACGTGCTCAACGGTGGTGATGAGCTGGAAATAACATTTCACACAAGTGCCGGTCCCAGACCGGGCCCAACTGCTCCCAAAGCAGGAGAGAATATCCACAGCTGGAAAAACCTCTGCAGCTACTGCTACAGCAGAGAGCCAAGGACAGGACACAGAACACTGCTGCAAAAAGGCATCAGCTCACAGCCAGACCAGCATGCCGTTACCAGGCACTCCACGGTAACCACTGCCAAAGCTGAGCATCTGGCAAACCAGCACACAACGGTCAACCACTCAGGCTTCGCGCAGCACGGCCGCCTCCCGCCCTCGGCCGACTAACAGAACTGGATCCAGCGGCAGCCTAGGCCGCACGTATTAAACAAGTTCCACGTTCTTGGCCTCCTTTCAAGGCCGAGGGGCACCTAAAGCTAAGCTCTCACGCCCTGCTGTCAATTCCAGGCAGCGAGGTTACTCCTCAGCACTCCAGAGGTTCATTCCAGCAAGAGGTTTGGGCCTACTTGATGGCCCAGCAGAAAGGGCAAAGCCCACCCCCTCGATTGAGGGAAGGGCCACAGAACTGGGGATCAACAAAGGAAGGAGTGAGGTCCGAGGTTCAAAAGGGGACCCTGAGCCCACTGACCCAGCACAAAGCGTCCTTGCTGCTCTCCCCAGCCCCCAGGAAACGGGCTGATGCCAGCAGCACATCCCTCGAACACAACACAGGCTGGTACAATACTGAGCCCCGCGGGGCGCAGCCTGGAGAACGCTGGAAAGGGATAAGGGGCGTGTTTACCTGGCTTCACTTCCTACCTGGGGATTTGCCTCCGCCACCCCATGCTCTGCTGATTACCTTGCAGGAGGCAAGGTGACAGCTGGGAATGGCCCGAGGTCAGTCACAAGCACGGGTGCGGAGACTGGTTTTAAGCCAATCACAGAGAGCTGTTTGCCCTTCAATCTGAGCAATGCAGGGAGAATCTCGGCTCCCTGAGGACTCAGCTCTGCCCATTAACTGGTTACCGTTCAGGGCGCAGGGCTTCGGGTCTCACTCATGCTTTTGGAGTGGGGTTTTCCAGATGCTCTGGGGATCCTGTTCTTCCCACAAGGCACTAGATCTAGCCATGGAACTTGGGGTTCAATGATTTGGGCCAGATCCTCACTTGGTGTAGATCAGCGAGCTCCATCAGTGTCTAGTGAGCGGCACTGTTCTACGACAGCTGAGGACCTGCCCCTGAAGCTTTTACATGGCTACTGTACCGCTCACTGGAATTCCAACGAAATAAACACCAGCAATGCATTCATCCTCAGAGCGCTGACGCTCCCTTCCCTTAGCTGTACCTCCGCCCCCCGGCAGGGCGCGCACTACGCCAGCACGGCCCAAAGGAAGGCTAGCTCAAACTCAAAGCAAAAACGAGGCGCCAGTTGGCTTGGCCAGCCAGATTTCTGGCAATCTTTTGGCTGGCTGCAGCTTGTACTGTGCTTCCACCAGCTCTCCTAAGCCGGTACATAGCTGGACGTCTTCCCTAACTTCCGCAAGAAGCGTGAGAATTCAATGGGCCACGTTGTTTTCTCAGAGCCAGTCTGGAACCACGGTGCAGTGTGCTAACCAAGGCAAGGGGCCCACCAGAGGCTCTAGCCATAATTACGCAGCGAGGCGCCCACAACACTTTCAGCAAGATACACAATGCCCTTTGGGACTGAAAAGCACAAAACGTCCCAAAACAACAGCGCAATTTTGTGAGGGGACCTTTACCAGTTCCAGACCATTGTGGTTGTTGTATATGGCAAACTGATGCAATTCTCAGCCGTTTAGCAAGTAGGGCACCTTCAAAAGTTAACAGCCAAGGCTTCTCAGCTACTGCAAGACATCCTGGAAGTTTTACAGAGAGAACACAGCAAATAGAGATCAT
The DNA here is from genome assembly GCF_002925995.2 of Terrapene triunguis. NCBI lineage: Eukaryota > Metazoa > Chordata > Testudines > Emydidae > Terrapene > Terrapene triunguis. The sequence continues at coordinate 607,555 of NW_020664868.1, read as the reverse complement.
GGCAGCTTTCCTGAATCCTCGGTCATTAAAGGTTTTAAAAAAATATTAAACTCTCATCTACATGATAGATACACAGTCAATTTGTAAACGCATTTCTGCAAAGGAGTTTGCCTTGAAGCACAGCAGCTTACATAAAATCATAGCATCCGTACAGAAACGCGTAGCCGCTTACTGAAAGACGTTTATATGGACAATCTTTTGGGCTTTGTTCTTCAGGTACAAGAAGGTCAGAAACCATCTCTTTGCAGTTTGACAGTTAAAACAGAACAGTCACTAACACTTCATCTTATTTAAACCTTGCAAAAAGCTACAACTCAAGAAAACCCATGAGAAAACAGACGGACAAAGCCCGAGAAGCATATGCCAAACAGAGTTGCCTAAAGAGTAAAAGCTCTTGGACCATAACAGAGTTCACAGACTACGCTGTTATAGTCTAAACTCCATACTGAGCTGCCTAAACATTTTAGAATCAATAGCAGCTGAGGAAAAATATTCTCTCTCTCCATCAAGCAGCCAGCTGTATTGGAAACGTGCTTAAACCTCTACCACAACAGCAACCTCTCGCTGCATTCACCCCTGTCTCATACTAAAACCAGCAGGAGCTAAATCCAAACCTTCCAGACACCCACGCGCTCACAACTCTCCAGCCCCAAGTGAGGAAGACACTTCCTCACTCCACATACGATCTACAGTTTGCTTGGCACCCAGATCTCACTTGTAGGCTCAAGGCAAATGTAATCAATACTGTACAAGGAAAGAGTACCAGGGTTCGGAATTTTAGACGGATGAAGCAAAGAAAGATCTCATTTGTGCACCTTTTAGGCCAAATTGGGTAGTCATTAGTTTTTTTTAAATCCTCAGACACTTATCCTACATTTCAGGGTTATTGTTCAGGTTCAGGGTTCAATATACACAACTGACAGACGCGTGCGGGTCAGTTACACGTATGCCCTAGTTAACTAAACCGAGTGCTGCCATCAAATGCGGCTAGTGCCGATGTGTCTTAATAAAGGGAAGACGCTAAATGCTATCCACAGCCTCTGATCTCTGAGACAACCGCATCAGCGGTAGGATTAGAGAACAGTGGCTTCCTACGGCCGCCCTGCCTTTAAGCCTTAACCCAGAGCTGACAGGGAACCCCAGATGGGCACATAAAGAACTGTACGGATCGCTGGGAAAGCTACCAGCTAGATGATGAAGATCCAGAGCTGCTGGGCTTTTCAGAACAGGGCTCTTTCAAAGCCTCCTAGAGGAATGAGATGCTCAATTCCCATTGAAGTTAATGGGCTTTGAAAATGCAGCCATGAGGTTTAAGTCTGCACATGCAACGGGAGGGAAGTCTGGTTTCCTATAACCCTGAGCGATGCCAGCCTGGCTGTGACTCACCTGGGCTTACCTGTTCTTCTCAGGACATCCAGCCCAACAAAAGACAACACACTACTCACCAGTGGTACTTACGGATCCCTAGGGCACTCTAGGAAACGTCCAGAGACCAGCACTTACCTTAGCCTATCTTCCCTGACCTGAAAAGCCAGTATTTAGTTGCATGGCCACTTACCTGGGTACACTTTACACAGAACAATCAATTTCGTTCCAAAAGCTCTCTCGATATTTGGAACTGTGCGTGGTTAAGCTAAGGGGGCACTTCCTATTACTCACCACGGAGTGTTTGAACCTCATTTCTCTGGTATGGTCTTTACCGTGGGAGTTTTCCTTCAGCCCCAGACACACAACAGGTGTACATGTACGTGCACATGGTTAACACTTCTGCAGTGCACCGGGTAAGCCTGAGTGCGCCGCGCCGCCCGTTTACCGGTCACGCGCACAGGCGGACGCCAGGGAGGCGGCTGGGCGAAGGCCTCTGTACCTGGTCCAGGATGTAGTTGCGTTTCTTCCGGGCAGCAATCTGGATCAGGCGGTTCAGGCACTGCGTCGCTTGCTGGATGAGGACGTCCCAGCGGCCAGCGTAGTTCCGCTGGCGCCGAAGTCCCATCACCTTGAAGGAAAATACGGAACAGGGTTACAGTGCGGGGTCTGCGAGCTGCTGCGGGGGTGGGATCCTCAGCACTTCATGTGGCAGTGTTGGGAGTGGGGTCTAGTGGTTACAGCACAGGACTCCTGGGTTCCATTCTCTGCTCTGGGAGGGAAGTGGGGTTTAGTGGTTAGAACAGGGGGCTGGGAGTCAAGATTTCTTGGGATTGTTTTCTGAATTGTGGCAATGACCCCAGGGAAAGCCAATTACTTTCGATGTATCATTTCCCTCATTTACATAATGAGGACAATACCCATTTCACTGTGCAGGGCATATGAGGTCAACTCACGTGTACGAACCACTTAAAGGTTCTTGAATGAAAGGAGCGAACGATCTGCTCTAAGAAAAGGCTGAGTCGGGACCAGGAATAAGAAAGGTGTAGAGCTCCCCTGTCACATCTACTACAAGAGTGACTGCTTTCCAACAGAACGATCCCCTCTGATCATCGAAAAAGGAGCAATCCGCAGAAGTGGGAGACTTAGCTATTGACGAGGGCTCATCTCTTACCCTCATTTTATCCATGATGGCGTTTGTTCCCAGAATGTTGTATTTCTTCGCTGGATTGGCAGCCGCGTGTTTTATGGCCCACGTGGTCTTGCCAGCAGCAGGTAACCCCACCATCATGAGGATCTGAAACACACACACAGAACGTCAGCTATTGCAACAACACTGAGAGCTTTGTCCTTTCCACGCACTAATTCCAAGACCTCCTCTGACGTAGACAGACACTCTCTCTTACACGGGGCAAAGCGAGGCAGGGGAGTGACTTTACTCAAGGTCGTGCAGGGAGCCGAACCAATGACTTTGGATTCCCAGTTTGGCACCATAACCACAAGCCCGCACTACTTTATCCTCCTCCTCCTCCCTGTCCATCCAGGTATTCAGAGCGTGCCCATCACCATGGCATCTGAGCTCATCCCCACTTCACAGCTAGGAAAACCCTCACAGAGGTGCTGCAGCTGCCACGCACCGAGAGAGCTGCTCTGAGTCTGGATTAGAAGCCCGGAGCTGCTGATTCCCAGCTGCGTGCTCAGACAGCTGGAGTATCGTCACTCCTCCAGCTGACCAGAGCTGTGGTGCCTTTAAAACAAGGCAATGTTTACTAAAAGCCAACACACCTGCTTCTCTCCCTACTAGTGGCGCCATAGAGTTCCCACTGGACGAGATGCACACTAGCCTGAGGAACTCATCGCCACGAGGCGTCACTGAATCCAAGGGTTAGCAGAACTGAGAGCAGGACTGGAGATTTACATGGAGAATGAGAACAGCAATTTAAACAAGACTGGTGGATGGAATCGAAAGCCTCCGGCCCCCCACTAGGGCAAGTTATTTCATAATGGCAGAGTTTCCTGCCCCAAGTTCTGAAGTAGCAGATACTGGCCACTGGAGGCAGGATATTGGGGGAAGATGGACCCCAGCTCAGATCTTTGGTCACAGGAATTGCAGGCAGTAAAAAGCCACCGCACGCTGTCCTCCTCCAAACACCCTCTAACCTTTCCCTCTGCCCAAGAGACACTCGATGGTTAGGCAGCTGGCGTGCTGTTTGGTGCTGCTTCCACGCTGATGGGAACGGTTCACTGTTAGCCCCAGCTGTCTCTTGCCTTACACTCGGATTGTAAGTGCCTCACGGCAGGAAGTGCCTCACAGCGCAATGCAGAACACCCACCTCACACTCTGCTTTACACTTTGGTCCTATGGTCCCACGGATGCGCTCGGCCAGTGGAACGTGCTGAATGAAGGTGAAGCCCGGGGGGACGGGGAAGTAGGTGTCTTCCCGCTGCCCAAAGTTGAACTCAATGGCGCAATTCTTCACCAGGACGTGGGGGAAGAGCGCCTGGCCGCCCAGCGCTTCCTTTCGTGCCCGATAAGCCACGCCCAGCCACTTCCCGTTCTTCATGAAGGACATCTCCACCTCCTCCCCACACTCAAAGTCCTAGTTACAGGGGAAGAGCGTCAGTGTAAATGCAGGGCCAGGGAGAGGGGCAAACAGCGCTAGGGACTGTCTGAACAGCACACACCGGGGCACTATGCAAATATGTGTTCACATCACAGCCACCCACTGAGACAGCATCCCCAGTGTCCCGGGGAAGATCCTGCCGCTGCTGGCCCCGACTCTGAGCTGTTCGCAAGCACAGCTCTGGCAAGGTAATTCTCTGGGGGCCCTGCTCCAAGGTCAGCCAGCACCGAGTGAGGAACTGACAGCTCCAGCGTGGAAGCCCAGTGCCGAGGGAGGTCGTTACCGCACCGTGGTCTGAGTAACTGTCAGGTACTTTCTGACTCTGCCCCTAACTGAACTAGTGTGTGACTGGACACCCAGGAGGGGAGGAAGATGGGCGTGTGGAGATGCGGATTCCCAGCCCAACTTTGCAAGGAAATCCCGACCTACAGCAGGGGGCTCTCCCGTCACCACCTACGTTAACACTCCTGGGGGCGAACGCAGCAGCGAGCTCGCTGTCATATCTGATGCTACCTGCCCCGTCAGCATCTCGGGGTTTTAAGCTGCTTCTCTTCCCATGGGGATCTTGCAGAGGGGACAGAGGAAGTGGGCTGACTTCACAGTGAAAATGACCAGACACAGAGTGCAGTCAAACGCACAAAGCAAACAGCCTGGAAGCAGAACGCGAAGCTCCTCCCTAAGCCCTCAGTTACAGTCTCAGGAGCGGGCAAAACACGGCAGACAGAAGCTCCCTCTAGTGTCTGAACCACGGGCAGACGGGCAGTAGCAAACTCCTAGAGACCCAGTCCTTTATCTCCTGCTCACTGGTTTTAGATCCCGAGGGCGCAGATTCAACCCAGCCACGGCCATGGTTACACAGACACGGTCAGGGAGCCACGCCCTAACAGTGGCAGTGGCTGAATGACCCGGCTACATCTGGAGCAAACCAAGAGCTGTAGAAAATACCCTTGTGAGCAGTTAGTGAGGTGTTGGCAGAGTACATTATATTTCAGAATATATTTGTAGAGGAGGGAAGGAGGTGAGGTTGCCGCGGTGCCTCAAAAAGAGACTACGGAAATGAAATGACTGAACACACTTTAAAGAGCGGCACCGGTAACTCCGCAGCGCCGACAGGTCACCCGGGCCTGCAGCTGGTGGAATGCTCGGCCAGCGGGTCAGTTTCCACGCCAGGACGCACGGGAAGTGGTGCCTGCAGGAGTGGATGGGGGGCACTGGCAGCACAAGGGGGCGCCCCCTCGAAGCAGCAAGAGCCCATACTCACAACAAGGCAGGCGATGACGTCGTTCTCCGAGAACGTTTCGCCGTAGTTCTCGAATTTGCAGCTGCTGGATTTCTTCCCGGTGCCTCCGTAACCGTAGGAAAAGGGCTCTTCCCCTGAAGAGAGAGTCCAAGGGGCTCGCTTGGTCACGGCCAATTCAAACATAGGGTTGCACACGCCACTTCCTTAACCGAAGGCTAATGGAAAGGGTACAGGCCCTGCCCTGCCCTCTCAGGGCTACTGCCAGCCCTGGCTAGCTGCACATGGCTACAACGTTCCCAGCTTCAGAGCCCTGTTTCAGAGGAGAGAGAAGAGTCTCTGGGGCTAGGGCATTTTCAGTGGACGGAAAGGGCTAAGCAAGCCCCACCTCTGAGCAAGCCATCCCCTAACACTGGCAGCAGATGAATGACCCGGCTACATCTGGAGCAAACCAAGAGCTGAAGAAAATACCCTCGTAAGCAGTTAGTGAGGTGTTGGCAGGGTACAGGCCTCCCACCCCATATAGGGACACGAGCACCTGGATGCCATGGTGACGGGGACCCAGGTGATTAGTGACATCAAAGACTTTACAAACAGTTCAATGCATCACAGAAGTACCATGATGCGTCTCTTTGGCATCGCATATGAAAAGCTGCAGCAGCCCTTACCTAACTGAGTGCTGCAAGAGTCCAGGGACCAGCCAATGCGCACGACGTGAGGATCGGGTTCTGTGGAAGGAAGGTGTTTTACAGAGATTTCTTCATTGATCTGGGGACAGAAAACAAGGTTGAAATGACCTTCACGCCCAGACAACTGGGTTCACAAAAAACCTTTTACATTTTAAAGTCAACGCCTGGAGTGGTCTGTGCAAGAACCAGGGACAGACACTTCAGAGAAGTAAATTACCAGCCTAACAACCCTGTCTCATCTAGAGCCATGAAAGCAAAGAGACATGCAGTAAAACGTGGCCCCAAATTCAGGGTCTGTAAAAGTCAGTGTTTCCACCAAGTTTTAAAGACTTCTCAGAGTAACAACTTTTAATAGTCAGTGGTTCCCCGGAGCATCTGCAATGGGGTCACTGAACCATTGTGCTAGTACGTGGTTTCTCCACCCCTGGGTTGCGACCCCCAAGGCACTGAATGTTTTATTACGATCCAAAGCAAAGAAAATCTCACCCACGCCCCACACTCTGTGACTTTTCAAGGTAATGTGTTCTGGGTCAAGCCCTCGAAACACACTAAAACGTGGGGCTGGAAGGGACTTCAGGAGGACATCTAGTCCAGCCTCACACTAGTATAACTAGAATCGTTGTCACGGACGCTCTTATGGTAAATGGAAAGGGTGTGTGCGCGAAAACTGACTTAGAATAAAGGGCTGTGGATGTGAAAAGGCTGAAAAACAAGGTACTAGTACACCAGAGCCTAACAGTAAAACAGAAAGGAACGAGAAACCGACGAGGCTATTTTCACAGCCCAAGCTGAGAGAAGCACAAGATGAAACGCTGAAAGCTTTTTAAAAACCACGGGTTTGTTACATAACATTGGTGAGGAAATTTGAACCCACCTTAGTGACGCAGTAAGGAACATTTTGCAATTGTACTTTTAAAAAAGCTTTCTAACTCTCTCAGCTCTGGGAGAAGTTCCTATGAGCCTCGTCTGTAAGGTGAAGCAACGCTCAGTGCTGTCAGTGGCAGAGCTGAGATTAAAACCCAGGTGTCCTAGCTCCTTGTATTCGTGATCTCTTCCCCAGATTTCTGTTAAGAAGCTTTAACAGACCACAGCTGAGAGAGGCCAGCAGCCTGGATTACTGGAAAGAATTCTCTGTGTTACATGAAGCAGCACTAAGGAACTGGCTAAAGGCATGACTTGAGTTAAGCTGATGTTTGTAAGTTTCCAGTTTACTAATTGGAAGTTTTCGGCCCAGCTCCAGACTGAGAGACAAACGGGGGGACCGTGCTTTGTGTTACCGCTCAGGCTCATGAAATCAGCTACCAAGGGTGACAGGAAATGAGAACTCCTTGTAGGTAACTGGGCGAGGTGTTTTCCTACTGTTTCAATTCACGAATCCCAGTGCAGACGGTCTGGCCTGAGAGATCGCACACAGCGTTCCCGAGTGAGTGTGGGGAGGTACGGGTGCATGCACAGCTCTTCTGGGGAAGATTCCTGTTTCCTGCTCCAACTAGTTTTAGAGGTTTTTGCTTCCAGCGGTGTGGAGTGGAACTACGCAGAGCCCGGAAGTGAAAAGAGAGCTCTGCTACAGAAGTGCTCTGGTAGCCCGATCAACCAGGGGTCAGACTGGAAAGAGCACCAAAGCTTTCCCATGTTACAACCACAATCCAAAGGCTGTCCACTTATGACCCAAAACAAGAGGCCAGAGGGGACAGGTCTTCAGCCGGCCTTCCCTCCCCATGCACACATGCTATGATCTGCACTGAAACAGTCAGCACTGACATTCAGTGCATCATCACTAGGCATCAGAGTTAACACCAAACCAAAATGAACAAAGACTGTCATCTCTTTAAAGCTCCTGCTTCAGGCTCTCTGCCCAAGCCCGAAGACTGCCCTGCACTGATTTACATTTTAGTCATGTTAAGGGCTAAGCAACTTGCACTTTAAATTTTTTTTAGAAACTTTAGAAAAAGGAAGCTATAGATTCAGGAGGACAAGATACAGCTACCAGGGAAAGAATCCAAGGTCACCAAGTCATTGCAAGCTGACCCAATTGACCTCTGCCCGAGGGATACGGCTAGACTGAAGTCACTAGCCCCACAACAGAAGTGGAGGGATTTCAGTCTGACCATCTTAAAAAGGAAGCCAACTTTGCTGATAATGCCACTTGCATGGAAAAAAGAGGGTTTGCTGCTTCAGCTGATAAAAAAAGAGGATTTAATGGTCACCATCAGTGAATCGGGCACCTCCATGGAAAAAGGAGACCCGGGTTAAAGGATAGACATTCCTCTCCAACCGGAAGGAGTTGAATTAAATCTGTGTTGTTACTCCACAGCCCCTATCTCTGCTCAGAAGGAAGGCTACGTAGGCTGCAATGAAAACAGGCATGAAGCGTACACGTGGAGATGATGATTTCATCTTACTCTTTCCCCTTGGTGAAGCTGGCTATTCAGATGAGTCGTTAGGACCCTATTTGCGGTTAGTCCTATTCATGGCTAAGCCCTGTTTCCTGCTGGAAATGCTCCCAAATCCAACTCTCTTTCCCCACTGGAAGATTCCTAGCACATGAAATGTGAAGTTACCATTCATGGTGACTTACATGTTGCTAGCACGCTGCTCTTACCTTCATCTCGTAGCAGACTCGCCCTTGCCTCACTCCGTAGGTAGCTCGGGCGCCTGACCACAGATAAGCAAAGCCTTCTATGGTCAGTGGGTAGCCGCTGTATCGGTCCCTGGCGACTTTGAAATGCAGGTCGCAATTATCTAGAGGACAAGGAGGTCTGGTTGTTAACTGGAACAATATGGAGGTGATCAGTGCACTAGACTGGCTAAGAACCACACACCACCTTCTATGCCTACAGCCCCTTGCACAATGAGATTTTAGACATTACCATAATACAGTAAAAGCCCTATTCTTGGCGTTCCCCCGCTCCCCGACCTGCCTGTCTGTCTCATTCACCTGTTACACATTGTCTTAGCACAAGGAGGAGCTTGGGTTATGAATTGTGTGGGGCAGGAACGGTCATTTACTCTATGTTTGCCGCATGCCTAGCACAGCTGGGCCTTTCAGTTCAATTCCCAGCTCCGGCACAAGTTGTTTTGTCTCTCTCCACCTCAGATCCTGCCCGTAAGACGGGGATAACGGAAGGGCCTATCCCTATCTTGCACCCCCTGCCTCACCAGACTGGCGGGGGATCAATACATTGCAGAACGTGAGATGCTCAGGTACTACCATGCTAGAGGCCAGATAAGGACAAGAGATGATGACATCTGAAAAATAAACAAGGGAGCTAGAAAGTTCTTTAGTCAGACGTAAAACCTGTGTTCATTAACACTGTTTAATTAAAACAGGAAGAAATTCAGGGAAGTCCTCAGACTACATGATCACAGTTGTCCCTTCTGGCCTCGGACTCTATGAATTCCAATGCGTAAGCACTACAGAGAAAGGCAGTCTTTGTTAAAGGCACAATAGCCCTGCCCCCCAGTTATGGGGAGAGAAAGCTGCCAGTATATCTCTGGGACCCCTAAGAGTCCTCCAGTCAAACCAGAGAAGTCTAGTCTTGCTGTCCTGGATAATTTTCAAGTTGAGAAGAGGCAGGAAGGAGACCCCCATGTAAAGGTATTTGGGGTGCAGGGTGCCACCATTCTCTGCCCCCCTGCACTCACATGTATCAATGGCCACTAGCGTCTCATCAAACTCTTCTTCGTCGTCTTCTGCAGGAGGCTGAGGCGATCGGCCCCTAGAGCAAAAACACCAAGGCACCAACGTGACTCATGTGTCACCCAGCAAGGCAGAGCTTTGGGGACAAACAGCAGCAAGGAAGGTGGGAAGAAAGAACCGTTGGGCTTTCACTGGGACAGATATGTTTGCATTTGCAACCAGAGACTCCTACTAGAAAAGCAAAGGTGAAGAGGCTCTCCAGGAACGTTTGACAGTGACCCTTTTCTCCACCACTGAAAGCTTCCAGGTTTCCATCACGGGATGTTACATTAGGCCCTGCATCTGGTAGAGTTACTGACCCTGTACAAACTGCTGGTAACAAACCACCAGATCAGAATGGTGAAACTGACACACCATTGCCAATAACCGCACAAGCTGTGGGGAACACAGAACCAGACCTGTTCTTAAAACACACATGAACTCTGACCAAGACTGGATGAAAACAATTTCATATGGACAATCCCTTTCTTAAATACAAGCAGGCTTGGCAGAACTGGATTTTTATTGTTTATCATTTTGACAGATAATATAGTTGCTTTTAACTTTTTTATGTATTTAAAATTTCACAGTTGAAGGAAATTCTGAAGGGTTAGACAACAGGGGCATCAGACAATCATTATTTAATAACAACAGACACTGGGATGCAAAAAGTTAAAGCTTTTATAAAGTTATACCTTTATCGTCAAAATATACCCAATAAACAACCTGAAATCAAACGCGTAAGTTCTCAAGCAGCGTTTTTCTCACTTTGCCCATCTTGATTATCAACGGACCTTTTTTTTGCCTGTTTGTGTGTGTTCGAAGAAATCAATCTTTACCAACTTTTACTGATAAAAATCTAATCCTTCCAAGCCTAAATACAAGGGAGAACCTGCCACAAACCAGGAAGAGCTGAAAGTTCTAACAGGAGATACCACCTTCTAATTCTTCTTTCAAGTTAGGTGAACACTCACATGCAGCATGTGTTATTTTGCCCCTCTCTAACACTTCCTTTGAGGAGGATCTCAAAGCTCTTTAGGGAGGTGTTTTCTGAAAAGCTCCTAAGGGATTTAGGAACACAAGCCCCACTGAAAAGCATGGGGAGCTGAGTGCCTAAGTCTCTGGCTCTTTTGAAAGTTCTCCCTGTTAAGCATTAATGAAGCTCCATAGCACCCGCATGAAGCTATGTATGATTCCAGTCTTATGCATGGGAAACAAAGTTAAGTGACTTGCCCTCGGTTATACAGGAAGTCAGTGGAAGGGACCTCTCTAAACGCCCCATCTCCTGACTCCCAGTTCTGAGATTTAAACATGAGGTAATTCTTCCTCTCTGCTACTGCGCAAAATTAAAAGCAACATTGAAAAAAAGTCAATTGGCATGAGGTCCCAGAGCCAGATTACCGTCTGCCATTAACACCCTGCTTTATGTGGGACATTACACACTGTGAGACCCGTATTCTTCGTGATAACGGCCATGCCAGGTCGCTCACTGTGCTGGAGTATTCACAAGCAATAAAGCCCAAACCCTTAGATCTCACTAGAGCACTTTTCATCCCTAGGTCTCAAAGCGCCTTACAAAGGACGTCACTATCATTATCTCCATTGTACAAAGGAGGAAACTGAGGCACGGGGAGGCATGACTGACCCAAGGACACCCAGACCTCCAGTGGCAGAGCTAGGAACAGAACCCAGGTTCCCCGAGTCCCGGTCCAGTGCTCTACCCACTAGGTCACACTGCTTCCCCAATGACCAAAAATGTTCAAGCGTGAAAAAAGTGAAAGTGAATGGCTGGCTTTGGCAAAATCCTCGACAGACCCAACAAGTTACGCTCCCAGCTCTTCCTAAACCCAGCTTCTAGGGCTCTCCTTAGCTCCTGGCCCAGGAAGAAACATCTTTAACCGCAATAAGCGAGAGACTCCGCGAGCTCACCTCTTATCTTCCCGGTGTTCGTAATACCCTCGCCCTCGCTGCTCTTCATAAGGTCTCTTGCGGCCCTGTGGCTGCTGCTGCTGCTGCTGTCTGGGCTGAGATGGATCAGGCGCATTGTAGCCAGAGGGGGGTGCATTGTAGCCAGGAGTGGGGGCGCTGTAGCCAGAGCTGGGGGCCCCGTAACTGGAAGTGTTGTAGCCAGAGGAGGGTGCATTGTAGCTAGGGGCATTGTAGCCAGAAGCCGGCATGTTATAGCCAGGAGCTGGCACGTTATAGCCAGGAGCTGGTTCTTCTTGCTTTACTTCTGTCTTCATCTCTGCATTCAAAACAGGCAGTGAGATTAAAATATTCCAGTCACCCATGACAAGACAAGGACCCTTCTGCCTTTACTGAGAGCTGCTCAATGCTAACAAACCCCACCACCACTCCCCAGGCTATTTTTGCTATGATAATTCATCCTTTCCCCCAGTGTGATTAAAAGGGATTAGTTTACAGGGCTCCATTTTTTCCCTATTCCTAATCGCATGTTCAGGACCAGTCCTTGGCAGGATACTGGTCCCAAATTATTTCTAGCCCTATTAGGCTGCAAAATACTGCAACCTTGGGGGATGACAGCAAGCAAGCTGGGGATCAGAGAGATGCCATTTTAAGGCCCGATGTCTTGTGATCTTTTTGGCAGCAATACATTCAGCTGTTGTACCCCAGTGGGAATCAAAATCACAGCTTTCCCAGGGGTGCAGAAATCGTTTCTAGCCTTGAACCACCACAAAAAGCTGGACCATAAATGCACCACTGATCTAGAGCTAGGGTTTTGGAGAGCTGTCTAAGAACAGGCTATTTCAAGTCTCAGACGTCAGATCAGTGTAGCTTCCGTCCCTCGACGCTGCCTTTTGAGTGCTTGTCAGACTGAAACCAGTTCTTTGATTACACTACACAATGGGGCAATACAACCGCAAACCCCTATCAAAGCCTTACGTAGAATGGGGAAGGGAGGGGAAGAGAACCAAAGAAAGCTTCCTTCTTCCGGTAGGCACTGATCCACCAACAAAGGAGAGCTCTGGGCACCACAGTGACTTAAGGCAGTAATTACATGCCCATTCGTTATAATCTTACTTTTCAAAGAGTTTTGCTGATAAGGCCGACTTTAAAATGAACGTTACCTGAGTGTAAGACCGGACGCTCATGGTCTAGAGATCTCCTCTCGTACTTGGATTCATTCTCCTGTTTAATATTGCAGTGCTCGAAGGACTGATAACCCTGGGGGTCATTCTGATGAGTATTGTTGTCGACACCATCTTCAAATAGAAACAGGCATGCATTAAGGCCGTTACTTACAACGGACTGTAACTAGAATGTGCAGAGGAAAACTGAGCTTCAGCATTTTATCAACAGGGAATTGGTCCCTGCAACTATTGGGAGCTACGCAACAAAGACTAACAGGCCTGGCACCCAGCACGCTCAGAAAGCGTTCATGAAGGCAAAGAAGCCAACCACTTGTTCACTGCAAAAAAGTCATGTGTTTCAGTCACAAAACTTTTCCAATGGAAACAACCCAGTTTCCACTAAAAACAACAAAACCCTGAAATCCCAGAGTAAGGCGAGTCTCCTAACCAACACTCCAGCAAACAATGACAGACACAACACTTCCCACATGTGTAGTATTGACCTGCGACCCTCATGTCTAGCAATGTAACCAGCAGGGCTGATAACTTGCGATTTACTTTCCACAAAAAGCGAAAGTGAAAGTGGCCAGGGAGGCAACACCACCTTCCAGGGGAAATGCAAAACAGCCAATTTTGGTGATCTGCTCAGAGGCCATCAAACAAATTCAGCAATGATATAGCAAGAGCATCTCAGTGCAGAACCTAAGCAAACCAGTGGCTCATTCCCTTTCACAGCATGAGGAGGTATCTTAGCAAGTTACACGGAAATACTGCACGCCAGAGAAGCACAGAACCTGTACAAGATGCGCCATTATTAAGGATAAAAGTACGCCTCAAAGGGCTGTTAGCAAGCAAACAAGCTGCCCAGGGAGACATGTTTCCAAGCACCAGAGATTTAGGGAGCTTCCTGCGCGTGATCTGAAGTGTAATATAGTAAAACGGTAAGACGACTAGCGAGTCCAGACCCATACATACGCCCAATGCAGAACCCCTGAGGGGCAGTTCAGTTTCTGTCTTTTAAATTCAGTCTGTTGTATAAAACAGAACAGATCAAACATATTACCCAGACAGCTGCGCACTTGCACATGTAGCTCCTCCAGCCGTACGTTCGCACCAGGAAGGAATATTAGGCCAGCAAAAAGCAGTGGAGAACAGACTAGACGTCGTTCTACAGCACCTGCCAACACCAATTCTACGACCAGAGCAGACCCTAACCCCCTGGTGAATGGGGGGAAGCTGACAGAAGTCTGACTCCAGAGGATGTGTCAAAATCCATTAACAAGAAAACAAAACGAGGAACTACTCTGGCAAGGAGCTGACCAAAAAAAACCAATCGTGTGGTGCAACAAATAAGCATCCGCAGCTGGCAGAAGGATGC
>NW_020664868.1:581540-588491 GCF_002925995.2 Terrapene triunguis | reverse complement strand
GGAGGAGGATGGAGGAACGGAGAAGGCTGGGCCGGAGAAGGCGGAGGAGGATGGAGGAACGGAGAAGGCGGGAGGGGGTTGGAGGAACGGAGAAGGCGGGAGGCCGACCCGCGCCGGGAGCTGGCCGTGCGGCCGGGTGCTAGGCCCGGAAGAGGACGTCGTAGCGAAGCAGGTAGCCGTCGCTGAACATGTAGAGCTTGTGGTCGCTGGGGTTGTAGCTCAACGACCGCACGACGTCCGTCACCTTGTCCAGCGGCAGGCTGAGGCGGCTCTCTCGGCCCGTGCGGGTGTCATAGGCGTAGAAGATCTCCTCGCGGTGGGTGCTGACCGCCCGGGTGGCGTACATCACCCCGCACACCATGAAGGCGTTGGTGGCCGCTGGCTTGTACTGAGAGGTCTGCCAGGTCTTCTCCAGGGCCAGCGAGCCGGGGCCGAGGCGGCCGATGACGATGTCGCCCTCGCTGCGCTCGGTGGCGTACAGCACCCACAGCCCGCTCTCGTCCGCGGCCAGGTCGAGGCCCTGCCAGCTGGTGCCCGTGTAGGAGAAGCGGTTGTTGAAGGCGGCGTTGGGCACCGCCTTGCGGTCCACGGCCCCGCTCTCCAGGTCCAGGCGGCAGAGGTCCCGCGCGTTGTAGCAGTTGTAGTAGAAGGAGCCATTGTACAGCACCGGCCCGGCCCCCTGCCCGAAGCCCGTGATCAGCTGGTCCGTGTGGTTCCGGGACAGCAGCAGGTCCTGGTAGGAGCCGTAGAGACGCACCGAGTCCAGCCGCCGGCCGTCCAGGTTCAGGAGGGCCACCCAGTAGCGCTCCTTCTGCCCGGCACGCAGGGCCGACTCCTTGCCCCAGGCCCCGGCCTTGTAGCTCGCGCCCCGCCAGTTGAGCTGCACCACCGAGGGCTTGCCGAGCCGCCAGATCCCCCGGTGGTTGCACGTGCCTGGGGGGATTGGGGGGTCACAAGGGTTAGATGGGGGGGGGTCTAGTGGGTTAGAGCAGGGGGGGCTGGGAGCCAGGACTCCTGGGTTCTCTCCCCGGCTCTGGGAGGGGAGGGGAGTGGGGTCTAGTGGTTAGAGCAGGGGGGCTGGGAGCTAGGACTCCTGGGTTCTCTCCCCGGCTCTGGGAGGGGAGTGGGGTCTAGTGGTTAGAGGGAGGGAGTCTGGGAGCCAGGACTCCTGGGTTCTCTGGGAGGGACTCACCGATCGGCGGCTGCCGTCCCACCAGGGGCTTGTCCTTCTGACAGTCCTCCAAGCGCTGCTTGAGCGTGGTCAGCTCCCGCCTCATGGCCACCACGTGGTTCTTGTCGTAGGATTCCAGGGCGCTCACGGTGACCGACATGTTCTGGAGCTGCAAGGAACAGGGCAAGGGTCAGCCCTTCCCCACGGGGCCTGGGTGCCCCTCCAGGCGCCCCCTCGCTGGATCCCCCCGGGGCTCGGACTCCAGCCCTGCCCGTTGCTAAAGCAGGGACTCTGCACCCTTAGCCATCCAGCTCCGTCGGACCCCCCCGCCCCAGAGCAACGTCCTCTGACAGCGGCGAGCTCAGAGCCGTTTTCCACCCAGCCAAATTTCACCAAAAATATCCCGTCCCGAGCACCGTCGATTAGCCAATAACTTCAGGTCGTGCTCCGGGACGTGCTCTAGATATTCGCTCTCAGGCGCCTTGTGGCCACATCCTCCCCACCGCTGAAGCGGAGGGAACAGAGAAACCCAGCCTGGAGAATAGATGGCAAAGCCGGGGTAAGCCCCAGCCCATGGGCCAAGCCCCCCAGTGATGTAAACCTCAGCCCATGGCCCAAATCCCCACTAGAACTGGGGGGGAGGGGGAATTTGTGTCCCAAACTTTTTTCCTAGGGAAAAAATGCAGATTTGGCAAAACACCAAAACGTTTCGTGAATTTGCATCAGTTTCGCCAAATTGTTTCGGCTGGAAAAACCCCCCCAACCCCAAAACAATTCCGAGCCACCCGGACTCGTTCTTGTTTGGGGGTTTCAACGGGACTCTCTGTTTAGAAACATCCTCCGCTCTAACGTACCACACGCCCCATGGCAAAGGGTTAAAAAGGCCCCAAATCAAAACGAAATTTCCAAACAAAATGTTTCGTTCAGCCCCCAATAAACCCCCCCGCTACCCCCCCCCGACACACAACTTTTCGATGCACCAAACAGCACAAAACGATTTGTTTTCGGTTCGACGCAAAACGATTGTTCTTCAGCAAACCAAAATATCCGTTATTTGCACAGCTCGGCGCCCGGCGCTGTCCCCACCTGGCCAGGTGTTCCTGGGACCGCCCCTTTTCGGAAGTAGCCGTCCCGGGAAATCTGTCCGGGTGCTCCCGCTGGCCGCTGTGACGGGCTCCGGGTAGTCCCCGCTTTTTGGACCTGGCCCCGCTGGGGTCCCACGCGTGTTTTAGCTGAAATATTTCCCACCCGAGCCTCGGAAATGAACTCGCCCAGCGAGACCATGGAGGATGGTTAAATAGAAACGTTTTTATTGCAGTTAGGTTTTTTAGCAGCGATTAATGGGACGCTGGGATGGCGCATGGGGAAATGCAGGCAGCGGGGAGGTTGGGGGGCAGAGCATGTGGGGAAATACACGGGAGCGGGGGCAGTTTCACTTGGAGCCGCGTTTATCCCTGGCGGAAGGGGGCCAGGCCCCAGCTGGGCGTAGCCCACGGCAGGATCGACCCGTGCATGGGACTCCTGGGTGAGTTCAGGATTTCAGTGGCAGCTGGACCCTCGCGGTGGGGTCCCGTTTCCCTGCTCTAGCCGGGCCCAGGAACGACTTCGCGACCGCCTGGGAGTCACCAGAGCCCGCCAAGCCTTGGGGTGTGGCCAAATCTAGGCTACGCCCACCGGGGTGGGGGTGGGGCAAAGGGAGAGGCAACTGTCAATCACTGGCTCCGATTAACCCTTCATGGACTTCCGGGGCGGGTGCCACAGAACCAGACGAGGAGAGCAGGTGACGTGCAGCGCCGCATGACGAGATTCCCGGGGCGTCCGAGCTGTGGTGCGGGTGGCCGATGGCCTCCGGATGGGCAGTGGGCGGGCTCCGGGGGAGCGAGGGTCCCAGTCCCTCTGTCCCATCCTCACCCTTCTGCCCCGGGAACCAGCCGGCCGGCGGCTCACTGCGGCTTCCAGCAGGCGAAGGACCTCTTGTGAGACCTCCTGTCCCAGCACCGGGGCGCCAGGATGACGTAGTCCTCCTTGGGCTCGCCCCGCCACTGAGGGGCCTCCAGGAGCTCGCACGCCCGGGCCTTCTGGGTCCTGCGCAGGAGGTAGATGAGGGGGCAGTTCCAGCGCCGGTCGATGAGGGACTTGCCCCGGACGTTGACGAAGGGCAGGATGTAGTTGGTGGGGCGGCAGAAAGTCACAAACAGCTGAAAGACCAAGATATTGGGGCAGGAGTCAAGGGCGCCCGGGGCCCCGAAGCCTGGCGAGGGGGCTGCAGGGCGCAGGGTTTCCCGGCGTCGGGCTGGAGACGTCTGCGGGGAGGGGGCAGAGCTGGGTCAAAACAGCGCAGGCCCCATCGGGCCACACGCAGAGCCGGGGAGGCCGTCGAAAGGGCGGGAATCCTGCCAGCTCCCAGCAGTGCCCTGCCCCAGCAAACAGCAGCGCCAATGCGTTTCTCGTTATCGTTAGCAGCAAGACTTTGTGTGGCCCGTCGCTGGAGAAACGGGCCTTCGCCTCCCAATGGCCGTATAGCGAACCGCGGCCTGTCCTGGCCCCGGCAAAGCGTTCCCACCGCGCACGAACACCAGAGACGCACCAAAAAGAGGACAGAGGTTTTGAAACGGGGTCGCCCTGTTTGGCGTCCTCTGCGGAGGGGGGCTCCCCAGCCAGCAAGCCAGAATCGGCAGCCGGGCCCTTTGAACATGGACCCGAGCCCGAACGAGGAACGAATTGGGTATGCCGGAGGTTAACCCTTTATTGTAACGTTGCCTGACTAGACAGCGTGTGTGTGTGTGTGGGGGGGGAATTACATTTCTAGCCCTTGCGCTTGCGAGGAAAAGCTTGAAAATGTGACTTGAGCAGAACCAACGGAGCGACGCTGCCTGGGTCTGCAGAGAGCCTGCGCCCGTCGCTGGGAGCAGGTGTTGACCCGTGTGTGTGCAGGGGACCGCATGGCTCTGGTGGGGGCAGACGGGGGCCCCACACATGGAGGGACAGGCAGGGGCTGAGTTCTCCCTCCTGCGGGCTGGACCCGAACCCAGCTGCAGCCCAGGGAAGGCCGGCCTGGCAGTGGGCCCCGCGCCAGCCCCAAGGAGGGTGGGGGTCGGTATTGAGGGCACTTCACTGCGTCAGTCCCACCCTGCCAGGGGCTGCTCCAGCGTGGCACGGGCCAGGACCCTCCTCTGGGAGCGGGGCTTACAGGGGTTATCCCCTGAGGGCGTGCGGCCTTCCCAGCTTGCAATTGGCTGGTTCTTCCTGCCACTCCACGCTGCGGGGAATTCCCCCGCCCCCCAACACGAGGGCCAGCGGGGGTCTGAGCGCGGGTGGGAATCGGGGGTCGCCCCTGGGCCAGCCTGTGTCTGATCCACACGGGATCTGAGCCCAGCCCTGCCGGGGGGGCCCGGGCCCTTCCCGCCGGCCCCCCGGGGTCAGATCCCGGCCCCGCGAGACGCTCACCTCCCGGTGCACCACCTCCACCGTGGTGTCGCTCCCGTTGAGGGAGGAGCGGAGGTGGCTCACAAAGGACTCCATCTCGCCGATCTCCTTCCGCAGCTCCTGGAAGTCCAGCTCGGTGGGGGTCAGGTCGCCCACCTCCAGCAGCTGCAGCCGGCGGCTGGCGTTCTGCAGCGTGGCCTCGTACCACGCCAGGCGCTGCCCGTATTCCTGGAGCTGCCGGGGGGAGGGGAGAGGGGGTCAGACCTCATCTGGTGTAAACCCGCGTTGCTCCCCTGGGTCAGAACCAGCCCCGACCCCGCTGCAGTCAGGGGTGACTCCGGATTAACACTGGAGCAGCTGAGATCAGAACCCGGCCCTGACCCCACTGCAGCCGGGGGTGACTCTGGATTCACACCTGTGTTACTCCCTGAGGCTGGATGTGGGGGGAGCTCCCTGCCCATCTCGGTCCCGCCCACCGGCTGGGCAGCAGAAATCCCTTCCCCTGAAAATGTCACAGTTTGGGGAATGAGGAAAGAAACCCCAGATTCCCCTGGAGCCGGGACGGAGTCAGAGGCGAGATCCCCGGGGAGGGAGTTTGGGGGAAAGGTTCCCTTCCCGCACCTGGGTCAGTTTCACTAGCGACATTGACGAGAACCGTCCAGCGGCCTCCCCCCAGCTCCAGAACAGGGGGCGCCCTGGGCTTTCTGCCTCCCCTGCCCCGGAGCTGGGGGGGCCTGAGACTGACGGGGGCGGGGGGTCTCGCTCCGGTGGGCTGAGTCTGGGACCCGGCGAGTCCCGGGACGACGTCGTTCGTTGCTCCCTTGGGCTCGGGCCTTGGCACTGAGACGCTGGGAACCCAGAGCCCCGGGGAGGGGGGAGAGCGGGGGCAGGGGACGCTCGAGGAACACTGGCCTTGTTTGGCGAGTGATTCGCTAGTGGCAAAAAATGGGCTAAAATTGGCAGCCAGGGCCGGGGGCATTCCCCCCCGCCGACGGTGCTGAGAGCCAGGCCAGCAGAGGGCAGACGTGCCACACGCAGCCCAGGTCTTGCACCAGGGCTAGGGTGACCAGACAGCAAGTGTGAAAAATCGGGACAGGGGATGGGGCGTAATAGGAGCCTATATAAGAAAAAATCGGGACTGTCCCTATAAAATTGGGACATCTGGTCACCCTAACAAGGGCTGAGTGCCCAGCAGCTCCCGCGGCCTGAGAACGGCTGCCCCAGAGGCTGATCGGCTGCTCCCGGGCTCCAGGGCGGCCCCCAGCCTACAACCCCTCCTTGCGTAGCCTGCCCCTCACTAGGGCCGGCGGGAACCAGCCCAAGGGCCGGTGCTGCCCTTGCCCAGGGAGGGGAAGGAATTCGCCAAACGTCACGCAGAGCCGGGGCCCCTGACTCCCCAGTACCCCTGGGTTCTCCCCCCGTCCCCTCCCCGGCCTCACCTTCTCCATCTCCCGCTGCACACGGAGGGTCAGGTTGCGGGCGGACGTTTCCAGCAGCTCGATCCGCCGCAGGGGGAAGGTGTCGTCGGGCAGGATGACGGTGCAGACGCAGTGACCGCTGGCGTCCATCACGCTGCTCAGATTCTGGACGGCCTGGAAGGGGGAGTGGGGAGCCGGCGGGACCCGTTACCGAAGCGTCACGTCTCACGTCCCCTCCCCAAAGCGCCACGGGAATGCAGCCACTTCTGGGGAGGAGCGCGTCAGAGGGCGCAGCGGCCGGGCAGAGGGGCAAGTTTGTGCAGAGGGGATCAGGGCGGGTGGAGGGGAACCCAGGGGACATTTCATGGCCACGCAACATGGACAGGGATGGAATTGCCAGTTGCCCTGGCAAGATTTCACCCATGTCCAGGGCGGGCAGGTGATTTCAACCCCGGGTCGCCCCGGCCCTGGCAAAGCGGCGTGTGGGCCGAGATACTCACGGAGGCAGCCGTCCAGCGCAGGAGCGGGCAGCCCGCCAGGAACAGGGCTAGCACGATGGTGGCCATGGCCTGTCTGTGTCAGCCCCCGGCGCCCGCAGGTGCTTTATATAGGCAGCGGAAGGTGCCGCGGACCGGCGCGTGACGGAGGGACGGGCTGATAGTAGCCACTCACTAGCCGGGTGACCTGACACTGATCCCTAAATTGGCTGGTTTCAGGTTAGTTTGTTCAGCTCGGTGACTGACGGGCTGCCAGTGCCAGCGAGATAGCGGGGCCGGGGGATTAACCGGGGGGGGTCATGCCCAAGCAAGAGAGGCCTGAGCCCTGGGTGTGACCTGATGGGAACCGGGGGGGGGGCGCTGCAGGGGGTGCTAAGGAGACAAGGCTGGAGCGGGCTAGCAGGGGGCTGCGGGTTGGGAGTGAGGGGCACCGGCAGAG
>NW_020664868.1:578034-581440 GCF_002925995.2 Terrapene triunguis | reverse complement strand
GCTGGGGGGGGCAGGGCTGGGCTAGCAGGGGGCTGTGGGTCGGGAGTGAGGGGCACCGGCAGATGTGGGGGGAGCCCAGGGCCGGGGTAGCAGGGGCTGTGGGTCGGGAGTGAGGGGCACAGAACCCAGAGCTGATGATGGGGAGGGTGATGGGGGGAATTGCTGTAAATCCCATTGTGTAACCGGGCCCTGATTAGGGGCCAGGTGCCGGAATCCCAGCAGGAACTTGGCATGTTCGCGCCACCCCCCGCCCCCATATCAGTTTGCGGAACAGCCCCAGAGCAAGGGGGCGGGGGGATTGTCCTTCTCTGATGGGCCCCCACCCCCCAATTGCAAAACGGCTTAATCCCCGATAAGGGGAACGGAGGCAGCGAAGCACTGGGGAGCCTTTGTTCTCGGCTGGGCCCTGCTCCGAGGCAAACGGAAACCAGTCCCCGTCATATCAGGGCTCCAGAGCCGGGGGCTCAGCTCCCTGGGGCGAGACAGGCCACGACTCCCCGGCTCTGAGACCCGGCGCTCGGAGGCACAGGGTTAGCAGGGGGCTGCGGGTCGGGAGTGAGGGGCACCGGCAGAGGTGGGGGACACCCCCGGGGGCTACAGGTCGGGATTGAGGAGCATCACTCCACTGAGATCAGAACCACCCCACTTTGCACCAGCCGTGGGCCTGACCCACACGGCAGAACCAAACTGTGCCGAGCCCGTTCCCCCAACCCCACTGCTCTCATGGGTCTAGGGCAGCGCACGGCCCATGGCGGGGCTCGGCTGCCGGCACCAGACCCCACAGACCCCCCGGGTGCCCCCTGCCCTCCCCCAGCAGCTCCCCTCACACTGGCTCTAGGCAGGGCTTGGGGGGCCTGTGTTTTATAGCCCCAGAAACTCCTCCCACTCCCAGCATGCTTTGCTAAGAGGCTACTCACAGCCAGCCCCACACAGCCAGATGGACGGACACACCGGGGGCTGCTCTGGCTCCCACACGCTCACCCTGGGGCCCAGCCCCCTGTTCTGGGCTGTTTGCCCTGGGGGACCAGCCCTCGCTCTGCCCGGCCCGGCGGGGGCAGCCCCGATACAGGGGCACAGAGACGGGACCGGCCTGGCTCCTGGCTATCACCACCAGACCCCCCTCCCCTGCTGGGAGAGAACCCAGGAGTCCTGCCTCCCAGCCCCCCGCTCTCACCACCAGACCCCCCTGCCCCCGCTGGGAGAGAACCCAGGAGTCCTGGCTCCCAGCCCCCGCTCCCCTGCTGACTGCTCGGAAGTGGAGACGCTCGGCGGCTCTGTAAAGGCAGCGTTTATTTATAAGCTCTCGCTCGGCTCGCGCCCTGACAGGGGTGCGGGTGCGTTAAAACTGGAGCAGCCGTTCGTTCCATAGACAGCGTGTAAACAACGTATGTACAGTCTGTGACCGTCCCGTGGGCGGACGTGCCAGGGCCCTCGCCCGGACCCCGGTCTGCTGCCGGGCGTTCGGGTCAGTGCAGCGCTGGGGCTGGCGGTGCAGCGTGGGCATCGTAACGGCCGGATGGGCGAGGGACCGGCACACGCGGCGTTTGCATCTGGGGGCTAACGAAGGCCGAATTCCCTGCAGCCCCCAAGCCGGGGGGCCCTCGTCTTTCTCCCCGGAGCCGGGTGCCCTGTGGGAGCTGATGGCGGGCGTGGCCCCAGTGGGTTTCACACCAGCCTGGCAGTTGATGGTGGGAGCAGGCTGGGGCCGTCCACGCCGCACCCCCTTTCTATGAGGAGCCACACGGCACATGCAGACCTGCAGCAGCACAGACGTGAGCCCCTGGAGGCCACCCAGCCGCACGGAGCTCACAGGCCGCCCCGTGCCGGCTGCATCCCGTCCGGCCGCTCTCTCGGGCTGCTCCACGCGCGAGGGATTCGAACCCGGAGCCGGTCGGCAGCGGCTCAGACTGGAGCGCGCCCGGCCTGACACGACAATAGTGCAAACGTGGCTTCGTCTCTGACCCGGGCTCCTGGATCAGCCCCATGTCCCTGGGCCTGTGCTGGGGTCGCTCGGCCTCACCCAGGGCTTTGGCCACGGCTAAGCCCGGCCCGGCCCGGCGGCCCTTTGCCTGAGTTCCCCGGTCGGTTTCCTTGTGCTCCTGGCGGGGCCGCGTCGGCAGAGCCACCAGCTGGGCTCGAACCTCCAGAGCGGCACAGGACCCGATGCGAGGCCCTGCCTGGCAGAACGGAGGGGAGCCGGGCACCGGACGCTGGCAGGAATCCCCCGCACGCAGCGGCTCCGGGCCCCAGGGCGTTGGGAGCCGGCCCCGCTCCGCCGGCTCCGTCGTACCAGCCTGGCCGGAGCCGCTGGCCAGGTCCCTGGTGGCTCCTGCGAGCTCCCGCTGGGGCGGGTGGCGCTGTGGGTCACCCCCTGCTCCATTCCCCAGTGTGGGGCGACCTCGATCTGGCCCCGTCCCGGCATCGCCCCCTTCCTGATCGTCCTCTCCCGGCGAGGGGCAGGGGCCCCGCCCTATGGCAGTGAAACAGCTGGAGGGGAAATGGGGGGGCTGGGCCAGGGGTGGGGGGCAGCGGCCCAGCCAGTCCCTTTTCCTGCCCCGCCCTGGCCTGGCCGCCCCCTTGCTCACCCCGAGTGTCTCTGTCCCAGCAGGGCGTGAGGGGGGCAATCGGCGTACGTCCCATGGGGGGCAGCCAGGCCTGGGCTCAGCAGGGAGACCGGCCACGCCCCAGCCCCACTGCGTGGCAAAGGGGGCTGGGAGGGAAGGTCTCGTTGTGGGTGGGGGGAGCTGGGGGACTGGGTGCAGGTGGGGAGGGGTGGGAGGGATTCGGGAAGGATGGTTTTGGGGGCCGGTTCCCCTGTTGGGGATGGAAGGGGTGGTGGGGACAGGCGATGTGGGGGGAGGAATTGTTGGGGAATGGAGTTGGGTGGGGGGGGCAGGGGCCCAGGGTCAGTGGGGGGGTCAGACAGGAAATGGGGGGCGGGGCCCAGGATTGGGGGGGTCAGACAGGAGATGGGGGGCAGGGGCCCAGGGTCAGTGGGGGGCTCAGAGAGGAAATGGGGGCAGCTGGTAGAGGGAGGGTCTCCGGCCCACCCCAGCAGGCTGCCCAGCCCTGCCAGCGAGATGGGGATTGGGGCCCCCTGGGGATCAGCCCCCCCTCAGGCCCCCTCCTCGGTGGCGGCGCAGGGCACGGGGGAGTCAGGGGGGTCGCCCGGCCGCCGGCCGCTCTCGGGGGGGGCGGGGCACAGGACGTAGCGTCCCGCCCCCTCGGCCCGGTGCACCTGGGCCGCCACAGCCCCCTTTGGGAGCAGCTGTTCCTTGGCCGGCGGCTCGTGGCCCGGCCCCCCCACGGCGCCCCGCTCCGCCCCCCCGTCCTCCATGTTGACATAGAGGATCTCGTCGGGGCCCTGGGCTGGCGGGAGGCTCCACAGCGTCTTCTCCAGCGCCCC
>NW_020664868.1:551208-553034 GCF_002925995.2 Terrapene triunguis | reverse complement strand
GGTGGGTTCTGGGCAGCGCCCGGCGTGACGGGGCCCCGATCTCGGCCAGGGTCTGGACAGCGCCCGGCGCGATGGGGCCCTGATCTCGGCTGGGGTCTGGGCAGTGCCCGGCGCGACGGGGCCCCAATCTCGGCTGGGGTCTGGGCAGCGCCCGGCGTGATGGGGCCCCCTGATCTTGGTCGGGATCTATGTGATGCCCGGCCCAATGGGTCCCCAATCCCAGCTGGAGCCTATCGTTGCTACCAGTATAACGAAGCGGGTTTAGATGAACACAGCTGCACCGATTCGATGGCGGCTGGGCTGATAAGACGACAGTTGGGGATCTGAAAGTGACCCATCAGAGCGAGCGGGTGGCACTGAGCAGAGATGGGTGTAATGAGTTTGCAGGGTCTCGACTCGGTTCTTAGAGGGATGGCCCTCTTCATTGCAAAACCCCTCTTGCTGGCAGCCTCTGAATGGTGTGTGGAGACCAAGCTCCCGGCTGCCCCCGAGGCGGGGGGTGTGAGCGGGAAGAGGCGTTACAGCCTGGGGCAGTGGGTGCAGAGGATGGAGCTGTGCCGGGTCACGCCGGACGGGGATCTGGCCCCTGAGAGGTTCGTCAGCGGAGGCAGAGGGTGAATGATTCCCCTTGGCTGCTGTCCCTCCCGCCAGCCCTGGGATGGGCTCCTGGCCCTGCTTCTGCGCTAAGCAGCCCTGGGCTGGGTTTGCACTGCAATGGGAGACCTGAGGCACTGGCGCCCAATTCCCCTCTAAGTGATGGGAGCTGGGGGCTCCCCAGGGGTGGTTCCCCCTAACTACCCACAAGGGTGGCTCCAGAGCAGCTGGTACTGACCCACTAGCCCCAGCCCCTCCCAACCTAATGAAACATCCACCCCAAATTTGGCTGTGCTCTGCCTTCCCTGTGCAGCCGGAATCGACTCAGCCCCTGTCGCCTCGCTATGGGTCCGCGAAGGGCTGAAATCTTGGCCGGACCCGCTGGTTTGTGTCAGATGGAAAAAAACCCACCAACGGCTCAGTTGCATTCCCCAGCCGTGAGGCTGTTGTCTTAGCAGGAAGGAATTTCCTGCCTCTTGACTTCGGTTATTTATTTTTTGGTCCTATTAATACGATCGCTATTTGCTTCCCCCAGTCTGTGGATTTCCAAGTTGTTTTGTTTTGCTCTCGGATGACTGGTCGTTCCAGTGTTGCCCTGGGACAGGCGAGAGCTGGGTTCAGCTGCTGGCTCTGGCCCGACGGGGTGAGTCACTCCATGGCCTGCGTCAGTCTCTCCTCCCTTGGCCGATCAATCAGCCCAGCTCCACCCGTTTGTCCAGCGAGGAGCTGTGCTCAGGAGGGTTCTCCCCAGAGGAGGGAGCGCTCGCTCTTACGCACGCGCGTGCTCTGCAGGGACCCCTCTAAGGGATGGGGAGGAGCGAGGGGCTCTATCGCCATGTGGCACATTCGGACTTCGGCCTCTGGTGCTACCAGTTCCTGCGGGTGGGTTTCTGCAATGGAGCGGCTGGATCATAAGAACTGGGCGGAGACCCTGCAAACTCATTGCTCCCGCCAGAGAGGGGGAATCTCTTCTCTCTCCTGTGGGTCAGTTTCAGAGCCGCACAATCAGCTGGAAGTCACTGTAGCTGCGCGCAGCTGTGGCTCCGGCCCCCCCTTATTACGATAGCAGCTGTACGCTGCAACTGACATCAGGCCTTGTGCTGCAGATAATAACCCTTCCCTCCTGTGTTTAAACTATCAGCTCCGGGGGGCAGGAATTGTCTCTCACTCTGGGTGTGTGCAGCGCCCGGCGCGACGGGGCCCTGATCTCGGTCTGTGTCTGCAGCGCCCGG
>NW_020664868.1:542673-551198 GCF_002925995.2 Terrapene triunguis | reverse complement strand
ACGGGGCCTGATCTCGGTCAGGGCCTCCAGGTGCTATAATAAGAAAACATATTTGTACCCGTGTCATGCTGCACCTGGCAATCTGGGGAAGTGGGTGTGAAAACCGCAGACCAGGAGGTTTATCTAAACCTGCAACGCTGGGGAAAGAGGATGTCGGAGAGATTCACTGTAGTTGCACTAACATATTTGCAATGAAATTAACAGCTCCTAAAAAATCAGAGGTTTTTCATCTCTGCTGCAGGGTTTTTTCACCTTCCTCTCAAGTGACCAGTACTGGGCATTGCCAGAGATGAGATCCTGAGCTGAATGGATTCCTGACGGATCCCCGTCATTCCCAGGTTTCATTTATAATTTGCCAACAATGACCTGGTTTCATGGGAATCCCGGGAGATGTTTTGCATTCCCTCCACCAGTTTTGCAGTAAATAATAATATTTATCATTGGCTTTTTTTTAGCAAACACCTTGAATTTCACAATTTCCTTCCAATCAAGAACAATTTTAGCAGTGACGTAATTTTCACGGAGCAACTGAGCACCCTGAGCTGAGACCTCAGAAGATGAGACCCTCTGGAGCGCCAGGGCACTGGGTGCAGGGGCTGTGCTGGTCACAGTCTGTCTGGAGGTGACAGCTTCTATCCCTGCGGCCCCACACCCCGTCGCCTTGGCAGGCCTGCCCGTCGGAGTTCTCCGATTGGTGATGTCATGGCGAGCAGTGCCCAGCCAGGGAGGGGCTGGTTTGGGGGCCTTCTGCCCCCCCTCCGGCCAGGGGAAATAGCATTTTGTAGCAGCGCTAACAACCCAGGGGACTGGCTGCAGCCTCGGGGGGATAAAGGCCCTAGCGCCAGATGAAAAGGATGCGCCGACCGGGGCCAGATCCCCTGTTGGTGTGAACCACCATCGCTCCAGTTCCCCACTGACTCCAGTGGTGCTGTGACCTATTTACACCACCTGGGGATCTGGCCCATGATACCCCCCCAGCCGGGGGGCGGGGGGAGCGGCTGCCTGCGTGAGCTGCGATTGGCCGGCAGGGATGGGATTCCCCCAGCAGCGGGCTGCATTAGGGATTAGATTTGGCCTCTGCTCAAGGCTCTTGGCAGCTGGCCCCCCCCCCGGGCTCTTTCCTGGCTCGCCGGTCTGATGGATGGTTTGATCCAGCATGAGCTCCTCTGGAATTCATCGGGGTTACCTCAGGAAATACGGTGAGCGCCCCCTCCCTTCCGCGCCGCCGGCCCAGGGGGTCGGTCCGTCCCCACTCCAGATAGCTGCCTTGATTCCTGTTGCGATTTTCCTTCCCGTATCAAAAACCTGGAAGGAGAAGAAGCATCCGGACCTCAGTGAAAGTGCCCTGGGATTCCGGGGTTGACTCTGGATTGATCCCCAGGGGGAGCGGAGATCAGAATCTGGCCCTGAGCCCATTGCAGTCAGGGGGTGCAGATCAGGAGCTGGCAGTCGCTGTGCTGTGTGAACAGCACCCCGGGAGCAGCACCAATTCTGCAGTCCCAGCCCAGGGACTCTGGAGTTGTTGGTGACAGGCATTAATTAGGCACCATTGTGGGGCCTGGAGTATCTCGCTGCCAGGAAGGAGAATCTCCAACCGAACCCATTAGTGCCAGTGGGTATCCCGGCTAAACGTCACCCCTTGTTTGAATGGCCTGGTACCCTCAGGTCCGGTTCTACCCCCTTCCCCTCAACTGCACCCCGATTCTAACCCCAGGCAGCCCAGCAGGGCCTTCAGCTCCCTTCGTTCAAACACCCCCAGCACCTGGGCTAAGGCGCTGGTCCAAAGCCTGTGGGTTCAAAGGGGGCTTTGGGAGTGGGGCCAGCTGGGGAACCCCCAGGATCTGTTCTCTGGACGTTGGAAAATGGTTGTTCTTTTTCTCAGTGGTGACTTTGTGAAAAGACCTGGTGGGGTTTTGAAAACCAAACCCCTAAACCTTTTGAACTTGAAAACCGCCCTGGAAAAACGAACGTTTTCACAGAATCTGGACCGTTTATATCAAACCTGATTTTTTTACAACAAACCGAAACCTGAATTTTTAACTGAAAACTATTTTTTAACCAAAAGCTTAATTTTTTTTAAACAAAAACCTCTTTTTCCCCAAATCCAAGCACTTTTACTGAATATTTTTTATTTTTCTTTGAAACGTCGATTCACATTGTCCTCTGTATGAGAAAGCCATTTTTGATCAAAAATATTTTGACGAAGAACATTTTGACCAGCTCTAACTGGTAGGGATCACAGTTGTGGCAAACTTTGCAGGGTAAATTGCTTTTGCCTTTGGAAATTAAAATCAATTCTTAATGAAACCAGGAGCCCGGTGAGTGGGCGAATGACTACATTAGCAGCCCACGGAGCCATTCGCTCCCAACTGGCTCTGTCCACTGGCGAACCGAGGTGTTCTTTTTTCTACCAATCTCACCTGCCCCCAAAGGGTCACATTTTCTTCCGATGGCCCCAGAAATCCCCACTTGCGTCCCTTGTCCTAGTTGCCCACAGGGATTTAGCATTGTCCCTCTGCTGCCTGTGTCTGTGCGTCCCCCCCGCGGGCCGGGATTAGAACCGCCAACCCTTGATTGAATTCTAATCCCAAAATGGCCAACCGAATTTAATCCGGGGTTTAAATCTGCCTGGTGCCCGGCTCTGGGAAGCGGCTACCCATGCCTCCATCCCTGCCGGGCACCGCGGGAGAGTCACTGGGGCGGGTGGCTTTCTGGGGATGCTGTGTCTGGCGCTCTGGAGAAAGCACCGGGCGCGGCTGGGTTGCAGATACGCGCGGGCTGCCTCCATGCCAGGCCCCGTGCCACATGCCCCGCCATGCCGGCTGAGTTCCGGCACCATCCCCTCACGTTTGCCATCTTTGAGGGGCTGGTTCCAAAACCAAAATGCTGCTAGGAGACCCTGGGTGATTACATCCCCCCCCACCAGTCCACCTCTCCCGCTCACCGTTCGACACCCAGGTCACCCTCCAATGCGTGGGGCTCTCTGCCCCCCGCCCGTGAGGCTGGTTCCACCAAGGGCCTGGCCTTCGGAAAGCCGTCGGAACTTGTGGCAGGGTCCCCGAATGCCGCCTGCAGCGCTAAGGCTCCCCCCAGTGACCCCTAACCCTCCCTTCAGCAGACAGGAACGACAGCTCTTTAGTGGGGTGGGACCCAGGCCTGGATCAAAGACCCCCGTCAAGATCCATCGGCCTCCTTCA
Organism: Terrapene triunguis; assembly: GCF_002925995.2. Lineage (NCBI taxonomy): Eukaryota > Metazoa > Chordata > Testudines > Emydidae > Terrapene > Terrapene triunguis. The sequence continues at coordinate 548,001 of NW_020664868.1, read as the reverse complement.
AACGCTGCTCTGGCACCGAAAGCCTGGACGCTGGCTAGGCAGCGGTTTGTGGGCAGGCCGATCTCAGTGTCCCCTTCCGCTCCACCAGCCGTGCTACAAAATCCCCCCCGCGTTTCCCGCGGTGAGTTTTCCCAGCCGTCGGCTCCTGCTCTGGTTACGTAGGAGTCGCCGTCCCTGTGTAGGTACCCGCAGGCTGGGACGGAGTCCATAAGCCGAGCAGATGGTTTCTGGGTGTTTCACAGACCTTGACTCAGCCTCGCTCGGCTCTGAACCCTTTCCAATCTCCCAGCAAGCAATGGGCTCACCACCACAGATCACACCAGCGCTTGCACTGTAGCTCTCGGCAGGGCCCCCTGCTGGTTTGTTATTGTAGGACTTTTAAAAAATGTTGTCCCAGCCTCAGGGCTGCTCTAACTCATGCGCTATGGGCCCTGGGGGGCAGAGACTAGCCACAGCGCAGTGCGCCCCAGCCACACCTCTGATCTGCCCCCTACGCCCGGGGTTGGGAGCAGGGTGGGTGCCAGGCCCTTACGCCAGCTCCACTCTGGCCAGGGAGGCTCCTGTGCGGGGTGGGGGGGTCTCAGGGGGACGATCCTGCACACTGCAGCACAGAGGGGCCTCAGCATGACTGAGAGTCAGGCCCTGGGAGTCTCTCCCGGCTCCCTGCAGGTGGGGCTGGCTCTCCCACTCAGGCTGAGCCGCTGGTGGCCCTGGGTTCACCCCCTGGAGGCTGGTGTGCAGTGAGACGCTGGTGCCACAGGAAGAGCAGTGGAGGGTCTAGTAGTGGGGTACCAGCTGGGGACACAGGTTGATTCCTGGCTCTGCCACAGACTCTCTATATGACCTTGGACAAGTCACTGAATCTCTGCCCATGTGGGAAGAGAGTGGGGTCTAGTGATTAGAACAGGGGGCGGGGAGCCAGGATACGAGTTCTGTCCCTGACTCTGAGAGGAAGTAGGATCTGGTGGGTTAGAGCAGGAGGGGCTGGGAGCCAGGACTCCTGGGTTCTATCCCAGGCTCTAGTGGGTTAGAGCAGGAGGGGCTGGGAGCCAGGACTCCTGGGTTCTATCCCTGGCTCTGGGAGGGGAGTGGGGACTAGTGGTTAGAACGGGGGGGTGGTGTTGGGAGCCAGAACTCCTGGTTTCTATCCCTGACTCTGGGAGGGGAGTGGGGTCTAGTGGTTAGAGCAGGGGGGCTGAGAGCCAGGACTCCTGGGTTCTTCCCCAGCGTGAGATGGGGCTAATCTTTCCCTCGCAGCTGCCAGGCAGGATGATGAGCAGTTGGGACTTGGCCCCTCTCTGCTTTGCAGGGGGCTTTCTCTTTAAGCAATGGAAGGAGAAGTTCCTTTTCCTCTCCATGGACGGGAGCCTCCTGATCTGCCGTGATGCCCAGTCCCCGGCTGAGCTGGGCATCTCGCTCGGCACCAGCTGCCAGGCCATCCTGGAGGGCAGCGAGATCTGCGACCTTCCCCGCCTGCCCCTGGGCGCCCAGCGGGACAGCTGCTTGGGCCTCAGCCTCAGTGACGGGAAGTTCCTTCTGCTGCTGGCCCCGGACAGCCAGGAGTGCAGGTAAAGCCAGAGCTGCCCCAAGGGAGGGCGTGCCTGGGGCCAGGGGCTGGGGGCCGTGAGGGTGCATGGGGAGAGCTGAAATCCACTCAGATGCTGGGGGTGGCGGCCCGGTGGGAGCGGCGTCGGCGTGCCCCCAGCCTGGCTAGACCAGCTTTGCTGCTTGCTCCCTGGCAGAGAGTTCTGCCGATGGCCCAGCGAGACGCAGCCGACCGGGGGAATGAGCCCTGCTCTCCTGGGTCCCAGGCAGCAGGAGATGTGGAGCTGGCGAGGGGTGGCCGGCTTGTTAGGATGTCGGGGCTAATCAGGCTATTTTCTTCTCTCTGCCCCCGCCCCCTCCCCGCTGCAGGCAGTGGCTCAACATCCTCCGCAAAGTCAAAGAAGTAAGTGGAATGGAAGTACAAAACACAGGGCCGGGTCAGTCACCGACGCCAGGCTCCCGCGACGCCAGCTCGCAGCAGCTCAGCTGGGGCCGCTGGGAAAGGAGGCAAAGGCACCAAGGGGCTTTCGGGCCTGGCAGTTTCGCGGTGCCTCAGTTAACTGACTGAGGAGTGCGGGGAGGGCCAGGAAGCCGCTCAGTCCTTGCAGTTCACCAGTGGCCCATCCACCTCTTCTGCTCCGAGAGCAATTCCGGTTTGGAGCTTGGGCTATTCTGGGGCCGAGTCTCAGTCACAGCCAGGTCCTTCTGTGCCGCTCTGGGGTGGGACCAGGTCCCTGTGAATCTCCCTCCCACCCCATGCAGGGATCGGGGAGCTGATTGTCTCCTTTTGCCCTACGGCCTCGGGCAGCTGCATTTTCACAAGTGGCCGCTGGCTCTTGCTGCCAGCTTGAGATGCCCAGGGCCTGATTTCCAGGCAGTGCTGGGCACCGGCAGCTCCCGTCACAGCCAGGGGGACCCGCGGGGGCTCAGCACCTCTTGAGTAATCGGGCCCTCGGGTGAAACCCTGGCAGTCAATGGAAGTTTTGCCCTTGACATCAGCCGGGCCAGGATGTCACCCACGGGTCCCGCCTCTGCCATGGGTTGATCTCCCCCCTTCGGATGGTCCATCTCATTGTCCCCATAGTGATGGTGCTTCCTCCCTCTGCACAGAGCTTCTCCCAAGGGTCTCCAGCGAGGTGCAAGCGGCACATCGACTCTCCGTCTAGGAAATGCTGCTGGAAAGAAGCGGGAGGAGGTTCTCCTGGCACACAGAACAGAGAAGGTACTGGGACCCGGTCAGGCGGGGCTCTGGCTTTCTTGGTGCCAGAGACCTACCGTGATAGGCTTGTTCCCAGAGTCCCGTAACTGGACCTGGGGCACTCCCATCAGGACCATGCCCCAGGTCCTGGAGGCAGGGTCTCCTGCTACAGTCTATTCCCCAGGACACTGCCCAGAAGAGATGAGACGCTCGATCAGAGACGGCCCGATGCATGACTGTTCTCTGCAGTCTGTCCCCCCGGAGCCTGCCCAAGGTTGTCTGAATGCGCCGGCAAACTGGGCTCCCACCCTCACCCCAGGGCGGCGATTCCACAGCCTGACAGATCTCACTGCCAGGCAGTGCCCCCTGACACTCAGCTTCACCCCGCTGGCTCCTCCTTGGGGTTCACACCCCGCTGATGCCCCTCAATGGCTCTCATGCCCTCCTCCATCACCGAGCTAGGCTTCCTGGGCAAATTTGCTCCGGGGTTTAGCCCTCATTAACTGGCCTAGGTGGGGTTCTCTGGGCTGGGTTACGCAGGAGGTCAGACCAGGTGATCACAGTGGTCCCCTCCGGCCACTCCAGTGCAGTTAAAAACAGGAATGGACGTGGGTTCTTGCCACCTCATGAGCTTTGGGGCCTGGTTCTGATCCCACTCAGGCCTTATCTGCACACAAGCTTGTGCTGGTTGAGTTAAACTGGCTCACACCTCAATGCAGATGCTCTGATTTTGGCTTAGCTTAGGCCTGTTCCTAATCAATGTAAGGTAAACCAAATTAAGCCTAATGTAAAGGTGCAAAGTGAGAGCCTTCTGCACCAGAGTAATTTCACTGCTGTGTAGACACAATCTGGTGCAAATCAGGAGTTGCTGCATTATTGTTAGTATTACAGTAGGACCTAAAGACTCCAACAGAGGCTTGGTCTACACGTAAAACAGGTTGACCTATCTAACTTGGTCAGGGGGGTGAAAAAATCCCACCCTTGGTTGACATAATTACACGGACCCAGTCCTAGTGTAGACACAGCGAGGTTACAGAAGAATGCTTCCATTGCCTTAGCTCCTGTCATGCAGGAACGTGATGTTCCTACACTGACAGAAAACCGCTTCCGCCGGCGCAGGCTGCATCTGCGCTATGGGGTTAGGCCAGCATTGTACCATCAGATCTGGGCCCCACGGCGTTGGGTGCTGCGCAAGCCCAGAGACAGCCTCCGCCCAAAGAGCTCACAGTCCCATCAGACAAAGGAAGGCTCATTCTTCCCAGGGTACACAGATGGGGAAACCGAGGCACACGGAGACGGAAAAGTGACTGGGTCACAGGCAGAGCTGGGAGTGGAACCAGGGTCTCCCGAATCCCCATTCAATGCATTAGAGCTGACATAGAACCGGGCCCAGGGTTTGGCTCTGGGCGACTGACCCTCCTTCTCCCCCCATTTCTGCCCCAGCCACCAGGAGCAGCCTGTGCAAGGAGACTTGCTCGCCCCGTTGCCTGCGCCACGGCTCCCAGATGCACGCGGGGGTGAAGGCCGCCTGCCTGCTGATGGGGGGAGCAGCAGCCGGCCCCACCATGGGCTACATGGTGACCTCGGCCACGGCCAGCCGGCCTGGGGAGATGCACCCCCCCGACTTCAAAGAACTGGGCTATCACCCGTCCGCCTGCGATGCCGAGGCCTCCCAGTATGAGACGCTGGATTACGAAGGGCTGGACCAGGACTTCGACGCGCTGGATTTCGGGGGGTTTGCCTTCTAGACACACACAATCCTCCCCCCGCCCAGATTTAAAGGGCTAAACAGAGACTGGGTGGGGATCTTGCCGCTGGCTTCATTTCCTCAGAAACTCGTCACCTCCCAGCTCAGAGTGGCAGCGCATTACGCAGCCTTACCCTGGTGTCGGGGGGGGGGGGGGGTGGGGGGGGGGGGGGGGGGGGGTTAACAGGGGTATTTTCTCTTCTCCCAAGATGGGGATTTGTTTGTTTGTTTGTTGTTTTTTTAATCTCTCCCTCCACCGTGTCCGACTGTCCTCAACACTCAGGTTTCCCGTGTGCCCCTGCTGCCGCGGTGACTCGGGCTCGACTCCTGCCCTTGGTTATGTCCCCTCCCCCCACTAATGTTACCTTGGGGTAACTCACGGCAGGATCGGGCCCCCCGGAGTGTTCATTCTGCCATTTTTTTGCATTAAACTGTAGCAATCTCCTCCAGTCTCCCCGTGGTCTCTGCTCGGCCGGTCGGTCTGCGGGGCAGGGATGAAAACAGCAGCCCTGACAGGACCTTCCTAATGAGGAAGCTCTTTACAAGCATGTGCTAATTAATCTTCAGCTCTCTAATGTGGGTGAACGCCCTGATTTTAAAGAGAGGGAAACTGAGGCATGCAAAGTCCCAAGTGATTTAGCAGCCTAAGGCCCTGCCACAATAGATTGGTATCACGGCGCTGTATAGGGAGAGTTATTCCCATATGGTTCTATGGTATAACTGTGTCCACACTGGGGCTTTTACTGGTGTCACTATCTGGGTAAAAGACACAGTTATACCAGTGCAACTTTCTCCTGTTAGCCCAAGCGTAGACCCAATTTCAGATGGGATGGAGGCA
>NW_020664868.1:526193-542663 GCF_002925995.2 Terrapene triunguis | reverse complement strand
TGGATGGACGGATAGATGGGTGTGTCTGGGGACGGAGGAATGGATGGGCAGAATCTATCCCTGCTTCCCTGCCCACATATAACAAGACTACCTACCCGCCCCCCCATACATATCCATTTATGAAGCCATTTAAATCCATTCCCATCTGTCTAATCTTGCATTAATGTGTAGGGACCGCACTCACTAGGTGACCAAACAGCGTCTACACAGGGAAGTGTTACCAGTGATACCAATACAGTTATCCAGGTCTAGCTATACCAATATAAGGGCCTGTGTGAACACTCTTATTCCAGTATCAGAGTAGCTTTTTTATGATTTGGCTTAAACATCTTCCCATGCAACATAAATGAAGCCAAAACCAGGCACTCTTATAATTGAATAACCATACCGGTTTAAATCCACCCCTTTGTTACACCTGAAAAGTTCTCCCGTGTAGACTACTATGCTTTAGGAACCAGTTTTGCTGGTTACATTTGTCTGAGCCTTCCTCCTGCTCTCTCTCCCGGAAAAACCAGAGCTTGTCCACGGCTAAAGGCAGGATCTCAATCTGGAGGGAGCAGGACCAGTGAGAAGCGGTTGGTGTCCTGTTTGCTGGAATCGCGTCAGGACTAGGGGGGGGCGTAGCCCCCAAGGAAGGAGCTGTTTACAAACCAGCCATGCTGCTGCTGACATCACGCTTGTACGGGAGCCAGAAGAGCCCGTCAGCCAGGAAACGAGGACACCGCCCTCCTCTGTGGTAACGCCTGAGTCCTTAGCCCTGCCTTTTGGCTTAGGTCCATTGCTTCTCCTGACCGAACAACACAAACAAGCAGAGTGCCTCAGAGAAGGCTGAAAGCCCTGGGCAGTTGGGTGTTTGGATTGTGCCCATAGGCCGCATGGTTAGCTAACCTCTCTTTCTGTCCCCATATAGATGAGTATCTATTGCCATGAGTGTATGCGTCCGGCTGTTGCCAAATACGTGCGTACACCTATCTAATGCCATATACATGTATCTGTGCCTCCATTGCCGTATGTGCGCACACCGTCGTTGGGTGCACCCCCATCTATCGACTCTATGGGTACGTCTATACTTACCCGCTGGTTCGGCGGCAAGCAATCGAACCCAGAAGTGCTCGCCGTCGACTCCTGTACTCCTGCTCGGCGCGAGGAGTACACGGAGTCGACGGGGGAGCCTGCCTGTCGCGTCTGGACCGCGGTAAGTTCGAACTAAGGTACGTCGACTTCAGCTACGTTATTCACGTAGCTGAAGTTGCGTATCTTAGTTCGAATTGGGGGGTTAGTGTAGACCACGCCTATGGTTCTTCTACATAGCCTATCCCCTCCCTATCAAAAACGCCACTTGCCTCGCAACCTACAATTCCTTCACGGTCCCAGAAGGTGTCCACTGTGCAGGCCAATAAGCCGTGCCCACCTGCCTTAAGCGTCAAGCACTGAGCGGCAAACTGAGACGCCAGCTTTGAATACAGGTTTAGGTGTGTGCAGAGAAAGGGTTTTTCTTGTTGTTCAGAGCTCTCTCTGGTGTGAAGGGGACACTGCATCACTCGCTCCCTTGATCAAAAGCTGACAGATTAAACAGACACCAGGCGGGGGAACATTCTCCGTTGTTTTTAGGTCAGAACATACATCGTCAACTGATTTTCAGGTTTTAATCCCCTGATGTTAGTAGTCTTGGGCTAATCCCTCAGGATTATGCTGCCGCGAGGGAATGTTGTAAACAAAATGGTGCCCGTTTCACCCTCACATTTTCTGGAGCAAGATCAACAATGAAAAGAGAGAAACTAAGAGAGTGAAGCCGAAAAAAGAGAGTTCTGGAGCGAATTTATTCAGGTCACACCTGCTCTGCCGCTGGACTGCTGGGTTACCTTGGGGCAAGTCACAGCACTGTCCCGTGCCTCAGTTTCCCCATCTATAAAATGGGGATAATGCGACTTATCTCGTTTGTGATGTGCTTTGAGATCTCCCAAGGAAAATGCTGTATCAGAGCTAGGTATTATTATTTCTGAGGATGCTAGGATAGTGCGAGATGATCTGGATAATGCTACAGCACTGGGTGGGAGTCAGGACTCCTGGCTTCTGTTCTTGGCTCTGGGAGGGGACTAGGTGCCAGGATTCCTGGATTCTATCCCTTGTGGCTCACCTGACCGGCAAGTTCCTCCTGTGTCCCTGAGAACAACAATCTTTGTTACCACCCTTTGTAAAGCTCCTGACGCATGAAGGGAGATATTGTTACAACTGCCATCTCTCTGCTGTGCTAGCAAAGCTCATTTGTTCTTGTTCCTCACCTTGGGCAGCGACTGGTGGACCCAAGAGACACTGACCTCATCCCAGAACACCCCTTGATTCTATATACTGAGAGCTGTCTGCCAATGAGCCAAGCGGTGGATAGGTGCTGAGGTTCAGAAGGGAGCATTAGATCACCTAGTCTGACTGTCTAACCCTGGCCAGAGACCTTCAGCCAGGGATTCTTTCATTCGTTTATGCGGGTGAGCTAGTGTTTCTCAATGACCGGTCCATGGACCGGTGCTGGCCCCTGAGATCTCCCTGATACAGTTTAGGAAGGCAGCAAGCCGGTCCCTGGTATCAAGAAGGTTGAGACCACTGAGCTAGAGGGTATCTTCTCAGAAGAGACATCCAGTCTCAATAGCGAGATGCCAAGGGATGGAGAATCCAACACATCCCTTGCTAAGTAGTTTCAATGGTTAATTACCCTCACTGTTAAAGAACTGTACCTTATTTCCAATCTGAAACTTGGCCAACTTCAACTTCCAGCCTTTGTCTCTTGGTCTGGTCGATTAAAGAACCTTCTAGTATTAGATCATCTTCTCCCTGTGTAGGTAATCAGAGACCGTGATCAAGTCATCTTGTGACCTTCTCCATGATAAACTAAATGGTCCGAGGGTAACATTTTTAAGCGCGCCTAAGGCCCCAATTTTTAAAAGTGATTTGAAAGTGAACGGGGATGTAGGTCCTAAAGTCACTTAAACTCTTGACAGATTCAGAGATTAAAAGGCCAGAAATGATCTAGTCTGACCTGAGGATTTTTAAATTTTGGATTTGAATATTTTACTCAGAGCTCCTTTAAAGGCAGGTTTTTCCGACCGCACATCATTCCTTCAGCCTTCTCTGAACACTTTTCAGTTTTTCAATGTTCTTTTTGTAGTGTGTGACCAGAACTGGACACAGTTTCAGCATTGGTCGCAACACTGCTCTAGATCGTGGTGCTATTCAAACACCGCTATTAACCTTGGGAATGAGAATCCCAAGGAAGTGTGTGAATCTGTGCTTATTTCTAGCAAAGGTAGTTTGGGATCATTAGCTGTATATTTGGGGTTTCATGTGCGAGCAGAACCCTTGCCTATGACTCTGAATTACCTGGCAGTTTTGACTTAAACTGGTGTTTTCAGGAAGGGACTAACTCCTACAGTTGGTTGAAATTATTTGTCCAAAAAGTTTTCCCAAGAGAAAATGCCGTTTTGTCAAACTATAAATTTTCCATGGGAAAATGTCAATTTTGGGAAAATCAAAACCCAACTTTTCCTTTCCAAGTGTTGATTCAGAATGAAGATGTTCACTTAGAAATGAAACGGGAAATGTCAAACCAAATGCAATTTTTCATTTCAAATAGACGTTTCAAAGCAAAAGGTTTTGTTTCAACGCTTCAAAATCAATTTTGAAACATTTTTCATTCTGCAAATATTTTCAGTATTTCATTGTGTCGTCACATTTCAGGACAAAAACAAATATCAAAATATCAGAATTTCACATGGGACAGAAATTCCATTTTTTAAACCAGTACTACCCAATTCCAAGCAAGCATTCTCTGACAGATTCAAAACCAAGTGCCATAGCTTGTTGCTAGCATATCGAGCTTGACTGACAACTTTAGTTAATAAACAATCTGAATTAAATATCCATAGTTTTCATTAATATTAAAATTAATTTTCTAGAATAGGCTAGAATAAATTACTGTACCAGTATGTAACAAAGTTTACTGTGATAGGATTCTCTCTTGGTAAAGTTGTATAGGATTTTACGTTTTTTCTTTGAAAAGCAATAAATATTGTTACTTGACAGCTTTTATTTTTCATTCTGTGGCTTCCGAAATGACCACAAGAGCTCAGTTAATAAAACTGATGAACTTAAAAGAGTCTAAGAAGGAAAAAACAAGAAACTCCCCCACTTCCTCACACCATGATATGGTTAACTGAAATAGACCGAGGTTTCAGAGTAGTAGCCGTGTTACAAGTACTCCTCGTTCTTTAAAATAAACCCAGGAGTCCTAGCCCCACCTGCTTTAACCAGTAGATCCCACTCCACTCCCAAAGTCGGCTTAGAACCCAGGAGTCCTAATTCCATTTGTTTTAACCGCTAGAGCCCACTGCACTGCCAGCATGGGACTAGAACCCAGGAATCCTGACTCTAAGGGATCTCTTGTACTTTCCTCTGAAATGTCTGCACTGGCCACTGTTGGAGATGAGTTAGTGGGATGACCACCTGCTCTGATCCACTCGGTCTGGTGCTATGGGTGAGAATCTGGATTTCAGAGGAGCAGACAAGGACCTCAGGGTCCTTGCTGGGTGAAAACCCAGATACACAGTTAGTAATATGATAAATGCAGCAACGCTGCTGCTGGTTCATTCTGGATCGGAGGCTTTCTGATCCATACAGGTGGGGGTTCGCGTACCTGAGAAAAGTTGCACAAGGCATTGTCCTTCTTACAGCTGTTTTCTCATCCAAGAAATGACTGGGGTTGAAGCTTTGTGGGTTGTTGAAGTGTTCTGGGTGTGGTGAGCAGAGCCCAGAGCAGTGTAAGCACCTGTGCCCTGGATAAGGAAGGTGGGGACACACCAGCAATGGGAGAGTTAAACCCTTTACAGCTGAAACAACGAGGAGTCGGGTGGCACCTTAAAGACTAACAGATTTATTTGGGCATTAGCTTTCGTGGGTAAAAACCCCTCTTCTTCTGATGCTTCTTTACAGCTGGGTTTTCTCCTAGCAAACAAACCCCATGGCTGCTGTGAATTATGGAGAAATCACGCCACTTAGCGGCCCGGGGCATGCCAACAGCTCTCCCCCGTTCCTGCAAAAACCCTCTCAGATCGGTTGGCTGGTGCGACCCTGCAGCCCTCAATGAGCCCTCGCTCTTCCTGGGGCCTCTTCCCTGGAGTGAATTGGGAAGATCCTGCCACTAAGTAAATTAACGAAGGACAACTCGGATCCTCTGCATTCGCTGGGTTTGTCCCCATGGTGAAACACTGACACGAAAATCCTCCCAAATCTGCCTCGCTGATTATCAAACAGCGACAGAAAGTCTCCTCACAAGTCACCCCTCTCTAATGAATGAAGGAAATAAAGTCCCCCTCTTGGGAGAGAAACTGATGCCCTGAGTCACTACCCTACGTTGAGGGGCTATATGGCACCAGCGTGCGGGGCTGGCCTGGCAGGAGGAGACCATCCCTTTTCTAGTTATTTATCAAACAGTCAGGGCCGGCTTTAGCAAGAGCGGGGCCCGATTCCTGGGGGCGGGGCTTGCTGCAAGCCCCGCCCCCAGGAATCGAGCCGCGCTCTGGCCGGGGTTGCCGGGCTTGGGTCCGACCCGGAGCCGCGCCGCGGGGGCCGGGCCGGACCTGAGCCGGGCCTGCGTGCTCGGCGGGCACGGGCGGCGCCTCCCCGGAGCCCTTCTCGCGCCCCCACCACCCCAGCTTACCTTGTGCTGCCGGCCCGCCCCTGCTCCGTTTCAGACTTCCCGCGAATCTCTGATTCGCGGGAAGCAGGGGAGGGGGCGGAGCGTTCAGGGGAGGGGAGGAGGGGAAGTGAGCTGGGGGCGGGGTGGAGAGCTGCAGCGCGGGGCCCTCTTGGCGCGGGGCCTGAGCGTCCTGGGCCGAAACCAGGCTCCAGATCAGCGGGCACTGCCCCACGGCACAAGCTCCCCGCTCGTCCAAGCCCATCGCGAACGGCCCAGAATTCCACTGCTGGGCATCCCGCATCTCTGCCCCGGGCGGCAGGGTAAGGCAGGTCAATATCCCTAAACACCCATGTTCCTTCCCCGCCGTGTTTGCATGTAAGCGGGTGGAAGGAAACCTCTCTCCCATCCTGCTCTCCTCTGTGTTTCCTGCCGTATGCTCTGTGCTGAGCGATCCAAGCAGCCCCCGGAGCTATTTAATCCCGACCCTTTCCTCGAGCGTCAAGAAGAACGCGGCTTTCATGCCCTTTTCTGCAGATGAAGCCTGGATGGAGGTAACATGGAAGACTGTAGATTTCCCAGTAGCTGTGTCTGCTTAGCCCCTGGGCTGTGGGTGTAACGGGAGGTTAATGGGCTGACGGGTTGGTTTATCTGGCAGGCCAGGCTATTCCAGTCCTAGACTCCACTCCTCTGCCAACGCGCCTTCATTCTCACGTGTGCCCCTCACTCCGCTTCATCAGTGCCTCTCAGCTGTAATCTGCAGCACCCCTTTCTAGTCCTCTTCTGGGGAGCCCCTTCCACAGAGCCCTGCCCCACAGCACCCCCGGGCCGTTCCAGTCCTAGGGCTCCCCCCACACGAAGTCCTGTTGATGCCCCACAACCCTGACCTGTAGCCTCCTGTTCTGGTCCAGCCCTGAGACCAGAACTCCACAGTCTGGCTTGCTAAATGGAAGGGGGTGTGCGTAGATGACCATTAGAGACCTGCTGATACTGAAAAGTGCTGGTTAAGTCTCAAACCTAGGAGCCACCTGGCTATTTCCTTAGTGTTGCCCTGTGAACAGCAGAGAGGGAAGGGGAGAGGGCTTTGATTGTCTAGAATAAGAAGCAAAACAGCTGTTCTCTGGCCTGGTACCAAAATAGAGTTTATTGATATGCATGCCCCGCGTTTGGAGCAGGAAATACAATAGACAGAGATTCAGCCCCAAAAGCCCCCAGCTATCCATGTGTGTACAAAGAAAGGGGAAGTAACTGGTGGGGCTCACCGAGCGAGAACAACCTGTCCAAGGTCCCACACACAGTACCTGAGCCAGGAACAGGATCTGGCTGTCCTACTTCCCCATCCGCCCTTCTAACCATTAGACCACGCTCCCTCCCCTAGCCTCAGCTCATGCTTTCTGAATCCGAACGGACGCTCATATTTGGTTTGTCTCTAGTCCCTGGCATGTGCGGATCTCAAAGCACGTTGCAAGCACTAATCAGTGAAGTGGGGGTGGGGGTTACCCTGTTCTTCCTGACCTGAAGAAGCAGGGTTTGCCTTCCCTTCTGGGTGTCCCCTCTTTTGGCTTCAATCTGCTGTTCCCACGGCAAGGTTTTTTTCTGATGAAAAATGTCTTTGACCAAGATACAAATTTAGTCCAAAGTTTTTATTTTACAGCAAAACAAGTCAAAATGTTTCACATCATCTGGGTGGGCCCCACTCACTCCCCTTTTTATTCCCCCTCCCCCACTGACAGCTTTCTGAAATAAAAATATATCTTTAATTTTTTTCTCAAAGGACGTGTCTGTTTGTTTTGGCCAGCTCGAGCTCCCACATCAGTTTCAATCGAGTTCAGGCATCGTGCATGCAGGAGTGTTTGCAGGATTGGGACCCACGTATATGGTAGAGAGAGGGAAAGAAGCCAGGAGTCCCGACACCTACTCCCTTCCCAGAGCCAGCAATTCTGAGGATTTCTAGCTCTCGGAACGTAGCAGGGAGTCTAGTGGTTAGAGCAGGGGAGTAGGTGTCAGGACTCCTGGGTTCTTTTACTGCCTAATGCTTGGGTCCCAATCCTACAGACACTCGTGATCACAACGTCCTAATCCTCTCCTCTAATAAGCCACGCTCCCGAGCCCCACCACCTAAGCCAGGAACAGAACCCAGGCATCCTGACTACCAGGCGCTTGCTATAACCACTAGACCACACTCTTTCGAAGGTGAGAACAGAACCCCGGCATCATGCCCCGAGTCCTGCGCGTCAACCACAAAACCATGAGCATTCCCCATCCGAGGGCTCTCTCCATACCAGAACTGTACACGACTTCAGGGATATCTTGGCATTAAAAAGAAAAAACGTGAGTGAACGCCTGCGGTAACTTGTCCAGGAATGTGCAGCGTCAAGACTTACAAATGAGACTGTAGCATGGAAAAGCTTCCTCATTTACACAGGTCCAGCCTTGGGGCCATCACACGCGTACCCTGTTTGTTTCCCAATCAGTAACTGCTCTCCCGGCATGTCCGCTGACGACGCCTCAGCGTGGGAGGGCACAGACCCTGTACTCGGGAGGTATGTTCCAAAATCCACTCGCTTTTGGGGTGAGGTCAATGTCCTGGGGGTCAACGGGCGACTGCAAGGTGAAGCGCTGCAGGACGGAGGTAAAGACCAGGAAGAGCTCCATGCGGGCCAGACCCTCGCCCAGACACACCCGCTTCCCTAGGGGAACAAAGGCAAATACAGGACTCCTGGCTGACTGTCCCACACCCCGTCCCTTCCATGCACAGAGCTCGGCACCCTGCAGTGAGTTAACCCCGACCACAGTCCCACCCACGCTCCCCCAACTTAGCCTTGAAGGAGTTCATTTGTTAGGCATGAGGCCCTGATCTATGGGGGGCTGGGGAAGGGGGAGAAATGCTGGTACCTGAGGAAAAAGCCATAAAAGCATGGTTCTTCTTAAAGCCGCCGTTCTCGTCCAAGAAATTCCCCGGGTCGAAGCGTTCTGGGTCGCTGAAGTGTCTGGGGTCCCGGAGGGCAGAGCCCAGCACGCAGAAAACATCTGTCCCCTGGTAAGAGAGGTGGGTCTGGTTGTTTGGCCAGCTCTAGCTATCACCGCGAGAGCGTCCTCATCAGTTTCAATCTATTTTAGCCATGGCACACGCGTGAGTGTTTGCAGGACTGGGACCCACGTGTACAGTGGAGGCAGGGAAAGAACCCAGGCGTCCTGACACCTAGTCCCCCGCTGTAACTCTCTTCCACAAAGCAAACCTGCTTTGCCTTCTCCCCATGAGCATGGGGCTGCGGCTTGTACAACCCGGCTAGCCAGGCGTGAGGTCGCCTCGGTGCACTGCCGGCCACTCCCAGCCGGTCAAGCATTGCACCCCTGGCCGGGTATCCCCAGGCCTCGTCCTGGCCCCTCTCCTCTGAGCCACGCTGCAGCTGTGAGTTATGGAGAAATGGCGCCACTTAGTGGTTGGGGAAACCCCAACACCCCAGCCTGATTGTCCCACCCATGGAAACAGAGATTTGTCGTGATCTTTTAGAGAAAAAAAGAGAAGCCGATGGAGATCCAGGCCTGCCAATGCCCAAGAGCACCCCTGTAACTGTATTTCACATGTGTGCACACGCACAGAGTTCCTCTTGTCCTGCGCAAGCCCAGTTGAAAATCATCTTATCCTGGCAGGGGCGGCTCTAGCTTTTTTGCCGCCCCAAGCACAGCAGGCAGGCTGCCTTCAGAGGCATGCCTGCGGGAGGTCCCCGGTCTCGCGGATACGGGGTACCCGCTGCTGAATTGCCGCCGAAACCGTGGGACCGGCAGACCTCCCGCAGGCATGCCGCCGAAGGCTGCCTGGCTGCCGCCCTCGCGGGGACTGGCAGGTTGCCCCCCACGGCTTGCCGCCCCAGGCACGCGCTTGGCGCGCTGGTGCCTGGAGCCGCCGCTGTATCCTGGTGTCTGTTCAAAGCCACATTTCGAATGCAGCTGTCTCTGGGGTGCAGGGCGATAGCTAAGCAGAGCGCAACGCGAGGAGTGGGAAACAGAAATGTTCACGGACACTAGGGCAAACTCCCATGAAGGGTGGCCGCCGGGGCTGTGTGCTTGTGGTATTTTAAAACGTAAACGGGGCGTTGGCACTAGGCTCTGGACTCGGCACCTTGGGGAGCGTGTACCCCCGGAACTGGGTGTCTCGGATCACGGCATGCGGAATCCCCAGGGGGATGATGTTGCTGAAGCGCTGGATCTCGTGTATCACGGCGTGGGTGTAGGGCATCCGGCTTCGGTCCTCAGCGGCGGGGTCGCGGTGCCGCCCGACGACACCATCGATTTCCTGATGCACCTTTTCTGTCGAGACATCAGCGGAAGGCACGTTACGGGCACAGGGAGCGTGGGGCATGGAACACCCCAGCAAAGTTGTGGTCTAGGGGCAGGTCATGGTATCTGCCCGGCTGCTGCCTGAACCGTTCTTAGTAGTATTTCAGTAGCACCGAGAGGCCTTGGCTGAGACAAGGGTCCCGCTGTACGTACTCATGGTAAGACCGTCGCTGCCTGAAAGAACTTCAAATCTCAGTAGACAAGATACAAAGGAGAACTAACCAGCATGGACCTAGTGATCGAGGGCAGTTCACGCAAGGGTTAGCAGCTGATTTCCAGTCTAGTGAATTAACCACAAAGTCCACCCCATCCGTCAGAGCCGGGGGGGGGGGTGTGCTCCAGATTCCAACCCGGCCCCCGCCCCAGCTCCACCCTTATATACAGCAGAAGAGTTTCTTAAAAGCCAGTGCTTTCATTACAGAAGCTAAAGCAGGGGTAGGCAACCTATGGCACACGTGCCGAAGGCGGCACGCGAGCTGATTTTCAGTGGCACTCACACTGCCCGGGTCCTGGCCACCAGTCCGGGGGGCTCTGCATTTTAATTTAATTTTAAATGAAGCTTCTTAAACATTTTAAAAACCTTATTGACTTTACATACAACAATAGTTTAGTTATATATTATAAACTTATAGAAAGAGACCTTCTAAAACCGTTAAAATGTATTAAATTAGAGTGAATAAATGAAGACTCGGCACACCACTTCTGAAAAGTTGCCGACCCCTGGGCTAAAGACAGGGAAAGAGGACAGACAAGGGCTCTGGCTTTGCTCTCTGGTCCACGCAGTCTCCATCCTGATTGGCACAGTTGGAGTAAACAGCTGGTAGCGAAACAGTGGCAACCGGAATATCCATTTTGCGGGCAATTTGGTGATTTCAAAATTTGTTTCCATTCCAAAATGGAACCACCACAAAAGGATTTAGGAATTTCCTGGCAAAAATAATGCTTAAAAAGATCATTTTGGGTCAAAACCCCTTGGTTTGGATTCTGAACATTTTCATTTCATTCTGGGTTGTAATAATAGAAAGTTAAGAAAAATCGAGATGAATAATTGGAATGTTTTGCTCCAAAACTGTCGAACTGGGACACGGCTGTTTACTGAACACTTCCTTCTGATCTCTCTTTTCTAAACGCAGTGTTGTTGAAATAGAGGGGAAGAAACTCATTCTGTCGGAAACCTTTAAACCAGCCCTACTAATTACCTTGTACCTCTGGGTATTTCATCAGGAGCAGGAACCCGTATCTCAAGGTGGCGCTCACCATCTCCGTCCCACCGAAAAACAAGTGGACCACACTCAGCGCCAGGTTCTTTGTGTGGAATTCACTCTGCGGATTTTGCTTTTCCTTGAAAGAGGAAATAAAAAAAATCTCAAAAATCTCGGAGCTAATGATGCCCAAACAGCAAGGTGACAAACAGGAGAGAAACATTTGCACTGCCAGAATTCATGGCTGAGGTCTCTGGTTTATGGCCAGACCAATACACTTGTGAGTTAACCTGAAAAACTCATGAGGACGTTCATTTGATCTTTCAATATTTCTAACGTAGTATTTTGAATTAACAAGCAGCCTTAAAGCCTCAGATCAAACCACCCCTATTTCTCGCACAAAATACCCTAGGTCAAAGGATGGGGGCTGCTTGAAGGCTCCCAGCATTGCCTGGGTGTGCACATCTCTCGCAGGCGCTGCCTTGTGAGCGAAGGGGTTTCAATGCCGTTGCTTGAGCACGGGGATAATTTGCACGGGAAACGTTGTCTGGTAACCATGGGCCTGACCCTCCAGGGCCCTGCACCCGGTGGGGTCATTTGCCCCGGAACAAGTCGAGCGGGTCTAAGACGCTACCCACACCCACGTTGCACTGGGGGTAAATAACTCCTCTGGGTGCAGGGTAGCGGAGAATTGGGGCCGGTGCGTCGAACTCCTGTCCCAGGAAAGTGACGCCAGGGAACTATGGACTGCCCGTCACTTGCGGTGTTCCTCAAGGGAAAGGAAAGCCAGGGCTTGGCCGGGATGAAGATAAAGGGTATTCTTTCTACAGGCTGTTGGTCACAGACAGATGTGGTGATGCTCTCTGACTCTGGTTCCCAGCCTGTGCGAAGGAACATCCCAGAGGCCACTGAAGACCCTTCCTAAAATACCACCCTGGCCCCCACAGCTCTGTACCTCTTCCATCTTGATGAGGAAGGCGTCAATGTAATCCCGAGGGCAGCCAGGATCCAAGGTCTTCTGGTTCCTCTGCACCCGCTCGGTGACGAAGTCGTGCAGCACCTCGACGTGCTGAAGAATGCGGTTGTGGGGGCCGGGTAAGAAGCGCATGATGCCTGGAAACATCTCGTAGAGCTGCGGGGGGAAGGCGGGAGAGACGCGGGAAGCTCCGTTAGCAGCGCGGAGTGGGAGGGGGCGGCCACTCGTGAGCCGGCCCGACTGGATGTCACGCGGGAGCGGGCTGCGCACGCAGCCAGCCCACCTCCGTCTCGCTGCTCCCATGGCTGGCTCAGGGCAGCCCAGAAGCTGCAGCAAGCGGCGAGGACAGGGCCGCCATCCCCAAGCGTTCAGAAATCATGAGATTTGAAAAGAAGATTAATGATGGCTTTGGAGAGCATTCCGTGGGCCGGCTGCTCGGCGTCGCGCTTTCAGGCTCTTCTCGGCACACACGAGGGCAAACTCACGTTAGAAAAAAAAAGAGGCGGGCTAAGAGTCTGACCCAGAACCCGTGACTCCAGGAGCTGGGGATTTTAGAAAAGACACCAGAGCCCCACAGGATGGGGATAGAATCGCCGACCTGCGTCTTTGGTTCTGGGCTGGGAGGAACCCCGCTTCTGCCCCTCCGAGACGTCCCGCCTCCTCAGCTGGGATCCCACAGTCTGATTTTGTGAGCTGCTCAGCCAGGCTGGATAGAGTCAGTCCCATGTGTGTGCTCCAGATCCAACAGGCTGGCTGCTCCGCACCCCAAAGGCATAGGTATGAATCTCGGCAGCACTCAGCCGTGCTGGACCAGGCCTGCTGCTTTGCCCTCCACACCCAGGATCCCACTGGCTTGGGCGTCAGACTGGGCCCCGGGAAGGCCCAAGGGACGAGGGAGGTGCTCAGAGGGGGACACCAGCAGCTACGAAGTTGCCTGCCCTCTGTAACAGGTGTCTGGTGGTGCACTGGGGCCAGTGGGAGGGATAAGGCCTTGGCGCTTTTGTAGGTCCGAGCCCCGGGTGATGCCTTCCATCCTACTGCAGGAGGGTGGGGAGCGGTCAGGGATGGAGGGCCAGATCTGCACAGATGCAGACAGGCGCCCAAGTCACACTGGGGGGTGGGGTGCCTAGCGTACTTAGGTGCATCTTTTGGCACCTAAATACCTTGGAAAATGCAGCCTGGATTCCTAGCCCCCTCCCTGCTCTCCTTCCAAGGATCCCTTCGCTCGCTGCCACTCCAGGACCTGTCCCGGGCTGCATAGACCCCCCGCAGCCCCAGAAGTGTCACCCACCTGCGTCCAGGGGCCGCTCAGCTCCAGGAAGAGGCTCTGGATGACGTCGAGTAAGCTCAGGAAGGTCTGGTCCTGGTAGTCGAAGCGGTCCCCGAAGGCGATGGAGGAGATCACATTGCCGACGGCGTGGCTGACGGGGCGGCTGGGGTCGAAGGGAGAACCTGGGGGGGCAGAACAGACTGCGCTGAGCCGCCGGGAGCGGCAGGAGGGGGAATATCCCTCGCCGATCGAAGCCGTCTGGGGTTACTGCTTCACTGCGAGGGGCACCGAAGCATGGGGACGGGCCGTGCTCCCTCCTCGGCGCCATGCTGGGACCAGGGGGATTTTTCATTGCCCAAGGCACGAAGTGAGGGAGAGGCCGGGAGAGGAGCAGGGCCCTGCAGGCCAGGTTTTCAGAAGAGCTCAACCCCGGGAGTCTCCAGCGAGAGCAACAGAGACCCCCTGGGGGCCCCTCCTCCGTGTGCGGAGAACCTAGACCCTCCATCGAGGCCCCGCAGCCCCGACGCCACAGGCACGAACCGTTGGTTTTCCTGATCTCCTCCACCAGAGCCCGAGCTTCCTCCGCGATCGTCTCTTGGAGGGTCCTTTTCCCCATCCCCAGATTCCGCAGGGTGGCGACCGAGAACTGGCGCAGCTGCTTCCACCGCTCGCCGTTCGCGAAGATGACCCCTGAGGACGGGAGAGGGACACAGAAGGGGCGGAGGGCCCAATGACAATCAGCCAGCGAGAGAACGGGGGGTGGGGGGGCAGCACAAACATGCCTGTGAACGGCAAAGGAAGTGGGCCAGTGGGATCGTCGAACTGGGTGGGACCCTTCAAAGTCATTATTCTCGAACGCTGCTGTTGCAAAACAGGCCCCGCTCTGCTAACTGCTGCATCCGGTGAAACCGGCTGAACCCCCCAGGGCATCTCGCTGGCTTTCTTGGCCTCAGACGTGTTCTTTTAACCCACCGGGTAAGTTCTCATCAGGCAGTTGGACTCTGTCTTTGCAGTTTCCCGCTCCTGAGACACAGCGAGTCTAGACACGGTGGGTCCAGGTGTGTGGGAGGCGCCGGGAGGTGTTTGGAGAACGGCCCCAGACGTGATCAGGGTAGGGCAGACACCGACCGACACAGGGGAAAGGTGAAAGGAGCCAAAGGAAGACTGGCCTTGTAGTTAAGGTGCCGGTCTGGCTTCGGGGCCCGATTTTGCCACTGGCTCCCCTGTCTGTTGTAGAATCCCCATTTTCCAGACGAGTAACTGAAGTACTCGCAGGGGAAGTGACTCACGCGTAAGCACTTCGGTTTCTCGCGCGTAACATGCAAATCCAGCTGCGCCCCCACCTCCCGGGGGCTGTGAGGAGCTCTGGGGAGGGGGGGCCGTGTGATGCCTTCCGGAGACTAACCTAGGCAGTGTGGCTCAGGGACGACAACAGGGATCAGAAGGGTGACGAGCCGCTGTCGAGCGTGAAGCCCAGGGGTTCTAACGTGGAGCCCTGGGCTGAAATCGTGGGGAACGTTATGAGGCAAAGCCCAGGGGAATGCACTTTAGGAAAGAACAGAGGCTGAACTGGGTGGGACTCCATGGCCACTGATTTTGGTTGCCCAGCGTGAGACCCCTGGGGTCTGAATTTAAAGAAGCACTGAGCACCGGCAGCTTCCATCGCCCCCGGTTGAAGTTGTGGGTACGGCACCTCTGAGCCCCCCAAAACCGAGCCCCCCAATACCACTGGCTCCTTCTGAGGGTATTGGCCCCTGATTCCGGGTGGCTCTCGGGGGAAGTTGGATAGTTCCCTAGGGGACCTCTGGCATTTCTTATCTGTCACTTCCACCCAGCCCTGCGACACCCACTCCAATAAGGGAGGACGGGCCAATGACAAAGAGATCCAGAAGTGAATCCCACGTGAGCCCCGAGTCTCGGTGCTTGTGGCGCAGGGTTGCCAGAACGCCTGGTCGAAAAGAGACGCTGGTGGCTCCGGTCGGCACTGCCGGCTGGCCGTTAAAAGTCCGGTCGGCAGCGCAGCAGGGGCCCGGGGCTAAGGCAGGCACCCTGCCGGTCCTAGCTCCGCGCGGAAGCAGCTGCCAGGTCCTTGTGGCCCCATGGCACATAGGCTGCCAGGGAGGCTCCGCGTGCTGCCCCTGCCCCTAGTGCCGGCTCCGCTGCTCCCATTGGCTGGGAACCATGACCAATAGGAGCTGTGGGGGCGGTGCCTCTGGGTGCGAGGGCAGTGCATGGAGCCTCCCTGGCAGTCCTGCGTCTAGGGCAGCGGTTCTCAAACTGTGGGTCGCGACCCTGTTTTAATGGGGTCACCAGGGCTGGCTTAGACTTGCTGGGGATGAGGCCAAAGCCAGAGTCCCATCGCCCAGGGCTGAAGCTGAAGCTCGGGGCTCAGGTTACAGGCCCCCCGCCTGGGGGTGAAGCCCTTGGGCCTTGGGCCCCCTCCTGGGGTCGGGAAGTAATTTGTGTTGTCAGAAGGGGGTCGTGGTGCAATGAAGTTTGAGAACCCCTGGGCTAGGGGCCGCCGGGACCTGGCGGCCACTTCCAGGGAGCTGCGGTAAGCGCTGCCAGGACCCTGCACCCCAAACTTCCTCCTGCACCCCAACCCCCTGCCCCAGCTCGGAGTCCCCTCCTGCACCCAAACTCCCTCCCGGATCCCACCCCCCACAGCACTCTGTGCCAGCCCTGAGCCCCCTCCTGCACCCCAACCCCCTGCCCCAGCTCGGAGTCCCCTCCCGCACCCAAACTCCCACCTGGACACCCCCCCCAATGCCCCAACCCCCTGCCCCAGCTCTCTCCTGCACCCCAAACCCCTCATCCCCAGCCCCACCCCAGAGCCCGCACCCCCAGCCAGAGTCCTCCCCCCCTCCCCCACACCCCAACGCCCTGCCCCTGCCTGGTGAGTGTGGGTGAGGGGAGTGAGCGATGGAGGGAGGGGGGATGGAGTGAGCAGGGGCGGGGCCTCAGAAAAGGGGCGGGGCAGGGTGGGGAAGGGGCAGGG
>NW_020664868.1:522443-526183 GCF_002925995.2 Terrapene triunguis | reverse complement strand
GATTCTCATTTGCCTCTTAGCTGTGACGCGCCCCTGGCCCAGTTATCAGCGGGCTGGGTGTGGTGCGAAAACCTGCCTAGATTATACAACAATATGCTTTTGTCTGTGCATTTATCGAATGTATCACACCCCCGAGACGCCGATTACTCACGGGGCATTCAGGTGGGAACTGGAATTACGGTTGTTGCTTCATGCTCCACAGAAGAATATATGTAGAAAAAGCTTTTAACGAGGGAATGGCACCCGCTCAGGGGGGGCTAAACCTTCGACTGCTGTTAGACAATGACTGAGCTCTCTGGGGCTTAGAAAGGATGGGGAGACTCCTGGCTTCACCCGCCTGGAGAACAATGGGCCCTTTCGAGAGAGGGCAATTCTGTGCGAGTTTTTCTGACGCTCTGACGCATCAGCCTCGGTTGACAAGAAGTGACTGTTCATCGTATCCCCCCCCCCCAAAACAAGCTACTTGTTCTCAACTGGCTGGGCAGGTGGGGGTAAGCGAAGGCCAGGAGGCAGAGGGGAAAACTGATACGCTGCTTTGCATTTCTCTGACAATACAAACCATCCGTAAATAGTGAAAGCAGTGAGCGCATACCAGCGGATCTGACCCTTCAACTTCATTACAAGACTGAAGGTTGATCATTGATACCTCCCAAAATATCCCGTGGTAACATCCGCATTCGGGTTCTTGTTTACCATCGATGTATGGAATTATTAAGTGAAACACACACCCGTGGACATTCCCAGACAACGACTCCGTTAAGATGGAGTTACGGTTGAGAATACATCAGTAAAATACATGACATAGGGGAATTGTAACTAGCCCATAACAACGCATTATAAACCCAGGAAATTCAGAGTGAACGTTAACTCTGTCTTGGGACAAAATAAGTGGGAAAAATGTCTAATGTGCCTGTAAAAATCTGCTTCATCTTTGCTGAGCTCACAAACACTGAACTTAATCGTACGTGTCTTGGGGGGTGCCAAAGGACAGAGTTAAGGTTATTTAACATGTCCAGATTTCTTTTAAGTGTAACCTTAATTGGGTTTATAATGTTCAGTTGTAGGAAAATTATTTTACCTTAAGGTTAGGATGACCAGACAGCAAGTGTGAAAAATCGGGGCAGGGGGTGGGGGGTAATAGGAGCCTATATAAGAAAAAGACCCCAAAATCAGGACTGTCCCTATAAAATCGGGACATCTGGTCACCCTACCTGCGGTACAGGTGAGGACTCTGAACCTTAGCTCCCTCGGCTGTAGCTCTTTCCTGGGAAGGTCCAAAGGGTTGACTTTCACGTGCCGCTGACTTACCGCCATCAGTGAGGTGAACAGGTCTGCCCCGCTCAGCTGCAGCGCGTTGCCCAGAAGCGGCAGAGGAGTCGGTCCGGGGGGAAATTTGCTGCTTTCCCGCTGCCGTTTCCACTCCCAGAGGAGAGCCAGGCACAAAGCGCCAGCAGCCAGGACAAGAGTGGCTGCTCCCCCCAGCTCCATCGCGCCAGCCACCCGAGGGCCAGGAGCAGCCGGAGGGTCAGACATGGGTTCCAGGAGCTGAATCTCGTGGCACCTGGCAAGGTTGATCTAGTTCACCTGATGCTTGGACGCGTCCGTATTCCCCAGAGCTGGGCGCAACTCAGAAATTGACAGTCCGGGGGTGATTTTGCCAGCCAGTCACTGGAGCGCTGGCCTTAATAACGCCTTTGGGATCACGAGGGGATTGGAAAACATCCCGTGTCAAAGCTGTTCTGGGATCCAGTGCCTTGGGGCTGTTCTGTTTGCTTGTTTAAGCCCAGGCCACGTGGCCGAGTCTTATGATCTAGGCAGCGGAGCAATTATCTTCCAAAAGACACCCAGGCAAGATAGCTGGGGATGGGCAGCCACCTCCGAAGAAGCCACACAGATGTTTCCGTGTGCGGGACACTGAGCCGAACGCCGATCTCCCTCACGCTGCCTCTGCAGTAAGAGGTGCAGGTAAGTCTCTGCGTGTCTAGCCAGTGAGAAAGCTGGGCCCTGCTCCAGAAAAGGACATGGGCACCGACGTGTCCGCACCCCGGAGATCCTCCAAGCCCGCTGCTCGGCTGCTGCCTGCAGTCCCCGAGCAAGCGCCGAAGTTTCTAGGAGTATGCGGCTAGCCATCCTCCGGCTGGGCGTTCCCGGCCTCGCTTGTGGTAGGCGTGTTCCGAGCCCACCTAAACCACATCAAAGGGCCGGAGGAGGAGGCACTCCCCTCGTCGCCTGGAGCCCAGCAGCTCCAGCGCTCTGCCAGGATGTGGGCAGCTCCCCTCCCCGCTCTGCCTGGCGTGGGGCTGGGAGGTGAAGTTGGACCCCGGGCTCTCTCTTTGTCTCTGCGGCCCGGTGCGTATTTAATGATTTAGACACAGCGGGCATAACGGCGAGGTCACCGGGCGGCCGTTAAAGCCGCGTCAGGTGGGTGGGTTCAGATGACTGGGGAATATGGGGGACCCCTTAGCTCATGCTAAGGTCCTTCAGTCCTAACCGCTAGCCCCCCGTTCTATTCCACTGCCGGGACCCACCTCTGTCCTGAGCCTCGGCACCCCCCAGTTCTCCCTGTGCCCTGCAGCCAGTGCCCCTCGGCCCAAACACCCAGCCCCCCGACCTCTCCCGAGAGCACAATTCTGCCTGCCTGCTCTCGTGATTCGGGGGATTGATGTGCGACGTAGGAACTGTTCTTGGGTCGCACACACAGGCACCGACTTTACAATGTGCTGGGGGCTGCTCGACCCCTGGCTCTGCTCCAGGCCCCGCCCCCACTCCACCCCTTCCTCCAATGCCCCATCCCCACCCGCCTCTTCCCACCCCTGCCCTGCCCCTCCCAGCCTCTTCCCGTCCCATTCCTCCCCCGAGTGCGCCGCGTCCTCCCCCCAGAGCCTCCTGCACGCCGCGAAACACCTGATTGAGGAGGGAGGGGGAGGTGCTGATCGGCACGGCCCGCCGGGGGCAGGAGGAGTGTGTGTGGGGGGGAAGTTCTAATAGGGGGGCTGCCATTTTTTTCCCGTGGGTACTCCAGCCCCAGAGCACCCACGCAGTCGGTGCCTGTGGTCGCCTGGCCACCATCTTCCATTCAGAATAACTGCAAAGAAGCCAGGTGGCTGAAACAATAGCAGTGCCGCCCCCCCCCCCCCCAAAAACCCCCAGGCGGATGGAAAAGCTGCATCGAAGCTGAATCCCGCGGTGAAGGGGTTTTGAATTCAGGAGCCGGGGCTGTTTTGGTGGGCGTGCATGCGAGCGCAGACCCGGGACAAGCTGCAGCATGGCAGGAAGGAGAAGCCAAGAGGCGCAGCAGGAAAGCCCAACGCAGTCGGCCTCAGCGAGCTGGCGGAAAGCGGCCGGTGCTGCGAGCGAGGAAGCTGTCTCCTGTGCTCGGAGAAGCAGGACTTCGGGACTCCATTGTCAACGGCTCCTCCCGGCTGCAACAGCCTGCAGGGCCCCCAGATTCCCCTGGCCGCTTGGGCCAAAAAGGGGTAACGAGATTATGGAGTTGGGGCGATGAAAACTCCCGTCTCTCCGTGTGCCCCATGGCTGGGCAGCCTTCACGCCGGCCTCGCTGGAAGAAAGAGTCGTTTGAGCGCCGCGGCCATCCATTCAGGGTGACGCACCTGGGGTCAGGCTGGGAGAAGATGCGTCCTTCTCTTGTCTGCAGGGAGACATGGGAAGTGAAGGGAAATTCCCCAGGGGAATGGGGCCGGCTCCCTGCTGGGGTGAATGGGCCGGAGCTCCATTGGGGT
>NW_020664868.1:521214-522433 GCF_002925995.2 Terrapene triunguis | reverse complement strand
CTCCATTGGGGTCGATGGGGCCGGCCCCCCGCTGGGGTGAATGGGCCATAGCTCCATTGGGGTCGATGGGGCCAGCCCCTCGCTGGGGTGAATGGGCCATAGCTCCATTGGGGTCAATGGGGCCGGCTGCTGCTGAGTGCTGGGCGGGCAGCAGAGTTTCAGGTTCCTCTGTCCCCACTCCCAGGGAGCTGGATTTCACCCCACCTGAGCCGGGCCTCTGGCTTCCTACCCGGCGGGTGCGTAATCATTATCCCCCCGCCAGCAGTGCCTGGGGCTCCCTGGCGGAGATCAGGGCCCCCCACTTCGCTTGATGTTCCACACACCCATAGAGCTCACGACTTAGCCACACAAAGGGTGTGTGTGGGCGTGGGGGAAACTGAGGCACAGAGCGAGGCAGGAACAGAGTCCAGCTCTCCTGCGTTGCAGCCCAGAGCCGGCTCCACCCTGGCCCGCTAACCGACAGCGTCTGAATCGTGGGGGAATCGCAGGTAGTGGGACCTCAGCAGTGCCCAGAGGCCGTTCTGGCCCTTGGCACCGGGGGGCAAAGTCCTGCCCCTCGCTGCAGAGAGTTGCTTGCAAGCCCTGGGATGGATTCTCAGGGGGCAGGTCCCCCCCTTGGATATGGGGCAACATCCCAGAAGTCTTTGCTCCTCTCCTCAGCTCTCGCCCATTCTAGCGTCCGTCTGCCCCCGGCCTGCTTCCTGCCTCAAGGGACAAGACGTACAAAGAACGAGGATCCTTGTGGCACCGCAGAGACTGACCATTGTATTTGGGCCTCAGCCCTCGTGGGCTGAACCCACTTCAGCGGCTGCACGAGTGGAGCATACAGGAGGAAGAGACACACCTCTACCCCGCTATAACGCGGCCCGATAGAACACGAATTCGGATAGAACGCGATAAAGCAGCGCTCCGGGGGGGCTGCACACTCCGGCGGATCAAAGCAAGTTCGATAGAACGCGGTTTCACCTATAACGCGGTAAGATTTTTTGGCTTCCGAGCAGGACCGCCCAGAGGATTCAGGGGGCCTGGGGCCCCCCGCCGCCGAATTGCCACCAAAGACCTGGAGCGGAAGAACCTCCGGGGGCCCGGGCCCCATGAGAGTTTTCCGGGGCCCCCGAAGCGAGTGAAGGACCCCGCTCCAGGGGCCCCGAAAAACTCTCGTGGGGGCCCCAGCGGGGCCCGGGGCAAATTGCCCCACTTGCCCCCCCCCCCGGGCGGC
>NW_020664868.1:513480-521114 GCF_002925995.2 Terrapene triunguis | reverse complement strand
AGATTACTGTGTGCAATGACCCAGCCACTCCCACTAAAACTATTCCCCCAGGCTAATCTTTTCCCCTACTGTTGCTCACACCTTCTTGGCAACTGTTGGAAATGGGCCACCTGGATTATCACTACAAAAGGTTTTTTTCCTCCTGCTGGGAATAGCTCATCTTAATTGATTAGTCTGGTTATAGCTGGTATTGCAAGCCCCACTTGTTCATGTTCTCTGTGTATATATAGAGCTCTTCCTACTGCCAGGGCCGGCTCCAGGCACCACCTTGCAATGCCAACCAGGTGCTTGGGGCGGCCACTCCGGAGAGGGGCGGCACGTCCAGGTGTTCGGCGGCAATTCGGCGGACGGTCCCTCACTCCCGCTCGCAGCGAAGGACCTCCCGCCGAATTGCCGCCGCAGATCACGATCAAAAACCCTGGAGCCGGCCCTGCCTACTGTATGCTCCACTCCAGGCAGCCGCTGAAGTGGGTTTAGCCCACGAGAGCTGAGGCCCAAATACATTTGTCAGTCTCCTTGTTTTTGCTGATACAGACAAACACGGCTCCCCTCTGAAGAGGTAAAAAGACACTCGGAGCACAACGAAACTGGATTGTATTTCAACCGCTTCTCTTTGCCAAAGGGGAGTCGGCTTCAGACAGACCACGGACACGGCGAGTGTATCTAGTGTGCCTTGCACACACACACACACACACGCAGAGCAGGGCTCAGTCCCTCCAGCAGGGGGCAGTACACGCACACACACACACGCAGAGCAGGGCTCAGTCCCTCCAGCAGGGTGCAATGTCACACACACACACACCTCAGCCCCCCCTGCCGGGACACAGACACGCACACGCAGAGCAGGGCTCAGTGAAGTCCCTCCAGCAGGGGGCAGTACACGCACACACACACACGCAGAGCAGGGCTCAGTCCCTCCAGCAGGGTGCAATGTCACACACACACACACACACACCTCAGCCCCCCCTGCCGGGACACAGACACAGACACACACACGCAGAGCAGGGCTCAGTGAAGTCCCTCCAGCAGGGGGCAGTACACACACACACACACACACACACACAGGGCTCAGCCCTCCCGGCCCCCCCAGCAGGGACACACACACACACACACACACAGAGCTGGGCTCACACACCCACGCGGGATCCTCCACAGTCATGCTCCTGGTTTTCTCATGTGCACAATGCTCCTGCCTGGCCCCGATAGTGTTTTGCACCAGTGTAACGCGCTGGGCGAGGTGCAGGCCGCCGGGGAACTGGGCCTGGCCGCCATGGCACGGCTGCTGGCGTTCAGCGGGGGACGAGCTGCAGCTGATACTCGCGCGGCACCTTGCCGAAGCCGTGGTACTCGGGGGTGATGTCAAGGTCCTGCGGGCGGGCGGGCGGGCGGAGGGCGAAGCGCTGCAGGATGGAGGTGAAGAAGAGGAAGAGCTCCATGCGGGCCAGGCCCTCGCCGGGACACGCCCGCTTCCCTGCAAAGAGCCACGGGCGTTATTTGCTTGGGGGCTTTGCGTATCCCCCTGTAAAGAAGATTGCGGATGCACATCCCCGGGGCCCGATTCCCAGGCCCCTCTGGGTAGGAACGGCTCCCTCAGAATCCCCCCAAGCAGGGGCCTCCCTGCCCCGTGTGGTGCTGGCATAGCGGCCCTGCACCCACCCTGCACAGCCGCCAGCATATGGAGCGGATCAGAGCGTGGCCGGAGCGCGCTGCACTGGGGCTATTCCCTGCCCCATAGGGCCCATAGGGGGCAGATCGGGGGCGTGGCCGGAGTGTGCTGCACTGTGGCTATTCCCTGCCCTGCAGGGTCCATAGGGGACGGATCATGAATTAGAGCAGCCCTGAGGTTGCTGTAAGTGACACCTGGACCCAGCAGCTCCAGGCTGTGTGGTGCACAAGGGGGTTTAATGGCCCGTCCTGACCACACCTGGGTTCAGCTTCCCACACACACGCCAAGGACCCCAGGGAGTGCCCCGGGGACTTCAATTTGCCCAGCTAATGGACAGAGGAGGTGCTCCGACGCCAGGGCGAGGAGCCCGGCTCTGAAGCCGTTGGGTGCTTCCCAGGAGCGCGGGAGCTGCGACCCTTGCTCAGCCCCCGGGGCAGCGGGTTTTGCTGTATGAAGAACCAGCAGGGACCGAGCTGAGGGAACATCTCCCCGGCTTGGAGTCTGGAGTGGGCTGGGGAGACAAGGAGACCCCGTCCTTCAAAAATCCCACATTGCCACCCGCATCACACATCCCGCCGAGCCCTCGCTCATCCGCTGGTGTTCACCCAGCACAGGGGGCCGACGCAAGCCCTACGCCCCACGGAAGTCCTCGAAAGAGGCCGTTGTGGGTGTCTAGGCCTGTGCACGGGGGCAGGATCAATGCTGGCGGCCTCGGGCAGCGTCGTTTCCGGCGCGCGTGGCACTGCACCGCCGGGAGACGGAGCTCTGCTTTTGCCCCCGGGCGGGCGCCCTGCGAACGCAGCTGCTAAAGGGAGCCCAGAACCGACCTGCGGAGAAGGCCATGAACGCCGCGTTCTTCTGAAATCCACCCGCCTCGTCCAGGAAATGCCCGGGGTCGAAGGTCTCCGGGTCTTCGAACTGCGCGGGGTCGTGCAGGACGGAATGCAAGACGGGAAAGACGGCCGTGCCCTGGAGGGGAGAGTTCGGACCCGGCTTAGCGGAAACGGCTCCAGATCCAAGAGCACGGATGCTTATGGGCCTTCCCTAGAGATGGACGGCGCCTGCCTCCCCAGAGGTATTTGGTCCTGCTCAGGGCTGGGCTTGAGGCCTTCTCATGGGCCCTTCCTGCAGCCCCCTTGTGCCAGGCGCTGCACAGACTCAGAGCGAGAGACGGTCCCTGACCCAGCGAGCTACAGTCTACATAACCACAGGAAGGATCCTTAGCCCCATGGCTTGGCTGTGCTATAAATAACGCCCCTCTCGTTAAACCAGGCCAGTGTCACGGTAACAACCCCCGACAGCGGTCGTTGGCAGAGTTTGAACCCGTGACTTTCAGCCTCATTCTCAAACCAGCAGCAGCTATTCTTGAGGGGACCAGCCACTAGAGGGCAGCAAAACCAGCTTTGCCAGCAAGTCACACGAGGCCTCGTGCTCTCATTTCTACCCCGTGCAAGGTTGGTGCACCAGGCTGATCATTCCAATCCAACAGCTCCCTTGCACAAGCGCAGCCGCCAACGCCGGGGGCAGGGCGCTGGGGAACGGGGCCCCACGAGGACAGAGCGGCAGCCGCCCGACCCTTTTCGTCTGAAACTTGGTTTGGTGAAAAACGCAGCTACGGCGACACTGAAATGGTTCAGGAATTCGTGGCCTTTGTGCCAGATTGGTCACGCTGGGGGGAAAACTCTGTTGCGTGGAATATTTCTGAAACGAAATGGGTTGTTTTTTTCAGTTGGAGCCCACTTTTCACTTCAAAATGTCCTGTTCTTACAAAAATAAATGTAAACATCTAAAAACGGGCGAGAGTGAGACAAAACCTGTCCTTCGACCGGAAACAATTTCCTTTTTCTTTTTTTACTCTTCTGTTCTCTGCAAAAATGCAAACATGGTTCATTTTCGGTCCAGCCTGAAACAATTTTTTACCCCGGTTTTTTGAAAAGACCCAAGAACTGAAAGATCCCGGCTCCGCCCCGTTCTATCTTGAAGACGCCCAGCTCGGGTTTTGGACAAAGGGGATCCATGTCATGTGTACCTTAGGGATGGCGTATCCCCTGAACTGGGTGTCCCGTGTCACCGAGTGGGGAACGCCCAGAGGAATGATGTCCGCGAACCTCTGAATCTCATGGATCACAGCGTCGGTGTAGGGCATCTTGGACCTGTCCTCCATGCCCGGGACGCGGTCCTGGCCGATGACTCGCTCAATCTCCTCCTGAATTCTTTCTGTACAAACGAAAGAGTTAAGAGATGAGCCGGGCGAAGGTCACTTCTCCTGCCATTCCCTTCTCCTGATGTGCTGGTATTTCTCAAGTGCCAGCCCGGCAACGCTATTCAAGGCTGGTCTTACGGTGATGGCAATGGGCGAATGCTCAGGTGAGCGAGGTTCAAGTCCCAGCTAGCCCTGCATAATACAGCCACAGAGAAGGGGTAAGTGAGTCCCTAAAGGACTGGCGGCATGGCTTTGTGCTTAGGCCAGCCAGACTGGAGTCAGGAGTGGTAGGTTCGATTCCTGGGTGAGCTGTGACAAATCTCCAGGCCTTGGCTTCCTTCCTTTAGCTAGTTGGACTGGAAATTCTTTGGGGGCAGTGTCTGGGCAGCGCTGGGTTCCTCCTCTCTGGGGGTGTGTTTTGGGGTGCCCTGGAGAATAGGTCGCTCGCTATTGACACCTGTTGGTGAACAGGGAGAAGAGCGGCCCGGAGCTGCTTGAGAACACCAGGTGGACAGAGGCTCGGTAGAGCAGGAGCTCTCTGCTGCCATCTGCTGGTGAGCGTGGGGACAAATGGGCCAAGCCTCATTTGCATTTCACTCATGTGACAGTTTGGGGCAAGTTGGTCAAAAATCAGTTAAGTTTTAATTCTGGGGATAATCAAACATGTTTATTCCAGCTGGGAAATGAAAGGACAAGAGAACTGCACTGAATGTGGCTAGGGTGAGGGGTCACCATAACTAAAATAGTAGTCTGGTGTGATTGGGTAAGTAGAATCTGGGCAAGGCCCAAAGGAGAGAAAGAGCAGGGTAATGAATGTGCATTGGTTGCTGTATGCAAGGGCTTTGTGCAGGGTCTGAGCCCCCAAAATAGCCCTTCCTGTAGGGGCCAGAGATGAACCTGCCTGTGGTTTGCACCCTGCCAGCCTTGGATAACAAACGGTAAGTGGGGCACAGCGGAGAAGGGATGCGGCTAGTTCTAGAGCGCATTGCCTCAATCTCTACTCACAACTGTAGATGAGATGGAAGGTCGAGTTACCCTGGGGTGGATCTTACCTAACAGGTGCTGTTGATTTAATTAATTGCTGGTTTTCCCAAGTTTTAGTCTGTCCCCCCTCCCCCCCCCCGCTCCTCCCACCCGCTGAAGCTCAACAAAATCAGACTGGAAATTTGGTGGAAGTTTTTAAGGCAGGGCCATTAGCGGGCGGAACGTCTTCCCAAAGGCTGGGGAGTTCTCCATCACTGGCCATTTTCCAGCCAAGATTGCTTGTTTCTCTAAAAAGCTCGGCTCCAGTTCAGAGGGGTTCTCTCTGGGGCGTTCCAGGGCCGTCGGGGTCCCTTCTGGCCTTGGAACCTAGGGATAAAGTTTTCTTTGTTTTAACTCCCTGGACAGGTGCTTGGATGGGGAAAGTGCTGCCGATGCAGGGTTCCCCGGGGAGGCGATTTAGTTTCCTCGGGTTGCTGGGTGGGGGCTGTTTGTGAAGTGCTCAGCCGGCGCCCCTAGACAGATCTAGTAGAGACCTGTGATGGGAGGATACTTCAGCAGAATCAGCAGCCCGTATCTCAGCGTGGTGCTGGTGGTTTCCGTGCCCGCGAAGAATAAATCCAGTGCCGAGAGGATCAAATTTTCGTGGTGGAATTTGGTGTCCGGATCGTTTTCCTCCTAGAGACAAGGGGTGCAGAGGAGAGGTTGTGAGTCCCTTGCAGGGCAGAACTGCGGCTTTCTCGAGCGCTCGGATTTCATGCGCTGGGAGGGTGGACTAGCAAGGTGGATATTCTGATAACGCTGGATAAATTCAGATGTTCTGATGTTGGTTTCAGCCAGGCTCTCTTTGGGTGAGGGTCACCCGAGCCCGTTCTAGATCTTGCTGGGAAGCAGTTTTCCTGTCTTGTGAAAATGGTCGAGATTTTGGACATTTTTTTCCCCCTGTCCCGAATGTCAGAATTTGGAATGTTTTCGGGAATTGAAAAACTGACTAAAACGGGTCGTTTTGCTTAAATTTTGACCTTTTTTTTTTTAAAAAAAAAACACTAATAAATATTTTGTACTCCGCTCGAATTTCAAAACAAAAAGTCACGTTCAGCTGGAAAACTGAAAATTTTCATTTGGAAACAGGGCATATGGACAGTTTTGAACCTTCAAATTTTTTCTACATCGAGAAATTCCTTGAAACCGACCCTTTCCTGTGGAACGATTCGGTTTTGCCGAATTGGCATTTCTCAACAATCAAATGTTTTTCTCGCGTGTGAATCCCAACCAGCCCTAGTGATAGGAACAGGTGGAAGCTAAACCAGAATCAATGTGTCTACACGGGGGCTTCAGCCCAGTGGGGCCAATCTGGTTTAACCAAACCAGGCCTGGTTTACACAGGAGGTCAGACTAGATGATCACACTAGGATCCTCTGGCCTTGCAGTCAATGAGCCGAGGAGTGCCAGCCGGTGAGCGCCAGGCCAGCCGTCGCCGCCGCTAACGGCCCTGACCTGCTGCATCCGGATGAGGAAGGCATCTGTGTAGTCCCGCGGGGAGGACGGGTCCAGGGTCTCTTTGTGCTTCCGGACGACCCCGGCCACGTAGCGCTTCTGCTCCTCGAAGTTCTCGAAGAGCCGGTTGTGAGGGCCGGGCAGGTGGTTCATGACGGCAGGGAAGAGGTTGTAGAGCTGCCGGACGTAACGAAGGGGTCGCAGTGGGTGCCAAGCGATTCCCTCACGCGGGGGGCGAGATCCCCCAACCCCCCGGAGCAGAGGGCTCAGTACCAGGCCTAGGGCACCGCTGAGGTCCCCCTTCAGCCATGCCTAGGCCTGGGGGGTGTTAAGTGGGGCCTGGGGGAAGTGGTTAAGCAGCACCTAGGCCCTGTCGGGGCGGGGAGGGGGCTACGCACCCCTTAGGCCTGGGGGGGGGGGAAGTGATTAATCAGTGACCCCTAAACTCCAAAGCAAGCGGAGCGAGTTGGGATGGCTCAAGCCAGGGCCTGTGTATACGGCATCTGCCCACGGCTCCAGGGCAGGAGGACGGGGGGAGGGGGGGGGCAGGGGCTGGTGCATGCTCAGGCCAGTGGGGTTCAGTTCCTGTTTGATGCTGGGCGAGTCGTTAATGACTGGGATAATGCAGCGTAGGCCGTGCTTGGAAAATCTGCAGTGACACCCAGCTGGGAGGGGTTGGAGGACAGGATTAGATCTCGGTTGGGGTCTGGGCGGCGCCCGGCGTGACGGGGCCCTGATCTCGGCTGGGATCTGGGCGGCGCCCGGCGCGACGGGGCCCTGATCTCGGCTGGGGTCTGGGCGGCGCCCGGCGCGACGGGGCCCTGATCTCGGCTGGGGTCTGGGCAGCAAAGACCTTTCCCCCTCTATGTGTCCTTTTGCCCTCTATTGGCTGGTCCAGAGAGCGGATACGCGCTACTACCGCTACCAGCTGAGGGAGCTGCTCCTTTAGTTCAACCGGCAGAGCGGCCTGTGCTCTGGGGCTGGAGCTGTCCGATCCAGTCCCTGCTGACGACCCACCTGGGGGGAGGTCACAGGTGGGATGCAAAAGGCCAGCCCGGCCGGGCCTCGCTAACCCACCCCGCAGGGGCTCTTACCTGCACCCAGACGGTGTCCACGCGCCGGAAGTTCGCCTGGATCAGGCCGAGCAGCGTCTGGAACTCCTCATCCTCGTAGCTGAACCGCGCCCCGAAGACCACGGAGCAGATGACGTTGGAGACGGAGCGCCGCAGCATGAAGGTGGGGTCCAAGGGCATCCCTGGCGGCCAGGTCCGAGAGCTGCTTAGTTGC
>NW_020664868.1:454806-463480 GCF_002925995.2 Terrapene triunguis | reverse complement strand
GGGGGGCACAGAACAGCCCTGCCCCCGCCCCGCCCCCTATGGGCCCTGGGGGGCAGAGAATAACCACAGCACAGTGCTCTCTGGCTGTGTCCTGGATCTGCCCTCTGCACCCGCGGCTGGGAGCGGTGCGGTGGGATCAGGGTCCTTGTGCAGTGTGTGCGTGGGGGGATCTCCGGGGGCACTGATGTAACTGCATTGCTTGGAGCTACGTGAGTGAGAACAACAGCCAGGGCCGGGGTCTCCTTCAGCCCCCGGAGCAGAGATCTCGTGTGAACACAGACGGGGCTGCGCAATCCACACGCGGGAGCGACGTCGTGAACCAGCCTACGCCCCGGTGCAGCAACGCAAGGTGGAGGGACGAATTCTTCCCGCCACCCAGCGTCGCCTCTCGGGGAGGGAGCTGAAATCCGCCAACGGGAGACCCCCGCCCGGCCGACGCCTTTCAAGCGGGCCTGGCCGGGACACCTTTGGACTGGAGTGCCCTTCGCTGTCAGAACAGCTCCGGGGATTATTAGCAGCTGATGTCACCCAAACCCATTAACCTGCTCCTGGACCCCGGGTCGGCTTAGGGATCAGAGAACTGCAGTGTCGTGCGCTGGCCTTGCACTGGGGCTGGAAAGCAGGAAGCCTCGTCTTGTGCCCCCTGGCTTGAGATTTTACCGCAGTTTCCGCTTGCTGCTTGCTGAGGCAGACGCTCCTGGCTGGACTCAATGAGACGTTCCCGCCATGAGGCTCTCAGCTGTTACTGGACGTGCTCCTGAAAATGTCCTGGCTTACAACGACAGTGACTCTTCCTACGTCCCCCTGGGAAGGAAACCTGATTTTACGCTTCCTTATTTTCTATTAAGGGGGAGCCGTGTTAGTCTGTATCTACAAAAACAACAAGGAGTCGGGTGGCACCTTAAAGACTAACAGATTTATTTGGGCATAAGCTTTCGTGGGTAAAAACCTCTTCTCCTTATTTTCTATTCATTCGGGGTTTTCCCCCTCTACTGCTTGTAACTAGTTCAGCATCGAGCTTATTAAAGTCCATAAAAACATGAGGTGGTTGCAAAAGCGGCTTTGTAGAACACTTCATGTATTGGTTAGCTTGCTTGCTTTTTCACAACCACAGTTTATCATCTATCACTCGGTCGATAGCTAGGTCTGGGAATGGATGGATGGATGCATCGATCTATCTGTCCATCCCCATACCCCGCATCTCTCTCTCCCCCCCATACACGCCCGTCTAGCTCGCTGGGTCTGGCTGG
This sequence comes from Terrapene triunguis, assembly GCF_002925995.2. Taxonomy (NCBI): domain Eukaryota; kingdom Metazoa; phylum Chordata; order Testudines; family Emydidae; genus Terrapene; species Terrapene triunguis. The sequence continues at coordinate 462,230 of NW_020664868.1, read as the reverse complement.
GGCGTGTTTTCAGATTGTCGGTAGCTACCAAACAAGACCCCGTGGCCCAGGTTTTGAAAGGGTTTTAGGCGTTGCAACATCTAACTGATCCAGGACTCTGAGTCTTGTTTTCAAAAGGGATTTAGGAGCGCTGCAACACCCAAATACCTTCAAAACTTGTCCCTTTGTCAATAGGTGTTTATTTAATCGCCTGCAGTATTTGTCTTTTAGCCTTACCCGGCTTGGGTTCGTTTACACAGAGCTTATCCAAGTCTTCAGTGGCTTTTCTTGATCTTTTCTCGGGTTTCTTACTTTTCTGTTCTGGGGCCAGGGGCGTGGCTGGCCTTGGGCAGAGGCTCTGGTAAACCGGGCTGCCCTGTGCTAGGTAAACAGCAGTGTTGAGAGTGTTATGCACTGGGGCCCTGCCTTCCTCCAGCGCAGTACGGGGCCACGGTGGGATCCGGCCGGTGGCTTTTCCAGCCTCTCTAGAAGGCTGGGTGGGAAGCAGATTTAAAGAGCCGACAGAGCCTCCTGGCAGCGTGGCTGCTCCGCAGAGCGGGATCCCGCAGAGTGGCAGGTTTCCCAGGCTCTGTCACTGACCCACTGCATGGGCATGAACGAATCCCTTTCCCCTGCTGTCTTGAAGAGGGGGGTTAAGGTGCTGGGCTGGGACAAGCAATTCCCGGTCTCTGCCACGGACTCCCTGGGTGACCTTGGGAGAGTTAGTTCATCTTTCTGGGCCCCAGGACCCCCACCTGTAAAATCAGGACAATGATTCCGTCTTGTGTGTTTAGAGCGGGGGGGGGGCACACTTTTTGGCCCGAGGGCCACATTGGGGTTGCAAAACTATATGGAGGGCTGGGTAGGGATGGCTGTGCCTCCCCAAACAGCCTGGGCCCCACCCCATATCCGCCCCCTCCCACTTCCCGCCCCCTGACTGCCCCCCTCAGAACTCCTGACCCATCCAACCCCCCCTTCTCCTTGTCCCCTAACCGCCCCCTCCTGGGACCCCCATCCCTAAGTGCCCCCCCGGAACACCAACCCCCCCGCTCCCTGTCCCCTGACCCCTATCCACACCCCCACCCCTTGACAGGCCCCCCGGGACCCAACCCCTATCCAACCCCCCCGTTCCCCGTCCCCTGACCCCTATTCACACCCCTGCCCCCTGACTGCCCCCCTCAGCATTGCCCACCCATCAACCCCCCCCTGCTCCTTGTCCCCTAACCGCCTCCCCCCTGATCTTGGCCGGGGTCTGGGCAGTGCCCAGCGCGACGGGGCCCTGATCTTGGCCGGGGTCTGGGCAGCGCCTGGCCCAACGGGGCCCTGATCTCAGCTGGGATAATATTTCTTGTGGGACAATAACACCCTTACCAAAGGGTTGGTAAGTCCTAGCAGTGCCGAGGTCTCTCGCTGTCTCCCTGTGGGGCTACGCTGGTTATTATTGAATCCTCCCGAGTGCGGGGCCGGGCGCAGCCATGCGAAGAATGCGGGAGTGTTTCGGAAGAACGCGTTTACGAGATCTTGCCAACCTCCTCCGGTGCTGCCTCACACTCGGGAGGGGAATGGAAACACGGCGGGAGGGGGGATGTCAGCAGCCCAGGCATCGTTCGGCCGGTCTGCAAACCGGCTCCCCGGGCAGGTCCAGCCAAGCTCTTGGCAGCCGGCGCCCGGTTCGGTTCACGGAGGTTCACGCATCGGCAGGGAGTGTTTAATGGGTAAACAGCCAGGGGTTAAAAGGGGAGCTCACCGCAAGGGCGAGGAGAGAACTGGCGCATTCATGGTTATGCAAGTCCTGAACTCGATCCCCCGTTACATAATCCCAAGGGGGGAAATTCACACCCTGGGCAGAGGCCAGCGCCCGGCCTATCTGCCACTTTGCTCCTGCTGCAGCCCGGAGACCAACGCGTGCTCGGCTTTCTGGCCTTGTGCTGGGCCTCCGGGCTGCCACCTCCAAGGTACAAAACCCCCGGGCATCCGGGCTGATCCTGAGCCCTCCGCTGGGCACCCGGACAACTTCCCCGGGACGTGATCGTTCCCCTCTGTTCGGCACTGGTGAGGCCTCATCTGGATACTGGGTCCAGTCTGGGGCCCCACACTACAAGAAGGATGTGGAAAAATTGGAAAGAGTCCAGCGGAGGGCAACAAAAATGATTAGGGGGCTGGAGCACATGACTTATGAGGAGAGGCTGAGGGAACTGGGATTGTTTAGTCTGCAGAAGAGAAGAATGAGGGGGGGATTTGATAGCTGCTTTCAACTACCTGAAGGGGGTTCCAAAGAGGATGGATCTAGACTGTTCTCCGTGGTGGCAGATGACAGAACAAGGAGCAATGGTCTCAAGTTGCAGTGGGGGAGGTCTAGGTTGGATATTAGGAAACACTATTTCACTAGCAGGGTGGTGAAGCACTGGAATGGGTTCCCTAGGGAGGTGGTGGAATCTCCTTCCTTAGAGGTTTTTAAGGTCAGGCTTGACAAAGCCCTGGCTGGGATGATTTAGTTGGGGTTGGTCCTGCTTTGAGCAGGGGGTTGGACTAGATACCTCCTGAGGTCCCTTCCAACCCTCAGATTCTAGGATTCTATGACGGCTACCTCCGAAAAGGGACGATCCTGGGAAAACGGGGCCAGGTGGGACCCGGGCTGAGGGCTGACGTGGGACTTACAAGGCGGAAGCTAATAGAGAAGTAAATAAAGATGCTGGGAGAGTCCAATTATTTGCACTACAGCTTTCGGTTGGGCCAACGTATTCAGCCCGGCCCGGGCCAGATCCTCAGCGGGTGTCGTTTGGCGTAACGCCACCGTGCCTGGAGTCATTCGCAGCCGGGCAAAAGCCAGGGCTAAGTGGCTGCAAAATGCCAGGCCGCAAAGCCCAGAACAGACCCCAGAGCAGTCCGTGGGCTGGCCACTAGGCCACCCTGTCCTCCCTCCCCCCGTGCTTGGTGCTGTACAAACACAGCCCCTGCTGTCCTTTTGATACTCTGCCCAGTGCATTGCAGCCGAGCATGTGAAAAGCACAAGAGAGATTCTCACGGGAGCCTAACACCCTCCACCCGTGACCGCCTGGAATCTCCCAAGCCGATTAGTGCCCTGGCACTTCTGAAACCAAACCCTGTTTGCCTGGTAGAGTTTCAGGATGCCAAGAATGGCACCGTCTCCCCTTACCGAGCAGCCTGCATATAACAGCCGAGCCGGCACTGGCTCTTGGCCATTCACCGCCTGCGCCCGCCATGGAGCTCGGGGGAGCTGTGACCATATTCCTGGCTCTCTGCCTCTCCTGCCTGCTTCTCCTGTCGGTGTGGAAGAAAATGCACCCGGGAGGGAAGCTGCCCCCGGGGCCGACCCCTCTGCCCTTCCTCGGCAACCTGCTGCAGCTGAAGCCGGACGAGACTTTCAAGTCGTTCATGGCGGTAAGTCGCGCCCCCGGGAGCCTCGGCGTAGGGCTCTGGTGGCCGGGGCGGGGAGTGCGGCTGATCTCGGTCACCGCGGGGGCTAGGCAAAGGGACACCCACTAATCTAGCCAGCCCCCCCCCCATTTCTGGGTTCTCCTGCAGCCTCCGGGACCGGCCGTGCCAAGGGGCTGCACACTCCCCCCAGCACGTCGCAGTGGAGGGGTCTCGCACGGCGGGGTTTGTGGTGTAGGGATCAGGGTCCCATGGGGATCTGGTCTAAACGGGGGCACTGAATGCCATGAACCAGCCTCGCTCTCCTGACTCCAGGGGAGCGCGTCGGTTACGCCGGCTCAGGATCTGGTCCCTGGCCGGTGCCGCCCTGAGAGTGCCCCAGTCCATGCGCCAGCAACGCCACGTGCTCTCACGGCCGCTCTGCTCTGATTTCTGTTGCAGCTGCGGGAGAAGTACGGCCCGGTGTTCACGGTGCACCTGGGCCCCCGGCGGGTGGTGGTGCTGTGCGGGCACGAGGCGGTGAAGGAAGCCCTGGTGGACCACGCGGAGGAGTTCAGTGGCAGAGGGGAGCTGGCGTCCATCGACCGGAATTTCAAGGGCTTCGGTGAGCGGCGGAGCCGGGCTCAGCACGTGTGCCCCGGGGGCAGTGTCTCGTCTTAGCGGGGGGCTGCCGCTACGGGGCTCAGCGGTCGGATGGGAGACATTACACGCACTGCAGGGAGCCGTGTGGGTGAATCAGCAGGGGGCGCTCTCCCCGGCAGGCAGGGCTGGCCCCACGGGGGCGCCAGGGGGCACAATGCCGTGGGATGGGGGGCTCGGCAGGGGGCGTTCCCAGGGCTGACTCCCGCGGCTCTCTCCCACCGTTCCCAGGGGTGGCTTTGGCCAACGGGGAGCGGTGGCGGCAGCTGCGCCGATTCTCCCTCACCGCGCTGAGGAACTTCGGCATGGGGAAGCGATCCATCGAGGAGCGGATCCAGGAGGAGGCGCAGTACCTGCTGGAGGAGTTCAGGAAAACCAGAGGTCTGCGCGTTTGCGTCCCTCCCCTCCCCCCCAGTATCGCCCAAGGCCAGGGCCAGGGAGCGGCTTTACAGCCGCTTTATCAGCCACCCTTTCTCCTGGTCTAGGTATTTATAGGGCCGATGTCACCATGGCAACCGAGCACCTCCCAGGTACTCACCCTCCCTGGGCAGGACGATTCTCCCCAGTTTACAGAAGGGGAAACCGAGGCACCGAGTGAGAGGAAGGGACTCATCCGGTCACACGGGAGTGGCAGAGGGAGCGTGGCCCGGTGGTGAGGGTGGTAGCCTGAGCTGTGAGCAGCCCAGGTGCAGTTCCTGCCTCTGCCGCAGCCTTCCCAGGTGACCTTGGGGGAGGTGCTGTGCCTCAGTTTCCCCTGCTGTAAAATGGGCTTGATAGCAATACCTTGTCTTGGGGGGTGGGGGGGTGGAGAAGATGTTAAGGAGACAAGGTGGGGGAGGGGCCATCTTTTATTGACCCAGCTTCTGCAGACGCAGAGCCCTGCTTTGGGGCGGGTGGGGTTGTGCCCGTTGCAGATTGAAGCGGGTGAGGTGATCAGACGCTAGGATAAGACGGGGGCCCATATAAATACCTTTCGATTATATGAAATAGGAGGGGAGCCCAGCACTACCTCATTCCCCCAGCCCGCGCCTGTCCCACGAGACCCCCCCCCGTGCTAGGTCCCACGATCAACGAGCAAACGAGTTATCCCGCCGCCTCCGGAGAGCAGACAGACTCACTCCTTTGCAGCTGGGCTGTAGCGGTAGGTAGCTGTATTTGACGAACCGAGCTCAGCAAATCAGGAGGTAGCCGAGGGGCAGTGTTGCCTAGTGGCCTGAACGTGGGTCTGGGAGCCTGGAATACAAGGCTTCTACTCCCGCCTCTGCCCCCTGTTTCTGTGTCGCTCCTGGCCCTGCTTTGTGCCTCCATTTCTAGGCGGATCGGAAGACTCGTTAATCAATTGGCATAATGCTTTTGCTAGAATTTAAGGGGCATCCCACGCCCCCAGCGCCGGGTGTCCCGCGGAATCAGAATCTCAGTGTGTGAACACATATATATATATATATAATAAGAAAGTTTCTACAGGCTTGAAAAGGTGACCCAGCTATAAACAATGCTGTGATTTCTGCCTGAGTTTGCAGAGAGCCTGAAACGATTGCTCCAACAGGTGTGAGTTGCCACTCTAGACCTTGCTGCCGCCACCCCAAGAAGGGGCGGGGTCACAGCAAGTGGGCGGGTCAATCGCAGTAGAAGACCGCGGAGGGGGAATGTCCGCCGCTTCCTCTTTTGTCCGTGACAGGTTTGCCCTTTGACCCGATCTTCTTCCTGAGCCGCACGGTCTCCAACGTCATCAGCGCCGTCGTCTTCGGGAGCCGCTTCGACTACGAGGACGAGACGTTTCTGTCCCTGCTGCGCATGATCAATGAAAGCTTCGTAGAGATGAGCTCTCCCTGGGCCCAGGTACCGCCGGGCAAAGGATTCCCACCCTATGGATGGGGTGGATTCATTACAGCCCGGCTGGCGGTCTTTCGAAAAGCTGCCGTCTGGCTAACACAGAAATCACGGGCTCTGTGGGGAGGTGGTTTGGTCTCGGTTATACAGGAAGGCAGACAATGCACACGTCAGATCCCTGAAGCCGCAACGCAGCTGTCGGAAAGCCGCAGAGGAGGCGCTGTCCCTTTAATGGCCGCGGGGGCGTGGGAGCAGCCGGCCCTGTCCGGGGAAGAGCCTGGCAAGGGCGGGAGGCCTGGCTGCAGACATGATCTGTGTTGGGAAGTTGAGGCGAGGCAGGAGCCGGTCTGGGTGGGGCTGGTTACTTGCCCCCTCCCCAGCTGTGGGCGATCGGTGAACCCGGCTTCTACCCCCGTGCAGCTCTACGACATGTACTCCTGCGTCATGCAGTACCTGCCCGGGCGCCACCACCGCATCTACCACCTCATTGAGGACCTCAAGGCCTTCATCGCCGAGCGGGTGAAGATCAACCAGGCCTCGCTCGACCCCAACGCCCCGCGGGATTTCATTGACTGCTTCCTCATCCAGATGGAAAAGGTACCGGCTGGGGGGGCTTGCAAACCTTCTGGCTTGGGAGCAATTGGGGCAGGGGCTTTCTCTTTGGTCTGTGTTTGTACGGCACCTGGCAACCTGTCTGGGACTGGGGTGGTGCTACCGTAATCCACCTAATAGCAATAAAACGTACAGCACCTGACACCATGACGTCCTGGTCCGGGACTGGCGCAGTGCTACTGTAATCCACCTAATAGCAATAAAACGTACAGCGCCTGGCACAATGGGGGCCTGCTCCGTGATTTGGGGTCCTTGGTGCTGCAGTAAAGCAGATAATAATAAATACTGCCAATAACACAGGGAGCTTGTGGTTACGGCCCCGGACTGAGACTCAGGAGACCTGGGTTCAAATCCCAGCTCAGCCACAGTGAGTCCCTGCCTCTCCGTCATCTGGGGCTCCTGCTCCGTCCTCTGGCTAGTCAGACCGAGCCCTGAGGGGCAGGGAGACTCTCTCGCGAGCAGTGGGGCCCTGCCGGAGGTGCTTCTCTGATACCGTAACAGCAGAGCAGGGATGCTGGGCAGTGCTCCCTAGCACGCAGGATACCGAGGTTCAATTCCCGGCTCTCCCGTGGGTAAGTCCGTGCCTCAGTTTCCCCATGTGTAAAATGGGGCTAATGACGCTTACCGCCGTCGTACGGCACTCTGAGATCTCTAAGAGCGAGCTATGGCTCCGTGCTGACCCGATGCGCCCGGCCCGCTCTCTGCCGACCCCCGGTAAGCGTTCCACCGACCTGCCGGCCCTCCCCTGCTCCTTGCCATGACGTGTCTCTGGTGGGCTGCCGAGGGGTTCGTGTCAGGAGGCAGCGCGCAGGTTGTGCCCACGGCGACACCCTCCTGTATCCAGGGATGTCATCCACCGCCCTTTCCTGTGTCCGTCGCCCCCAGGAAAAGAAAAACCCCAACAGTGAATTCAACACCAAGAACTTGGTGCTCACCACGCTCAACTTGTTCTTCGCCGGCACGGAGAC
>NW_020664868.1:452362-454796 GCF_002925995.2 Terrapene triunguis | reverse complement strand
CTCTTCCTGTACTTCACCACCATCCTGCAGAGCTTCTCGCTGAAACCCCTCCTGCCCCCAAAGGACATTGACATCAGCCCGAAAGTGAGTGGGTTCGGGAACGTGCCCCCCACGTACGAGATGTGCCTGGTCCCTCGCTGAAGAACGGGAGCGACCAAGCAGGGAAGCCGCAGGGGAGGATAGTGACCAGTTGCCGAGCCTTTTAGGAGCTAGATGGAATATCGCTGCCCCCTGCGTTAGTTCATCTTCAGTAATGGGCAGATCTCTGCCAGAAGCTCAGATCAATTCAGCTTAGCAGCCTTCAAAGGGCATTTCTTCGTAGCGCAAAAACAGGGCTGGTCTTTAGAGGGTTCCACTGAGACTAGATTCCTAGATATGAAAGCTAGAAAAGCTCCCCCGTGGTTCCTGCATCCAGCCCATATCTTGTGGTGGAGCTAGAGCGCAGCACGAGACACCCAATTGCAATGGAAAGTCTCCAAGCCGTGAAGAATTGACCGGGTGGGGCAGGCTGATGGGAAGCCGGATTTGATGACACCGTGCTCACCATTTTTGTCCAGCTGGAGTCTCCCAGCTACCACCTTGGGAGCTGAACTGACGTGGCTGTGATGGCCCTGTGGGTGGGTTATTCCATGGGGTTTGAAGGCAGGGTCTGTGGGCCTAAAAGCAAGATCCTCTAAGGTGTGAGTGCAGAAGGAGACTCAGATCCACAGGATATTCGCTTGATTTATGTTAGCCACTCAGGAGCGCAATTTCTCTAGTGTAGACTGGAACCGGCCAAAGTACGGGGACATTGCTGGAAATTTTGGAGCCATTTCAATTGCTCAAGGTTGGAAACAGACCCATTTTTCTCCCCCCCCCTAAAATTATTAGAGACATTTCAATATTTTTGCCAGTCGTTTTTCACTTTCTTTCTTTCTATTCGCTTCTCTGTCAGTCTTTGATCTTTTCCCTTCTTTTCTTCACCTAAAAAAAAGTCCGATGACGGGAGGGCAGGGGCATGAAGAGAGAAGGCAACAATGACAAAGGAATAGATAGTATTTTTTAAGTAGAAGTTTACCAAAATAATTCAAAAAGGGGATCGTTTTCAGTACAACTTTTGACCCGCCCCGGTGCAAAGGAAAGTCCAATTGCTTCTTTCCATCGCCTCTGACTGTCCATGGCAGACTCCCATGCTGGTTTGGTTATTCTTTATCTGGGACTTTTGTGGAGCTTAATTTTGCAATTCATTTAAATAAACGAGCCCCTGCGTGATTAACCAGGAGACTTGCGTTCTGTTTGCAACACTGCCTCGCATGCCAAGAGCGTTTACTTCACGTTCGTCTTTAGACGCTCACAGCGTTTTTCTAGACAAGGTGGCGGGAGGCTCCCGGCTCCGAGAGCCACCCGGGGCTCCACAAGGAGGTGTATTGTGTAGCTCTTTGCAAAGCGGAGCGGAGCAGCGATATTTAGTCGTGCCTTAATAATAACTGACCCTATCTCGTAACGCTGAGCTGGATTCTGCCTGTGATTTATCCCAGCGTAACTCCACTGGGCCCGAACATGGTTTACTCCTATTTACCAGGAAGCAGAATTTACCCTCAGAAATAGTTTTTGCTAAAGTTACTTCCAAGCCCCAGCGATTCCAATCCGAAGCAAAGCTCATCCCCTTTGCAAGGGCGCTCCCTGATGAACGCGGCGCTAGTGCACAGGGATGGGTTACACCGCGTGTACACAAGCGTTTTCACCCCGAGTCACTCGATTGGAGACGAGGCCTATGCTTCCCCTGCAGAACAAGTTGCTCAGACCTGGCCGCTGTTGGGCTGGTAGAGGTTGTCGGTCTGCTAGCCCTGCCTACCCGCCCAGTTCTCAGCAGCTCCAGGGTCCGGCGGTCTGAACAAATGAACCCACCAGCGGATGAAAGTGAACCGACCTGTGCTGAGGACACAATGCGAGCCGGGTCCGACAAGGCACAGGACAGCTCTGGCTGGTATTCATTGTTTCTTCACGGCAGGACCCCTTCCCTTCCTGAGACAACGTGAGATTCCTGCTCAGACACTTGGCTTAATTCAATAGTGCGAACAAAGCCGGGTCCAAAGCTGTCCTCGCTCCCCGGCCCAACGGGGACCCCGAGCTTGGCTCTAGGAGCTGCTGTGATACAAATTATCCTCTTTTATTAAACCCCAGCAGGGTTTACCTCTCCGCATCCCAGCATAGATTGGAGCAACAGGAGCAACTCCCATCAACCGGTAGCAGTAGTAAGCTGTTATCCACTGCATGGAGCAGTCACTCAAGGGAGATTAGATGTGCAATTTACGTTCAAAAAGTCATATTAGATCAGGGGTCTCAAAAACGCATGCGGCCCGCGGAGCTCTTCCCAGCGGCCCGCCAAGCTCCCTGTGCCCCCCCGTTACTTCCTGTCGCCACCAAACTCCCCTCACCCCCAACCCCCCCCCCC
>NW_020664868.1:451829-452262 GCF_002925995.2 Terrapene triunguis | reverse complement strand
CCCCCCCCCCCCCCCCCCCCCAGCCTGCAGCTCACCCTCTGTTCTGCTCTGCCGGCTTCTGGCATCACTTGCTGCTGCGGGGTCCTAGTGCCCCCCTCCACTAGGGTCAGGGCAGGCTGCCCTTCCCCTGCCCTCGTCCTGAGCCTCTCCAATGCCCCAAACCCCTCATCCCCAGCCCCACAGCCCTCACCCCTGCACCCCCTCCTATCCCCAAACTCCATCCCACCCCCCTGCCCCAGCCCAGAGCCTGCACCCAGCACCCAAACTCCATCCCAGAGCCTGCACCCCCACCCCCTGCCCCAGCCCAGAGCCTGCACCCAGCACCCAAACTCCATCCCAGAGCCTGCACCCCCACCCCCTGCCCCAGCCCAGAGCCTGCACCCAGCACCCAAACTCCATCCCAGAGCCTGCACCCCCACCCCCTGCCCCAGCC
>NW_020664868.1:445737-451729 GCF_002925995.2 Terrapene triunguis | reverse complement strand
TGCAGCCCTCGGGCCAATGCACTAGTCCTCATGTGGCCCTCGTGGTGATTTGAGTTTGAGACCCCTGTATTAGATCATGGAGACAAGGGAGAAGGGGGCTGATTTAATCAGGGGCCGGATTTCCAGCAAAGACTTTGAAAGAGCTTTGTTTGTGGGCTTTGAGTTTTGTGATTTGACCCAAAACCCCGGGGGTTGGAGGCCAGCGTAGGTTGCACCTTGGGTGTCTCTGGGGTCCCTCCAGCCCAGAGACCGAGCCCGCTTGTTGATCAGCATTAAAGAAGCGTTCGGGTGTTTGCGGCTATCCAAACATCACATAATGTACTAGCGGGTGGGTGGGTCCTCACTGGCGCAGGACGGCATGTCAGTCAGTGGCTGTGACGAGGTGGGAATTTCCTTAATGTTCTCTAGGACTATTGTACGTGCCTCAGTTTCCCCTATGCGTGGCACAAGTACAGGTGGCAAGACAAGGGTGTGTGATCATTGCAGAGACCTCTGGAGGGCAGGTCTGACTACCGGCTGGCTCTCTGGACCCAGACAATAGCCGGACTCTGTAGCCTGGGACCTGATGGCCAGGGTCCATCCGCTGCCAGGAGCCAGCCGGAGCCGTCGGAGAACAAAGATAGAGGTGGAGGCCAGGGGAGCGGTTTGGCCGGGAAAGAGGCAAAGGATGGAGGAGGGGAACTGATAAACCTTCTGTTTTACACACTGACTGCGGAGTTGGGGTGCAGGGCACCTTTGGGGGGGGCGTGGAAGCTTCCCCAAGTGGCCCATCCGGGGGTCCTCCCTGCGGGGCTGAATGTGCCGAGGTCAGAGCCAGGAGGTGCTGGATCCAAGGAGGCTTGCCCTTGTGCCAGGGGCCCCGAGGGGTGATCTCGCCTGGGCTTGGCTGGCACAAGGACAGCCACAGCTTCCTTTCGCCGGGCAGTGCCAACCGTTCGCTTGGCTGCCGTGGGCACAAAGCGCTTCTGCTGCAGCCCGAGGGTGGTCCCACTGCTCCCGCGAGGACGGGAGCACGTGGTTAGCCAGCGAGAGGGGTCCAGCATGGACGGGGGGCCAGGGGAAAGATAGTGTGTGTGAGTGAGAAAGGGGATGGGGGGATGGACAGACAGATGGGGGTGGGGGTGGGGTGTCTTGCATTCATTTAGCTGGAATAAATCAGCCCCAAGGGTCAAAGGTGCTAAGATGACCCTGACACTGTCAACGTCGATTAAACCAGGTTTGGGGGTTGATACGCAGGGACCTCACCCTGCCCAGCCCCCCAGCAAACGCCATTAACACGCCTTTAAACTTTGTATTAATTAACGCTGCAGGAAAGAAAGAGAAAAACCCCAGTGGAAGCCTCTGGAGTGGAAAGGGTTGAATTAGGGTTTTTTAACCCTGAGCCCTGGTCTTTGGTTGTTTTCTGGGAGGTGGGGGGCGCATGGAAGATGGTAACAGGGTCTCCTTTGTCCATGACTCTATGAGCGAGAGGGAACTTGATGGAGCCGGGCTGGAGTGGGTGTTGCTGCTGTTCTCTAGGCAGCAACATGAGACGAACCCACGCAAAAGGGGCCCGAACTAGAGGCTGGCAAAGGCCGAACGTGCAGCTGCAGCCTCAGGCCTGGGAAATCAGCCGCTTTGGGGCCTCACAAACTTCTGCCAGCTTCTGGTCCAGTTCTTCCTCGTGAAATATGCAGCCTTGGCCAGCGAAGCCAGATTCTTATCAGTCAGGAGGAAAGGGAGAGGGGTGGAAAGCAGAGAAAAAAGGCAGGGAAGGAAAAGGACACGCTGGGGAAAGCAGAGGGGCCTCGTCTACGCGTGAAATGCTGCACCGGTGCTGCCAGCCCTCCAGGACTGTCCTGGAGTCTCCAGGAATTCCAGATGAATTAGAGATCACATCATGCTGTGAAACCGCCACTGGCAACCCCGAGCGATGCAGCGGCGATACTTGGGTGCGCACGCTACCTACGCTGCTGGGAAGGGGTCTCCCCTGGGCGTGGTTAATCCACCGCCCCCAGAAGTGGGAGCCAGGTGGATGGAGGAATTCTGTCTACACCAGGGCCCCGGTTGGCTTAACTACGTTGCATAGGGGGAGTGGATTTTTCGCACCCCGAGTGACACAGCTGGGTTGACCTCGCTTTAGTGCAGACCAGCCCGGAGTCTCACATCCCAGGTGGGATCTGGGGGGGCGGGGTGCTCCTGGTCCGGTCAGGACGCTGCAGAGGCGTGAGATTCTGGAGCAGGAGCCCCCATGGAGCAGCGGGGGGAAAACAACCGAAATTGTCTGAAGTTGGAGCTTGACAAGTGTCTGTCTGGGATTTTAGAGCTGGCAGGGGCTGGTGAGCAGGAGGGCCCCTCACTCCTACGTTCTTGCGTAAAGCAGTTTAAAATGCTGCTCCCTCCCATTACCCGCCCCCCGGCCACGTCCCTGCTGAAGATGGGGAGCGAAGCACGGACGTCAGCAAGCCCTCGCTGCAGATAGAGGAGATACCGCCGCAGCTTTTCTGCACATGTGGAATTTGGACTCCAGGGCTTTCTCTGGAAGGAGCCCAGACCCTGACTGCATAATCGGTTGTGCAATCGCGCCGCCCGCCAGCAGAGCTGACTCGAGCACAGACGGGCACAGGAGAGGTGGAAGGTCCCAGCCCGCCATGGATCTCCTAGGAGCCGTCGCCCTGTTCCTGGTCATCGGCCTGTCCTACCTCCTGCTCCTCTCCACCTGGCGGCAAATGCAGGGCCGGGGGCAAATGCCCCCGGGGCCCACCCCGCTGCCCCTCCTCGGGAACCTGCTGCAGGTCGAGCTCAGCGACATGCGCAAGTCGCTGATGAAGGTAGGTGGCCCCGTCCCGGGACGACCCAGGGAGCCCTGACCCCGTATGGGTGACCCCGCCCGTCGATGGCCAGGGAGCTTTATTAATACTTTGTGATGACCTCGACCCAGGATAGCTATGGGGCAGGGGTGCTGTGTTGGGGGAGAGGAACTGGGGTTTGAGGGGAGTGGAAGGGGAAGAGAAAGGGTGGGGGTGAGGAGGGTATGGGGTGGTGTGGAGAAAGGGCAGGAGTGCTGCAATTGGGGGAGGGGGCTCCAGAGGGGTGGGAGTGCTGGGAGGGGAGGGGGCTACAGGCAGGGGAGAGGGGGTGCTCTGTATGTATCGGGGGGGGAGAGGCTGCTGAGTTGGGGGAAGGGCATGGGGATGCGTGTGGGGTGAGGAGGGGGAGTGACAGCAGGTGCCCTGTGTTTGGGGGACCGAGGCTGGTACGTGGGAGTGAGGAGAGGGCGCACGTCCGTCCCCCCAACACTCCGTCCCCCCGTCCCACACGGCGTCTCCGCCTCAGATCAGCGAGCGCTACGGCCCCGTCTACACCCTCCACCTGGGCCCCCGGCGGGTGGTGGTGCTGTGCGGATACCAGGCGGTGAAGGAGGCCCTGCTGGACCAAGCCGAGGACTTCAGCGGGCGCGGGGAACAAGCCACCTTCAGCTGGCTCTTCGAGGGCTACGGTCAGTCGTGTGTGCGGGAGGGGAACGAGCTGGGGGGCGCAGAGGGGGCAGCTCCCGGCCAGGGCTGCGTCCGCTCGGTGCCGAGCCTCTCCGGCTGGGGGGTGCCGAGCTGTCCTGCGACAGCTCAGGAGTACGAGTCCCGCCGCAGGGCAGACGGATGGGAAGCGGGACACCCACCCTAAACCGGCTGTGAGCTCTCTGCTTAGCGTTCACACCGGATCGTCCTCTGGCACCATACAGCCTTAAGGTGGGGTCACAGGCAGTCTCCTGGGCTCCTCCGATCTAGGGCTGCCACCCCTCCAGGACTGTCTTTAATTAACGAGCCACGAGCCGAAACCTCCAGGAATACGTCCGACCAAAATGGGCTGCCCTACTCCAATCTGTCTCGCCACCTAGGTGAGCCCACCTTACGCTAAGAATCACAGCACTACTCAGGTTACTCCCAAAGGACCCGTCCCGCACCCCTCGCCCACCGCCCCGTAGGTCTCGCACCAAAGATGACGCTTGTAATAAACGGTGGGAAGAGTTATTAACTAGGGAAAGGAAATAAGAGAGACGCTTACCAGGTTAAGGCAGGTAAACGCAGAGACACACGAGGGCGTTCTGATCGTAAGTTTCAAAAAGGGACAGAAATGTCTAGTGGTTCTCAACCAGGGGTACCAGAGCTCTTCCCGGGGGGACGTCTTCTAGCCATTGGCTGAGTTTTACAACAGGCGACATAAAAAGCGCTAGCGAGGTCAGTACCAATGAAAATTTAATACCACGACTTGTTTATACTGCTCTGTGGCCTATCCACGGAAACGTAAGTACCGTATTTATATTCCGTTTGATTTATTTTATGGTAAACATGGTGTGTAACGATGCTGCCTTTGGTGGGACACTTCTGAGGTACCAATTCAGATTGCTCAGAGCAGGGCATTCCCAGCCCCAGGCTGGGGGTCCTTGGCATACCAAGGCACCAGTCAGACAGAGGGGACTTCGGTCTCACCCCACTGGCTACCCACAAGTCGCACAAGCAATTCCCTTAGACACTCCAGTTTCCCAGTATCACCACCAGTGCCACTCGTTATGGGGATGAATGGTTATGAAAACCAATCCCCCAGTAAAAGAAAAAAGGTTCCCTCGATCCCAAAGGACCAAGCCTCCGACCCAGGTCAATATACAAATCAGATCTTACCCACAAATCTCGCTGTTGCCAATCCTTTAGAATCTAAAATCTAAAGGTTTATTCATAAAAGGAAAAAGATACAGATGAGAGCTAGAATTGGTTAAATGGAATCAATTACATACATTGATGGCAAAGTTCTTGGTTCAGGCTTGTAGCAGCGATAGAATAAACTGCAGGTTCAAATCAAGTCTCTGGAACATCCCCAGCTGGGCTGGGTCCTCAGTCCTTTGTTCAGAGCTTCCATTCGTAGCAAAGTCCCTCCAGAGGCAAGAAGCAGGATTGAAGACAAGATGGAGGAGCTCCAGCAGCCTTTTATAGTCTTCCTGTGCAAGATCACAGCAAGATGGAGTCTGGAGTCACATGGGCAAGTCACACGTCCGTGCATGACTCAGTTTGCAGGCCGACGCCATGGTTTCCATGTTAGTTTGAATGTTCCCAGGGAAGCTCAGATAGGGATCGGCATCTCCCAAAGTCCATGGTCCGTGAAGCGTTTCTCGACGGGGCACTTACTGAGAATCGTCCTTTCTCAAGAAGCTGCCCAAATGCTTCGCCGAGGCTCCTTAGAATCAAACACATTGAGCTACAAGGACAGAGCCAATATTCATAACTTCACCTACAAAAATGATACACCCAGACAGACAGCAGCATCATAACCAGCCAACCAGAACCTTTCCAGAGACACCTCACTCCACAACCTTTGTACAACACTTGCTGCAAATAGATACCAGTGGTTGCAACAATGATCTATACGGTCACAGGTTATGTGAGTAACGTCACAGGGTGTCTGGCTCGGCCGTTCCCAGCAACTGGGAAAATCTTTCTGCACCCGCAGATCAAAGCAGGGAGCTGCCTCCTACCTGCTCGAGACGCAGAGCTGCAGCTCTCATTGCAAGTTGGAGGGGGGGAAATAGGGACAATATTACCTGGGGAATTGCTGCACAATTCCCCACCGTGCACGTGTGTGTGTGCACGCCCAGGTGCACGCGCCCCCCCACCCCCGCATTTTGGGGGGCAGGAATTGTCTGTTACGGTGATATGCTTGTACAGGACCCCGCGGCATGTTCTGGTTGGGAAATGTGCCTTGCTCTCTCTGCCCCCCAGGAGTGGTCTTCAGCAACGGGGAGCGGGCGAAGCAGCTGCGCCGGTTCTCCATCACCACACTGAGGAACTTCGGGGTGGGGAAGCGAGGCATCGAGGAGCGGATCCTGGAGGAGGCTCATTTCCTGCTGGAAGCCTTGCGGGGCACGAAAAGTTTGTCGGTGCCGGGGCCAGGGAGTCGGGGGCCAGACCCCCAGCTGCTGGGAACCGCCCAGAGCTCCATTGGGGTCAATGGGGCCAGACCCCCA
>NW_020664868.1:442133-445727 GCF_002925995.2 Terrapene triunguis | reverse complement strand
GAACCGCCCAGAGCTCCGTTACAGTCAATGGGGCCAGACCCCCAGCTGGTGCGAATTGTCTTCGCTCTGTTGACCTCGACATCAGTTACACTCGGAGGTTCTTACCTGTGGACTTTTGCAAAGATGGTCAGTGTCATAATGTCCACTGCGCCGATGGGGAAACTGAGTCGCGGAGCTGAGCGGGGCCCTACCGAAGGCTAGTGAGTGGGATTCTAGCCCAGGACTCGAGGTGTGGGCTCAGTTCCCTGCTCCGCCGAAGATTGCCTGTCTGACCGGTGCTTAGTCTCTCTGGGCCTCCGTTCCCCGTCGGATAGCCCTGCCCTGCCTCGCAGGGGGGTGGGGAAGGGAGGGACCGTGGCGGCCATGGGGGCAGACAGCAGCAGAGCCGCTCACGGGGGCTGGGCCAGTTCTCCCCCAGGCCTCTTCGTTGCCTCAGTACGGTGCTGAGCCGGGTGTGAACAAGGCAGGGAGCGGCTGCAGGATCAGGACAGGAGCGACTGGGGGGGGGCTGTGGGATCCATGGAGGTTAGACAGTCTGAGGCACAGCCCCCTGGCTCGCCTGTGCCCCACCCAACACTGGTTGTACCCCCTAGGTTTGCCCTTTGACCCCACCTACTTCCTGAGCCGCACGGTGTCCAACATCATCAGCTCCGTGGTCTTCGGGGACCGGTTCGACTACGAGGACAAGGAGTTCATCTCCCTGCTCCACATGATGATGGCCAGCTTCCAGTTCACCGCCACGGCCTGGGGGCAGGTACGCCGCGGGGGGGGGGGGGCGGGGGAGCGCCCCAGGCCACGTCCCAGAGAAAGCACAAGTGGGGGCGTTAGCTGGCGTAGGAAAAAGCACAGCATGATTCTGGGGGACAAGAGTTTGAGAGGCAAACGCTGCAGCACGAAAACACCCCGGGCATGGCGAGATGAGTTTCCTAATGCCCCCAGTCCTGCAGCCAGCCCCGAGGAATTCTGTACTGCACCGGGTCTGACCAGACAGATCACACAGCGAAAGTTTCAAAAGAGCCGGCTAAGTCCCTCGCCGGGCCATTTCCAGCGAGGCTGGCGGTAGGGCGGCAAACACTGTATCTCCGAACTAAGGGGCTGCTTTCATCGCCCCTCGCCCCATCCCGAGATTATTCATCATGAGCAGGACTCACCTACATTCGCCTGGAGTGTTTCTTGCTGCTGGGGACGATGGCAGACTGCACCAGGGTTACCACTTGGCTGGTGTTTTACCAGCCTGGCTGGGGTTTTTATGGATTTGCCAGTTGCCAGAAAAATAATTTAACCTACTGGTTTGTGGGGGGGGGGGGGGGTTGGTTTTTTTACATGGGTCTAAAGATTTGCATTAATCTCCCAATACACCGGGCTCTCTACTGTTAAACGTTTCTGGGCCCGGCTAAAGATGCTGCCGCTCTCCCATGTCCGCAGTTAAACTGATCACAGATCACACCCGGCGAAACGGCGGTAGCCGTCTGCCCACCCACACGCAGTGCCCCGTGTGGGCGTGCGAGAGAGGGAGGAGACGTGCGAGGCATATTGACTAGCGGCAGGTCAGGGCGATGGTGCGAGTGATCCTACTACACCCCCGGGGGGAAAAGGGCTCGCATCAGAAACTGCACATTCAGTGACAGCTGGCGAAACGGAACAGCCTGGCAAAGACTGGCTGGCAAAACGTGCTGAGAAAACAAACGCCTGCTTGCCCCCCCGTGACATGCTCTCTCTGGATGCTAGCAGTGGCTGTTGGAAGGCGATTGCAGAGTTGCCTTGTGGGTGGGGGTGCCGGGTTTTAGTGCAGTTCAAAGGTGGTAACTCTAGGCTACACCCCGGGGTGTACTGACCCCTCCCCTCCCACCAGACAGCCCCCCTTCCTGACCCTGGCCCTTCAGTGCAGCGTTACGGCACACAGAGCCTGCACAGGGAAAGCAGACGGGACCGTGCGCAAAGTCTGGAGAGGGGTGGAAAGATGCCCCCGGGAGTACTGGCCCCCTGCTGCTGAAATACAGGAGAGAAAGCATCCCGGACTGACTGAGTACAGGACACACCATGAAATAAGGGACATCCCTTGTAATACGGGGCTGTTGGGAACTCAACTGGGGAAGTTCCAGACAACTGGCAAAGAGCTAATGGGTAAATGGGATGATCCGGGTAGTTATCGCCTGTGAGTCTGACATCGATCGCAGGCGAGTGACTGATTCGGGACTTGACTAATAAAGAATGCAAGGAGAGAAATGTAATTAATGCAAATTAATGTGGGTGTAGAAGAAAAGATCCTGTCAAACTAAGTTGGGATTTTTTTTGAGGCGGTGACAAGTGTGGTTGAAGTTAATAGTGCTGATGGAATCTAGTCAGATCTCTATAACGCGTTTGACTTGGTACTGCGTGACATTTTGATTAGAAAACTAGAAAGCAATCAAATGAACACGGCCCGCATGAAATGGATTAAAAACTGGCTAACTGATAGATCTCAAAATGTAATAGCAAAGGGGGTGTTATCGTCGAGTGGGTCTGTTTCTCAAGGCCCTATGCTGTTTAACACTTTTATCAATGACCTGGAAGAAAACATCAAATCATCACTGATAACATTTGCAGATGGCACATAAATTGGGAGTAAATAATGAAGAGGGGAGTTCACTGGTACAGAGCGACATGGATCGCTTGATAAGCTGGGCACAAGCAAACAACGTTCATGTTAGTACAGCTAAACGTAAAGAGATCCATCCAGGAGCAAAGACAGTCGGCCGTACTCATGCCATGGCGGGCTCTGCTTTGGGAAGCAGTGACTCTGAAAAAGATTTGGGGGTCATGGTGGACCATCAGCTGGACGTGAGCTCCCAGCGCGACGCTGGGGCCCAAAGAGCGAATGCGATCCTGGGAGGGATCAACAGGGGAATCTCCAGTAGGAGCAGAGAGGTGGTTTTACCTGTGGATTTGGCACTGGTGGTGCGACCGCTGCTGGGATCCTGTGGCTGTGAGGCCCAGGGCCCTGAGACCTGCCCGGCCCAGGCTGCAGGGGTGAGGCGGGAGAGTTGATTAACTAGGGACTCTCCAGACAGCCCAGGAAGCGTGACGAGCTCTGCAGTGATGGTTGTGGGATAAAGAGCTAGAAGGGAGGTCCGGGGATGGAGGCATAGGGAGAGGATGTGTATGGGGGCTCTCAACCCCACCCCCTGTTCAGCGGGGTCTCTGCTCTCCCTGCCCCACAGCTCTACGAGATGTTCTCGGACACCATGCGCTACCTGCCCGGCCCCCAGCGCGCAGCGTTCAAGCACCTGGTGGGGCTGGAGAAGTTCATCGAGAGGAAGGTGAAGGCGAACCAGGAGACCCTGGATCCCAACGCCCCTCGGGATTTCATCGACTGCTTCCTGGTCAAAATGCAGCAGGTACCGGCAGGGGGGTTGCGGGAAGGTGATGGGGGAAAGGGGGCAGTTGGGGACCCCGATGGATGCAGACCAATGGAGTCACGGCTGGATCCTGAGCTCAGCCACATCCCCAGAGTTCTCACAAGCATCCTGGCATTTTTTCCCTCGTTCTGTTAAAGGAAAAGGAAAATCCTGCCTCGGAGTTTTTCCTGAAGAACATTGTTCTGACGGCGCTCAA
>NW_020664868.1:395005-397133 GCF_002925995.2 Terrapene triunguis | reverse complement strand
TCTGCACTGTATTTGTCCAGGCAACATTGCAGGTTCGGATGGGTACCGTTGGGACAAGTTCCCAGCGGGTATAATCTGACATTGCTCCACTGGCCTCCATGGGGCCAGAAATCTGTGGGGCCGCTAGACAGCCTGGCCCTTTTACCCCGTTGAAATGGGCCTGACACCCTGTTCAAGTTTGTTAAGGCTGCCTCCTGCTCTCCCCCGCCCCACCCCGGTACGTACCCGCAGGCTCTGCCCTGCGAATGAAGGACGTTGTTATTGATGGCTAAGTTCTTTTCAGGCCCCCTAGAGCCTGCCCGGTGTCCGGAGGCTCTTCTCAGCTCACCACGACCCCCAGGTCTGCCCCGCTTGTGCCCCTCCTGCTCTCCGAACGGGAGAGTCTCATTTCCCCTCTTCACGGCGGGAGTCCCAAATCCCACCAGCTGGGGACCACGCCCCGTATACTTGTCATACCTGGGCCCTTTCAGAAACACCAGTGGGTTTCCTCTTCCCAGCACAGGGGTCACAGATGGGGAAACCGAGGCACCGAGTGAGGCCAAGACTTCAACCCACGGCCCCCAAGTCCCAGGCCAGCACCTTAGCACCCCCCCCGGCCTACCTTTTATCTCGGGGTACTTCATGAGAAGCAGGATCCCGTATCTCAGGGTGGTGCTGACCGTCTCCGTCCCGGCGAAGAACAACTCCAGCGTCGTCATGACCAAGTTCTCGGTGGTGAACTCGGTGTCGGGGTTCTGCTTTTCCTGGGGGGCGGGCGAGGAGCACAGGGCCAAACAGAGACTGAGACAGTTCTCGGGGTACCCAGGACTGCGACCCCTCCCAGCCTCGAGCAACGGGGACCTTGCAGTGCCGGCTAGGTGTGAGCTCCCAAACAGCACCAGCCTGGGGATCGTCCAAGCCCTCTCCTCTGGGCTGCGCCAGCCCTGCCTTTGCCCGGCAGATTAACAATCCCTCAATCCCCGACACCGGCGTCTCACGGAAATCCCAGCCCCTCTGCCCCCAGAGCAGCAACCGTTCACCGCTTCCCCTTAAAACACGATAACAGGCCACCCAGGGAGCACTTAGAATAAAACACAAGACGGTTGATTTAAGGAAGAACAGAGGCTCCATCAGAAGCAAGAGGGAGTGACAGGAACCAAGGGTTACGATACAAAACAGCATCACACCCAAAGTGAAGATCAGGGCCCCGTCGCGCCGGGCGCCGCCCAGACCCCAGCCAAAATCGGGGCCCCGTTGCGCTGGACGCTGCCCAGACCCCAACCGAAATCGGGGCCCCGTCGCACCGGGCGCTGGCCAGACCCCAGCCAAGATCAGGGCCCCGTCGCGCCGGGCGCTGCCCAGACCCCAGCCGAAATCGGGGCCCCGTCGTGCCGGGCGCTGGCCAGACCCCAGCCAAGATCAGGGCCCCATTGCGCCGGACGCTGCCCAGATCCCGGCCGAGATCGGGGCCCCGTTGCGCCGGGCGCTGCCCAGGCCCAGAGACGGTCCCTGCCCCAAAGAGCTGCCCATCAGAACAGACACAGGGTAGGAGGGGACGTAGGAATAGAGGGATTTCCCCGGGGTCACCCAGGGCAGCTGGGAGCGAGGGGGCACTGAACTCCCTCGCCCAGGGCTGTCCCGGTCGCCGCCATTACCTGGTCCATCTGGAGCAGGAAGCAGTCGATGTAGCTGTCGGGACAGCTGGGATCCAGGGAGTCCCGGTGCCGCTTCGCTCGCTCCGACACGAAGCGTTTGAGGGTGTCCGCATTGTGGAACATGGCGTTGTGCCGCCCGGGGAGAGCGGCCAGGAGCGCCGGGAACGCATTGTACAGCTGCAAGAGACCCGCAAGGGGGCAGCTAGCGCCTGACCTGGCCAGCACCCAGGGGTGGGCAGCAAAATAACCAGGAGCAGCTGCGACCTCAGTCTGTCCGGAGACCGAAACGGGGGGGCACGTGCTCAGGCCCAGAACAAAGAGAATCTGTCTGTGCATCTCTTCATCCATCCTGCCTTCCCCAGACACCCCTGTAGCCATCTACCCATCCCGCCTTCCCCAGACACCCCTCCATCCATCCACCCATCCCGTCTTCCCCAGACACCCCTCCACCCATCCACCCATCCCGCCTTCCCCAGACACCCCTCCATCCATCC
>NW_020664868.1:376990-394995 GCF_002925995.2 Terrapene triunguis | reverse complement strand
CATCCCGCCTTCCCCAGACACCCCTCCATCCATCCACCCATCCCGCCATCCCCATCCACCCCCTCCATCCATCCACCCATCCCTTCTTCCCCAGACACACCTCCATCCATCCACCCATCCCACCTTCCCCAGACACCCCCATACACCCATCCACACCCGCCCACCCATCTCTCTGTCCATCCGTCTGTCCATGCCCAGACACCCCCAGCTCTCTGTCCCTCCCTCCCTCGGTCCCCCCCAGGCACCGGGCAGCGCCCCCACCTGGCCCCAGCGGGAGCTGAGCAGGCGGAGGTTCTGGTTGATGCAGCTCAGCAGAGTGAGGAACTCCTGGTCCTGGTAGTCAAAGCGGCTGCCGAAGACGATGGAGCAGATGACGTTGGAGACGGCGGAGCCCAGGAGGAAGGTGGGGTCGAAGGGCGAGCCTGGGGGAAGGGGAGAGAGCTCTACAGGGCCCAGGAAAGCGGATTCCTGCTGCGAATGATACTGGGACTTTCAGCACCATGACGAGGGCAGGGGAGCCCATGGGCCGGGCAATGGACTAGCTTGGGGGGTCAGGGCCAGAAACTCCCCTCCCCCCCCGCCCGCAGCCTTCGCCAGCTGCTTTAGAGCCGCGATACCCGACCCAGGCTCCGTAACGTGTCTCCTTGCAGCCCGTGACATTAACACGCATGTGAGTCAATTAGTCACCGATCGACGTTATTAACCAGTCAGGAGACTTCTACTATGCTCGTAAGCACGGATGTGATGAACTTGCATGAAGTTCTTAACTGATTTCTGTGCGACTAATATAGACAGCTCGAAACGAACCCTTCTGCCTGTCAGGCTGCGGACATCTGATTGGACAGTTCACTTAACTCGCAGGCCTGTGACTCTCTGGGGTAACAGTGGTCGCTAATTTGACTCCTGACCACGGGGATCAGAGCGTCACTGGGCTAGAGGAAGGGGGAAGAGTGGAAGGTGCCCTGCTGGGCAATTCGGGAATAACTTGCAGAGGTTTCTTCTACCACCCCATGGTGACTATCCGGCTGGCTTATGGCCCAAAGCTTAATCCTTATTATTAGGTGTATTACAGTAGCGCCTAGTGGCCCCATCACAGATGCGGATCCATCATGCCGGGCGCTGCCCAGACCCCAACCGAGATCAGGGCCCCGTCGGGCCGGGCGCTGCCCAGACCCCAACCGAGATCGGGGCCCCGTCGGGCCGGGCACTGCCCAGATACACAGAGCTCCTAGTGCGAACAGACAAAGGACGGGTTCTTTCCGCATTGCAGATAGTCGGGATATGAGGCCAAGAGAGAGGCAGAGACCAGGAACCTGTGGCAGAGGCAGGAACCGACTGCGGCGTTCTGACTCGAGGCCAGAGCCCATCCGTCCTCCCTTGGTCTTGCTCTAAACTTGGCTGTCTTTAATCCTGGCTGATGGACCGGCGGCTGGTCTCCTTCGCCACGCGAGCCTCTGAGCTTGTGGCAGTGAGTTCCACCGGCTCACGAGGAGAAATCGGAGCAGAGAGCTGAACAGGCAGCAAACAGGCTGAGGCGCTTGGAACGGGGGTGAGACAGGAAGCACCTACCCTTTGTGTTCCCGAGCTCCTCCACCAGGCGCTGGGCCTCCTCCTGGATCCGCTCCTCGATGGATCGCTTCCCCATGCCGAAGTTCCGCAGCGTGGTGAGGGAGAACCGGCGCAGCTGCCGCCACCGCTCCCCGTTGGCGAAGATCACTCCTGGAGGGTGGGGGAGGAGGGAGGGTGAAGCAGGACAAAGAGACCCACGTGCCCCCCGTTGACCGGGAGATGCTCAGGAAGGGATTGCCAAGAGACAAGCTCAAGTAGATCCGTAACAGGATACCAGAGGGACACTGCAGGGCGGGACTGAGGGGCACTGGCAGAGCTGGGAGGGGGCAGGGCTGGGATAGCAGGGGTGCTGCGGGTCGGGCGTGAGGAGCATCAGCAGAGCCTTATAAAATGAAAGCTAAGAGTTGCATCTCCCCAGGGAAAGAGGCCACTAACATTACCCCAGTTTTACAGACTGGGGAAACTGAGGCACGGCGTGACCTGTCCAAGGTCACACAAGGAGTCAATGACAGAGCTGAAAATAGAGTCCAGATGCTCTGATTCCTAGCCCCCTCCCCCTCATCTAACCACTAGCCCCCACTCCCCTCCCAGAGCCGGGGATAGAACCCAGGAGTCCTGGCCCCCAGCTTTAGCTATTAGACCATCTGTCCCGTGCGATTCACACCAGCCTAGTATGGGCATGTTCTCCCGGGAAGGAACATTTTCCTCACCAAACCCTTTGGTGATCCTCGCGGCTGTGGCGATGTTCCCCCTTCCCCCGAACTCCTTCCCGCGGTCGACCAGGGCTTCCTTCACCGCCGCGTAGCCGCACAGCACCACGGCCCGCTCCGAGCCCAGCTGCAGGGTGAACACGGGGCCGTACGTGTCTCGGAACTGAAACAGACAGCGAGGAAGTGTGGGGGGGGAGCTGCCGCAGGGCCCCCAGCAGCTGTGCCAGCTGCCGGCTCTCCAAAACCGGCACTTGGCGTGCTGGGTGGGGGTGTGAGCCACGCGCTTCTGAAGCTAGACCTGGACTCTGTGATGTTGGGCAAGTCACGTTCCCTACCTGGGCCTCCATTTCCCCCTCTGTAGCACAGGGAGAATAATGCGGATTGCCTGGGGAGCTGGGCGCACTCTGAATTTTAACATGGCTCAGTGTAAACGTTCACATGTAGGAACCAAGATCGTCGGCCTTGCGGACCGGCTGGGGAGCTCTCTCCTGGGGAGCAGGGACTCGGGGAAAGATCTGGGCGGAAAATCAGCGGAACGTGAGCTCCCCGCCCGACGCTGGGGCCAAAAGGGCTCATGCGATCCTGGGACACATCCACGGGGGATTCTCCGGTGGGAGCAGAGAGGTGATTTCCCCTCTGTGTTTGGTCCCGGTGCGACCGCGGCCGGGATCCCGTGTCCAGTTCCGGTGCCCACCATTCGAGAAAGACGCTGATCAGTTGGAGGGGCTCGGAGAAGAGCTGCGAGAATGAGCGGAGGATTCAAAAACCTAGCAAAGAGCAGGAAACCCTGGTCTCTCGGTACCGACATGGGGAGCAAATAGTTAACAACGAGCGAGCCGAGGAAGGGCTGACACAACCCACAGGCTGGAAGCTGAAGCTGGAATTCAGACTGGAAATAAGATGGACATTTTGAAGCGTGAAAGCAATTATCCAGGGGGACCCTTTGCCAGCGGGCACAGCGTGTTCTCCAGGCCTGGCGGCTTTACGTCGAGCCTGGCAGCTGTTCTAAAAGATCTGCCCTAGGGATTCTGCGGGGGCAGATCTACGGCCTGGGATATCGGGGGCCGGACGCGATGGGGTCCCTTGGAATCTACGGCTCCTTCCTGTGAGCTCCCAGTGGCAGGGCCTGCCTCTCTCTGGGGCTGAAGTCCCGGCACTGCCAGAGGCAAAGCAAACCTCCAGCCATTACCGGGCCCAAGGCAGGCCCCTGCGTGTCCGCGCCAGCCGCGAACCAGTGCCCGGCCCGTGCCATTTATTGGAGGGGTTTGGTCCGCCTCGTGCTGCGTTAGCCACGCTGGCCCATTCTTCACCTTCATTCCCGGCTGGAAACGCCTCGGCTCCTTTCCTCCAGGAGCCCGGTGGGGAGAATTGGACGGGTCACACGGAGAGCTGCCGGATCCTCGCACGGATTGTCACCACTATTAGGTGTATTACGGTAACACAGAGGTCACAGGCCCCATGGAGGTGTAGTAAGAGACAATCTCTGAATGGCCATGGGGGAGGGGGGGTCCGGTCCACAATCAGGCGATAAAACCCCCACCTAGGTCACCCCTGGGGAGGCTGAAGGGGGAACCTCGGGGTCCGAAAGCCCAAACTTCCACCGCTTGAGACAAGCAACCACCCCTGCAAAGAATCCCAAAGGGGGTGGTTTGGTCAGTTTGACAGCTGGGGAAACTGAGGAAGAGAGGGGCAAAGTGACTTGGAATGATCACTAAACCCCACCACCCTGCCAGAGCCAGGAGAGGAACCCAGGAGTTCTGACTCTCGGCTCTAACCTCTAGACCCCACTCCCCGCCCAGAGCCAGAGATAGAACCCAGGAGTCCTGGATCCCAGCCCCCTGCTCTAACCACCAGACCCCACTCCCCTCCCAGAGCTGGGGCGAGAACCCAGGAGTCCTGGCTCCAAGCCTCCCTGCTCTAACCACTAGACCCCACTCCCTTTCCAGAGCCGGGGAGAGAACCCAGGAGTCCTGGCTCCCAGCCCCCCTGCTCTAACCACTAGACCCCATTCCCCTCCCAGAGCCGGGGAGAGAACCCAGGAGTCCTGGCTCCCAGCCCCCCTGCTCTAACCCACCAGACCCCACTCCCCTCCCAGAGCCAGGGATAGAACCCAGGAGTCCTGGCTCCCAGCCCCCCGCTCTAACCACCAGCCCCCACTCTCCTCCCACAAGTGCGGTGAGAACCCAGGCGTCCTGTCCCCCAGCCCCCCCCCCCGCCCCGGCTCTAACCACTAGACCCCGCTCCCTCCCAAGTGACGTCTGGCCCTGTGTAATGGTCACTCACCTTAAGGATTGATTTGGCCAACGCCTTGGTGTCCAGCTGCAGGATGTTCCCGACGAAGGGAAGCGGTGTGGGACCCGGGGGGAGCTTCCTCCTCGCCAGCGCCTTTCTCCACGAGGCCACCAACAGGAGGCATGAGACGCAGACCCCCAGGAGCAGAGAGAGGACTCCAGACAGCTCCATGGCGGAATGGGGCTCAGCCGCTCCGGCCAGGTGAGCTGCCCGATCTGCTCGGGGGCAGGACAGGTAATAATTAACCGCTGTGCCGCTCACCCAGACGACTGTGGTTACGGCTTCGCCCGCTGGATCCCTTTGTATTCCTGCCTCGGCTGGAGCAGGCGTCTCCTGCTCTGCCAGCGATTCAGTAGGGAAACATTGCTCAAGGGTGAGAGCCGTATTAATTACACTATTGCTATTATATGTATTACGGTAGTGCCTGGAGGACCCAGCTAAGACTGAGGTCTCATTGTGAGGTATATTGTGGCCCATAGCCAACCCAAGCTCTCACTGACTTCCAGGTGGACTTCCCATTGGCTTCCTGATTCACTTCCTGTCGACATCCCATTGATGTCCCATTCACTTCCTGTTGACGCCCCATTGACTCCCCATTGGCCCCATTGACTTCCTGTTGGCTCCTTATTGACTTCCTAGTGGCTACATTGACTTCCTGTCGACATCCCATTGATGTCCCGTTCACTTCCTGTTGATGCCCCATTGACTTCCCCATTGGCCCCATTGACTTCTGGTTGGCTTCTTATTGACTTCCCATTGGCTACATTGACTTCCTGTTGATATCCCATTGATTTCCCCTTGGCCCCTTTGACTTCTTGTTGACTCCCCATTGACATCTTTTTGACTCCCCACAGACTTCCCATTGACTTCACCAATGGGGAGGTCTCAGGAACCCAAACTCCACCCTGAGCCCCCGCAGCGTTTGGGAGACAATTGAATATGAGCCCAATATTAAAGACTGGAGTCAGTTTTTGCTCAGTCGTTACGTTGCTGAGGCAGAACTTGGGGAAGTCTGTGGGGAGTCAACAGGAAGTCAAAGGGGCCAAGTGTGGGGACCGATCCAGTTTGGGGCCCGGCCTGCGACACACGATGCCCTGGGTGGCCCTGCTCAGGTTACCGTCTGGGGAAGGGAGAGCTTTAGGGAAGACAGACGTGTGTGCTTCTAAAATACTTTTGCTCTGAAACTTTTGGTCCCCCCGCTAAACCAAACCCCACTTTGGGTCTAAGCAGAGTTGTGCAAAGAATGGAGGTTTTTCAGCTCACTCACAGGTCAGAAAAATTGGAGAAAAAACACTTTTTTCCCTTTTAACATTTTTTAAAAATATAACTGCATGTCCTCTCCAGCCACTTGAGGGCAAGGGGAAGGGAAAGGGAAAGGGGTGGTGTCTGGCAGTAGAATTACCCTCCTCCCTCCTATGAAATGTTTTATCAGTGACACCAGGCAAATAAACGCATCAGCTGCGGTGAGATCTGACGGGTTTGGGGTTAACACTGGCTCAGGACCCAGCAGCTCTGCCTTTGGCTGTCATCTCTGCCCCAGCCTTGAATCTCTCTGTGTCCCACTTCCCCGTCTGTAAAGATCTTGTTATTTCTTTCACCAGACCGCGCCTCACGCTGTGTTTTATTATTTTTCTTTAATTACAATAGCGCCTAAGGATTCCAACCGAGTTCAAGACGCCATTTAGCTACAGCCAGACTCCAACCTAAAGAGATTTCATTCTGAACAGACAAACGAGGGAGCCTATGCTCTCCATTTTACAGCTGGGGAAACTGAGGCACAGAGCGAGCCAGTGACGCACCGAAGGAGTTGGTGGTGGTTGGTCCTCCCATAGTGAATAAACTGCTCGTGTGGCGGAATTCCTTATTGGTGAATAACGCCCCAGCCCATGGACACCCACCATATAAACACACGTCAGCCCACGCTGAGTCCTTCCCTCGCCCGGAGCCGAGGCGAACGAGTCCACCATGGAGAGGACACGGCGGGTCTTGCTCCTTCGGCTCAGTCAGCGGAGGCTTGCGAGCGAGGTTGTGGGTTCAAGCCCCCCGCTGAAGAGCTGTCCCAGGTGGTCACCATGGATGGCACAAGGGGCCCCAGGGGAAAATTCCAAATTTCGCCATCCAGCAGAGTTTGCAATTATTTACCCAGAGCTGTGATGCAAAGAGGGGCGTTATCAGCAAGGCCCCGGGGGGGGGCTATATAGACAAGCCTCGCCAGCCTCACCCAGGGTCTAACGCGAAGAGCAGCAGAGCAGAAAGGCCGGCTCCAGGATGGATTTCAGTGGGATCCTCAGCATCCTCCTGGCGATATGCGTCATGTGCTTGTTACTCCTCTCGACCCGGAAGAAGAAAACCTGGAGCCACCTGCCGCCCGGGCCCACCCCCATCCCGTTCCTGGGGAACATGCTGCAGGTGGAGGTGAAGGAGCTGATAAAGTCTCTGCGGAAGGTGAGTTGTGCCTCGGTTTGCTCGTTATTATGGTTCGAGTGGGCAGGAAAGTTTTCCGTCAGAAACGTGGCTTTTCATAGCGTCATAGGTATGGGCGGCCGGACGCGACCTCAGGCGGGCGTCTAGGCCCAGAGCCTCGCAGGCATTTGGGGGCCGAACGCTCGTGGAGTTCAGCGAAACAAAAACCGTTGGTCACTTTGGAAATTTGTCTCAAAAACGGAATTCTCTTTGTCACGCAGCTTGAATTATTATTAGTATCACAGGAGAACCTGGGAGCCTAGACTCTGAGAATGCCCCACCCCACTCCACCCACTAGACCCCACTCCCCTCCCAGAGCCGGGGAGAGAACCCAGGAGTCCTGACTCCCAGCCCCCCCTGCTCTAAGCACCAGACCCCACTTCCCTCCCAGAGCTGGGGACAGAACCCAGGAGTCCTGGCGCCCAGCCACACAGCTAAACCAAGTACTGCACAGATACAGCATCTAGGGTGACCAGATGAGAGGAAGAAAATAGCGGGACACATGGCGGAGGGGGGTCCGCCAGCGGAGAAAAAAAAAAAAAAAGCCGAATGCTGCCGGCGTCTGGTCACCCTAACAGCATCAGAGGCAGGCCCTGCTCCCAGCGAGTTCACAGGCGGATCAGACACAGGGTAGGAGGAGAAGCAGAAGGGGGAAATGACTCGTCGAAGGTCGGACAGCACCTAAGTGGCAGAGTTAAGGCAAGAACCCAGGTGTCCTGACTCCCAGCCGCGCGCCCTGAGCACTGACCCTTGCAGCTGGGGGTTAACAGCCGCCTTCCTTTATTCCTTCCAGCTCAGCGAAACCTACGGCCCGATCTACACCTTTTACCTGGGCTCCCGGCCCTGCGTGGTGCTCTCTGGGTACAAGGTGCTGAAGGAAGCCCTGATCGATAAGGCCGAGGAGTTCAGCGGCAGGGGAGACTTCCCGGCAGTGCAGATGTGGAGTCACGGGAACGGTGAGGCGCGGACGGACGCACACACGGCTCAGTCTCCTGGCCCCCTGGCTGTATTGCAGGGTCTGGAATCGTACCGCGGACGGGTGTGAAACCCCGGGGCAGCGATCATGGTCGATTCCCGTCCATTTCCCCTTCCTAGGAGAGATCTCGCTCGTTAGTGCTTAGAGCGGGGGAGGCCGGGAGTCAGGAAGCCTGGGTTCTCTCCCCAGGTCAGGGAGGGGAGTGGTGTCCAGTGAGTTGGAGCCGGGAGCCAGGACTCCTGGGTTCTCTCCCCAGGTCACGGAAAGGAGTGGTGTCTAGTGTGTGGTGTATAAGAATGGCCAGGCTAGGTCAGACCAATGCTCCGTCTAGTCCAGTATCCTGTCTTTGACAGCCGCCGGTGCCAGCTGCTTCAGAGGGAATGAACAGAACAGGGAGTTATCGAGTGACCCATCCCCTGGCGTCCACTCCCAGCTTCTGGCAGTCAGCGGTTTAGGGCCACCCAGAGCATGGGGTTGTGTCCCTGACCACCTTGGCTAATAGCTGTTGATGGATCTATCCTCCAGGAACTGATCCAGTTCTTTTTTTGAGCCCAGTTATACGTCACCACATCCCCTGGCAAGGAGTTCCACAGGTTGTCTGTGTTGGGTGCAGAAGTCCTTCCTTTTGTTTGTTTTAAACCTGATGCTTATTAATTATTTCAGCCCCAGTTCTTGTTATGAGAAGGAGTAAATAACACGTCCCTATTCACTTTCTCCACACCCGTCATGATTTTATAGCCCTCTAGCATATCCCCCCTGGCCTTAGTTGTCTCTTTTCCAAGCTGAACAGTCCCGGTCTGATTCATCTCTCCTCATACGGCAGCCGTTCCATGCCCCTAAGAATTTCTGCTGCCCTTCTCTGAACCTTTTCCAATTCCAATAGCTCTTTTTGGAGATGGGACGACCACATCTGCACGCAGTATTCAAGCTGTGGACGTACCATGGATTCATATAGAGGCAACTTGATATTTTCTGTCCTATTATCTCTCCCTTTCTTGATGTTTCCCAGCATTCTGTTTGCCTTTTTGACGCTGCTGCACATCGAGTGGATGTTTTCAGAGAACTCTCCACAGTGCCGCCAAGATCTCTGTCTTGCGCGGTAACACCCATTGAGACCCGATCGTTGTGTATGGAGAGCTGGGATCACGTTGTCCACTGTGTGTTACTTTTGCAATGATCAGCACTGAATTTCCTTGGCACAGGGATTGTCTACGGCACCGGGGAGCGGTGGCGGCAGCTGCGCCGATTTGCCATCACCACCTTCAAGAACTTCGGCATGGGGAAGCGGAGCATGGAGGAGCGGATCAAGGAGGAGGCCCAGTACCTGGTGTCCGAGTTCCGGAAAACAGAAGGTTCGGCTCCGTTCACAGTGACCAGGATATCCAGAGATCCAGGATCCAAACATTGCGTCCTGATCCGAACACTAGGGCTCTGCCTCCAGTCTGCACAAACCCAATTAGGTTCTTTGGTGCGGGGGGGGGGGGAGAGCCAGGACGCCTGGGTTCTATCCCGGCTTTGGGAGGGGCGTGGGGTCTAGTGGTTAGAGCAGGGGGAGGTGCCTAGGACTCCTGGGTTCTGTGTCTGGGTACAGCTTGTCATCTACTGGGTCGAGCAGGGAGTCGGGAACGCCGGATTCCATTCCACTGATTCTGTGACCTGGGCTGGGTCAGTGCCCCGCTCTGTGCCTCAGTTTCCCCCATCTGACAGGCAGTGAGAACCCCTGCTTGCCAGGGAAAAGTGCGGCTAAATTAATTTACGGTGCTTTGAGATCCCTGGAGACGGCTGAGGCCACAAGGCCTGGGATTAACAGCAGGCCCTCGCTCTCCCCTCTAGGCAAACCCTTTGACCCCACTTTCTTCCTGAGCTGCGCCGGCTCCAACATCATCTGCACCCTGGTCTTCGGGGAGCGTTTCGAATACACCGACGAGAAGTTCCTCACCCTGCTCAACTTGATCAACAGCAACTGGAAACTCATGAGCTCCACCTGGGGGCAGGTGAGAGAGGATTTGGAACGGGGGGGGCATCCTCTCCTAGACCACCATACAGCCCTATTACACCATATTGCATCTGAAGAAGTGAGGTTTTTACCCACGAAAGCTTATGCCCAAATAAATCTGTTAGTCTTTAAGGTGCCACCAGACTCCTTGTTGGTTTTGTAGATACAGACTAACACGGCTCCCCCCTGATCCTTGACATACAGCCCTGAGAACCTCACTTGACAATTCCTGCATCCAGCCCATATCTGATGGATGAGCTAGCCCGTGTCTTTCAGGGTTGCCATGACAGAGACACCAGCCCATCCCCAGGGCTAATCGCCCTCACAATTAAATGTTTGCTCTTTATTTCCTGTGTAAATTTCTCTGCCTTCAGCCCCCAGCCTTTAGATCTCACTCGGCCTTTGTTGCTAGATTAGAGACCCCTCGGCTGTCCGAAATCTCCTCCCCCTGGAGGTACGTATGGACCATGCTTCTTGGAGAATCTAAACATGGCACTTCCTCTTGCTGCGAGGCAGGTTTTCCAGACCGCCCGCGAGTCGTCTTCCTCTGAACCCCTCTCCAATTTCTCAACGTCTTGTTTGCAGGGCGGAGCCCAGGCTGGATACAGGATTCCAGTCTCATTCATGCCCCGTAGCATGGTCGCACGACCACCCGACCCCTACTCTGCTTCTCCAGCCAGGGGCCCCAGCCCATTCTGCCCAGAAGCCCTTCATCAAGATTTGGCCAGACCAGCCGTCATCATGAGTCCTCAAGCCGAGGGCCGGTCTGAGATCTACACACCGCTGCTGTCCCTAGAGGGGAACACGGTCCCTGGCTGTGTCCCGGGAGACCAGAGCCCCTAACAGTTCTATCCCCTCCCCCCGGCTTCTTTCCAGTTGCTGTTCACGTTCCCCAAGATCATGAGACACGTCCCCGGGCCCCACCGGCAAATCTACAAGAACTACCTGAAGCTGGCCGCTTTCGTCGGCGAGCAGCTGAAGCTGCATAAAGAGCTCCTGGATCCCAACAACCCGCGGGATTTCATCGACTGCTTCCTCATCAAAATCCAGCAGGTAGCCCGTCCTGGCCGGCAGGAGAGCCCCCCGAGCTGGCCACAGCCCGAACAATAGCGAAAAGGGGGCTGCTCACGGAAAACTAGCGACTGCTGGCCACACCCCTTGAACCCGGCCCCAAAGCCCAGAATTCCACCGCTTGAGCGCCGGGGGCAATCCCATTCTTTGGCGGCAGTAGTAAGCTGTTACCCTCTCACCGGATCAGCCAAAAGAGGGTGCCAGGATGCATTTTCCCCCAGGGGCAAAAATCTGTCTGGAGATTGGTCCTGCTTTGAGCAGGGGGTTGGACTAGATACCGCCTGAGGTCCCTTCCAACCCTGATCTTCTATGATTCTATGATTTCACGTGGGTTGGATTTGAAGTAGAGGCGGGTGAATTTCATAGCAGGGGACTTAGGTTCCTAATTGTTCCTTCTAGTTCTACGTTCCTAATTTAGTGGAGTCGCAGGGGGACATGAGTTATGAAGCTCCCACACTATTTTTTGGATGGGCTGAGGGGGGGATTAAAAACTCTTTGGGGTTTGCTGGCCCTTTCCCCCTTCATTTGAAAGAATTGGTAGATTTAAAAAGGGATTGGGGGTGGGGGGTGAGGAAAGAGACAATCTCAACACTTTACATGTTTTTTCCTTCCTAAAATTAAAGGACATGTTGAAACAAAGTCGTTTCAAACCAAAACGAACGAAACGTTGCGACTTTCCCCCTCCAATGTTCTTTTAACGCCCAACGTGGCGAAATCGATGCAAAGTGGCCGGGTGCTTCCGTGCGACCTGTTTGCCGAATAAAAGTTGCAGCTGAAAAGTTTCACCTAACTGTAGGAAATCTCCCCCAATGGGGTCACACACCCCAGAGAGAATCCTAGTACGTGGTGGTGTCTCACACACACACACACACACACACTCACTAAACGTTCTCGCACCCTTCCTCGGCAGGAAAAGCACAACCCCAACACACACTTTAACGACGAGACGATGTCGAAAACCACCGTGAACCTGTTCTTCGCCGGGACGGAGACCGTCAGCTCCACCTTGAGATACGGGCTCCGCATCTTACTACGACACCCTGAGATAGAAGGTAGCCCCGGGGCAGGGGGGTGAAGAATTCCCAGATGCCGGGAGTATCCCAACGTAGGCGGGGGGCAGACAGGGGCAGGAGGGGCTCACGTTCGTAACTCACCCCAAGAGGGTTGCTGGTCAAATGTCCCCAGCCCGAGCTCCGGGGGAGTCAATGGGGCAGATCTGAGCTGGCGTCCAGGGGAGGCCGGGTTCCCCCGCTGACGTCTCCGCAGGCTGCAGTGAAGTGATGTGGATCAACACCAGTGAGGCTCCTGGCCCTGGGGGCTTTATGGTGGGTGCCGCCCCTGCGCCGGCCTGACCCTGCCCCCTTCCCTCCAGAGAAGCTGCACGAGGAGATCGACCGGGTGATCGGTCCCCACCGCAGCCCCTCCATGGAGGACCGGAGCCGGATGCCCTACACCGACGCCGTCATCCACGAGATCCAGCGCTTCGCGGACATCGTCCCCATGGGCGTGCCCCACACCGTCACCCGGGACATTCAGTTCCGCGGCTACACGCTGCCCAAGGTAGGTGGGCCCCACGCAGGAGCCCGGGGGCTGCTCTGAGTTACGCTGGGGAAGGATGGCTGCACGGGCTGAAATCACCCACTGGGAGGGCACGCAGCCCCATCCCTTCCCCCAACCACGCCCCTTTTCACTAGCCATGCCCCTTCTCCAACCACGCCCCTTTTCACTAGCCATGCCCCTTCTCCAACCACGCCCCGTTTCACTAACCACGCCCCCTTATCCAACCACACCCCTTCCCTCACTCATCACACCCCCTTCTTCAACCACACCCCTTTTAACTAGCCACACCACGCCCCCCAACCACAGCCCTTTTCAGTAGCCACGCCCCCTTCTTCACCCACACCCCCTTTTCATTAGCCATGCCCCCTTCTCCAACCACGCCCCTTTCACTAGCCACGCCCCCTTCTCCAATCACACCCCATTTCACTAGTCACTCCCCCTTCTCCAATCACACCCCTTTTCGCTAGCCACGCCCCCTACCCCAACCACGCCCCTTTCACTAGCCACGCCCCCTTTCACTGCCCCACCTGCGGTAGGCTTGGTGGCAGGGCTCAGACTGCAGGATGCGCCGTGTGCTGGAGCGAGCCGACCTGGGGCGGTGAAGCCAGCCCCACAGGGCACGTGACCATCTCCAAGCCCTCGTCCCGGCCTAGAGTGATCAGATCACAAGTGTGAAAAGTCAGGTGGGGGGGAGGGGAGATAGTTGCCTCTACAAGACAAAGCCCCTAATATCGGGATGTCTGGGTCTCATGGCTGCACCCCCTGCTGGCTCCACAGGACTTGAACATCATCCCGCTGCTGTGCACGGCCCAGGCCGACCCCACCCAGTTCAAGAACCCCACCTGCTTCGACCCCTCCCACTTCCTGGACGAGAACGGGCGCTTCCGGAGAAACGACGCCTTCATGGCCTTCTCGGCAGGTAGCGCCGCTGGGGCAGAGCCGGGCGGGGGGCACCGCCAGGACACTGCAGAGCAGGAGCCTCTCCCATTGCTGTGGGCAGAGTGCGGCCCCCAGCCCGGACTCCTGGGTTCTCTCCCCGGCTCTGGGAGGGGAGAAGGG
The DNA here is from genome assembly GCF_002925995.2 of Terrapene triunguis. Lineage (NCBI taxonomy): Eukaryota > Metazoa > Chordata > Testudines > Emydidae > Terrapene > Terrapene triunguis. The sequence continues at coordinate 381,299 of NW_020664868.1, read as the reverse complement.
TCTAGTGGTTAGAGCAGGGGGGCTGGGAGCCCGGACTCCTGGGTTCTCTCCCCGGCTCTGGGAGGGGAGTGGGGTCTGGTGGTTAGAGCGTGGGGGGGGCTGGGAGCTAGGACTCCTGGGTTCTTTCCCCAGCTCTGGGAGGGGAGGGGGGGATAGTGGTTAGAGCAGGGGGGCTGGGAGCCCGGACTCCTGGGTTCTCTCCCCAGTTCCACCTGTGACTCTGTTCACCAGTAGAAAACAGCGCCTTTCCCATAGCTCTGAGGAGCAGCCTCCTGTCACCATGCGGGATCTTGCCCCCCCGCTAACTGATGCCGGCGTCGCCCTAGCAACTCCCAGGGACTCGCCACAACTCGCCGCTGGCAGGGCCCCACCCTGCAGCACCCCCGAACATTTCCCCATGATACCCTCCCGGGCCAGCTCCCCCACGCGGACACTCCCCCAGGGCAGGGCTCGCAGCTGTCGCTGAGCGGCGGGGAGGCGGGCAGCTGGGGCTGGGGCGAGGCCGGGCAGGCCGGCTCCGTTTCCCCAGCGCCTCGGCCTCTCTCCCTTGCAGGGAAGCGGGTCTGCTTGGGCGAGAGCTTGGCCCTCATGGAGCTGTTCATCTTCCTCACCGCCATCCTGCAGAACTTCACCCTCCGGACCCTGGTGGCGCCCGCCGAGATCGACATCACGCCCGAGTCCAGAGGCCTGGGGAGCATCCCGCGGCCCTACCAGTTCTGCCTCCTTCCCCGCTGAGCCCTGCCTCCCGGCCCCCCCCGGCTGCTGCCCCCCTTCGCTCCCCAATAAAGGGACCTACCTTTCGCCAGCTCGCATCCCACTCGGTGGGTTTTCCTGAAGGGCTGTGCAGGGAAAAGCCCCATAACGCCCGTCAGCCAGGCTCAGTGAGGCCACAGGAGCGGTCTTGCACCCCCAACTCTGAAACCATCCCTTGGGGGATCCCCCTTCGGTGCCAGCCCCCCCTGCTTCCCACCATGAGCTCTGCCCAGCGAGTCCAACTGCTCTAGACTCCCGGGCTGAGATTTGTCCGCTCGTCCGGGAGCGACACCAGCTCCCCGAGCGTCCGCAGTGAGGCCCAGCCGCCTTTTCAAAGCAGACGTGGGTCTAGTAGTCACCTGGGACGTCGCACAGAGCTTTTCAAACCTTTGGCAGGGTGAAGCTGGGTTAAAGACTTCTTTGCACTGCCTGTGTTCTGGGCTCCGTGTATCTCAGAGCAGCCTTGGGGCTGCTCTAACTAGAGATGGACTTTTCCCCCCCACTCCCCTGGTGAAAATTTGACAAGGGGAGGGGCGGGTGTGAAATGTGTCATCCAAATTTTCCCACAGAAAAGTGTGATTTTGGGGAGGAGGGGATCAAAACCAGAAATATATTGAGTCAGGAGTGCCTCATGGGAGTTGTAGTTCAGGTGGCTCATGGGCCCCATCTCCTCCATAGGCCAGCCTTCCCGGGAGGACTACATTTCCCATGATGCACTCTGGTGTTCCCCTATGTTGAGAAGGAAAAGTTTCAGCCAGTCCAGGTTCTAACTCATGTTCTGCTGCCCACCAGCCCTTGGGGAAGCGGTGAATAGATATAGGGCTGTATGCAGGGGATGGGAGAAGACACATGGACCAGCCCCACACAAGAAGGGAGTCCTATGGGGCCATCTCTGCCCACCCTGGCACCCCCTGGGTGTGCGGTGGGAAGCTGACCTCTCAAGGGCTTTGGGCTTCCGGCCGAGGCTCCAGTGAGCAGAGCTGGATGGGACTTTTTTGACAAATTGGTTTTTTCCCCCATTGAAAAATGCCGATTGGTCCAAACAATTGGTAAGGCAGGGTCGGGTTTGACGGATTTCCTGACTCAAATAAAAGTGTCAGGGTTGGGGGGGTGGGGAGGATTTTGAGCTCGGCTAAACATTTTGACATTGTCTATGGGAACCAGCCCGGGTTTCCTGGTTTCCTTTCCAAATTGAAGCAGATTAGACCCAAAAAACAAAGAAGTCCAAGTGTTTTGAAATGATTAAACGGGTTTGATCAGCCCAAAACAACACACACAAGTCAGCAGGTTTGGGGGGGGGGTTGTTTGTTTTTTTCAGTTTGCAAAGATTTGTTTGAGATTTCGACTTTTCATCCTGATTTGAGGGGGCGGGGGAGGGAGATTTCAAACTCTCAAAAATATTCGTTGAGGAGAAAATTATGTCCTGCCCAATTCGCCCCACACAACCTGGGCACGTCGATCCCAGCTTCAGCCCCACCGGACATTAATGAGGCCAGGAGGTCGGCCAGATTTGTTTTTAATAGAGGAGTTAGACTATCCTAGCAATAAGAACATCTGTCATTAGCCTTCCTTTATAAAAAGTATGATGTTATTCTACAGACATGGATTCTAGTCCTAGCTCTGCTGGCTGGGACAAATCATTTCACTGTTCTGTGACTCGGTTTCCCCATCTGGACAACGGTGCTACTGATCCCAGCCCCCTTTGTAAAAGATGTTGAGAGCTACGGATGAAAAGAACTAGGTTATTATTATTATTCCAGCAATGGTCTAGAAGAGTACAGCGTCCTATCATGTCACCTGTTTCCCTCAACAGTATCCTGCGGCCGTGAGTTCCACCGATTAACTTTACAATGAGTATAAAAAAGAGGTCATTTGTCTGCTATTGTGATTCACAAATATGAGCCTATCTGACTCAGTAACATCCTCTGGCTTCGCATCCCATAGCACATCTTCATTAATCAACCAGGTTCACTATACAGTGAATGAATCCTATTTTTTAAAACATGGGACCACTCTACCAGCATCACTAGGAGGTGCATGATTCAATCTACCACCTTGCAGAAGCCGATCGGTTATATTTGCCCCCATGGTGACCTGTCTTCCCCCCGCTTAAATCAATGAGCTTGCGATTCTGCAGCACAGGTGACGGAGAAAAACGACCTGGCGTTATAAAATGAGTTTTATTGAACTAGGCACACAGTACACAGCTTACATAATGTTCACCCACAGCCCGCACGAGCCAGCCAGCAGGACAAAGGAGCAAAAGAGGCAAACAGACCCAAGCGGTTTTAAGAGAGAGCCAGCCAAGACGTTGAGTAATGTTTGAAAAGGGCCGGGTATACATCGGCATTTTGGCTGTATCGCAGGGGTCACGCAACAGCTTAACGAAGCATAGGTGTGTAATTACACAATTCCTTATATAATTGTCTCTTTGCAATAGTGGAGCTAATTATTCATACCCTACGCATGGAGCATATGTTTTGTTATGGGCGGCAGTGTTGCCTAGTGGATAAAACATTGACGTGGGATTCAAGAGACCTGGGTTTTAACCCCAGTTCTTCCCCTGGCTTCCCGGGTGACCGTGAGCAGTCGCTCACGTGAGCAGACCGTGAGGCCACTTCTTTGCCTCAGTTTCCCCATCTATTTAACAGGGATAATGCGATTGACCGACCTCCATTGTAAAGTGTGTTGAGATCTATTGATCAAACGCACTATATAAACGCTAGGTCTGTTGATTATTATTGGACATTTATAGCGTGCGAACACCGACAAGCCAACCCAGTTGGACTCCACTGCGCTTAAAAACACTAGACCCTAGGAAAAGAGGTGGAGTTGAGGTCAGGCTCAGTTAGCTCCTGGGAGCTACGCCCCACCTGCCACTCAATTTTTTTCCAGTCGTGCTAAACTCAAAGGGTTCAAACAGCATGACGCTGGTACCATAAAACCAAACAAACAAATTGCAAGATCGGCTTAACAGAAATTATGAGCTTTGTGTATAGAATATATTTTGGATTCTGGTTTTGCAGGTCACATTTTCTCTGCCACCGTGAAGACTAGAAACATGCTTTAAAAAACCCAAACCAAAACAAAAGCTGAGCTCACAGAATCCCATGACTCAGGCGACTGGTGATTTAAGACGGCACACGCCTCCCTGTGAAACCCCCGAGGATTGCCGACACTGAGCGGCTGTGAACCAGAGTCAGTGGAGTCACGCTGGTTCACACCCGCCAGGGATCTGGCCCCGGGTCCCTTAACCTCTGAAGTCTACGTTTTTCAGAGTAACTGACAAAGCACCAGCGCCCGAGACACTTTAAAGAGACTTTTTGGAAAGTGCAGCACGTCCACCCTATGAAAATCCGGGCCCTTTAAGGGGTCTCGAGTTGGCCCTTAAATGAACACGTGATTTTCTCTGCCAGGCGTCTGATCTGCGATGGCCCCAGCTCTCTCAGTGGGAGCTGAAAACGCCCATCATCCCAAAAACAGTCTTTCACCAACCTAAGCGCTCCTGAGATGAGTTCACAGCAGGAGGGAAGGTGTTACAGACACAGCCCCGTTC
>NW_020664868.1:371788-376980 GCF_002925995.2 Terrapene triunguis | reverse complement strand
GGGCACAGAATAGCCCCAGCGCAGTGCGCTCCGGCCACCACCCCAGTCCGCCCCCTATGGGTTCCAGGGGGCACAGAATAGCCCCAGCACCATGGGCAGTGGGATCATAGGCTGGGGGAGGCTGTGCCTCTCCAAACAGCCTGGCATGGCCCCACCCTCGCTCCGCCCCCAGGAGGCCCTCTCCGGCCGTTCCCGTGCTCTGCCGTGGCTCAGTGGCCGGGCCGGGGACCGGGACTGGCCAGCCTACCACTGGGGAGGCCCCTGGACTCTCAGGGGGTCATTTCTGCCCCACAGCGACACAGAGGGGCCTGATCCCTCCTCGCAGTGACCCCCAGGCCGTGGAGCCAGGCTGAGTTACTCCATCTGAGGTCGGGGCTGGTCCAGGCAGTCGCATCCTCCGAGGCCGGTGCTGGAGTAGACGCGTTAGGGGAGACTCAACCTGTCCCCCTCCCGCTCCGCAGCCCCGGACGGCCACACGTACCTGCGGAGAAGGCCATGAAGGCATCATGCTTCCGGAAGCCTCCGCTTGGGTCCAGGAAATGGGTCGGGTCGAATGTGGCCGGGTCTTTGAACTGGGCGGGGTCGTTGTGGACAGAGAACAGCAGCGGGAGCACGTTGGTGCCCTGGGCAGGGGAGAAACACAGCTCCAGCGCACGCATCCAGAGGAACTCTCCGTCCATCCGGCTATCCCTCCGTCCGTCTGTCTGCCTACCTATCCATCCATCCCCTGCTTATCCATCCATCTTGATGTCCATCTAGCTTTTAATCCATCCATCTGTCTTTCTGTCTATCCACCCATCCTATCTATCTTGACCGTCCATCCATCTCTGCCCAGGCACGGCTGGATAGAGTCTGTCTTGGGTGGGTGCTTAGAGAAACTGTCCTTTGCAAATTGTCCCAACCCTCTGGTTCTGTGATTCTACATCCACCTGGCTTCTCCACCCACTCACCCGTCTATCCACACATCTGTGTGTCTGCCCATCCATTGACTCGTTCTTCTGTCTGGCACCGGTGCCGCCATCCATCCGTCTTGTCTGTCCATCCGTCCTCTTCAGTCTGTCTGTCCACTTATCCAACGATCCACCCTCTAGCCATCTGTCCTTCCACCCCGTCCATCCATCCATCTGTCTGTCCATCTCTCGTCTGTCTACCCATCTACTGATGCGTCCCTCAGCCTTTCCAACCATCTATCTTTCCATCCCTCCACCTACTTGTCTATCTACCCATCCATCTATCCACCCATCCTATCTATCCATCCCAACGCACGCCCCTCTCTCTGGCCACCCACTCAGCCACCCGTCTGTCCATCCATCCAACCCATTTGCCAGTCTAGCCAGCCATGGTTCCAGTCGTCTGTCCCTCTCCGAACACCCTTTGGAAGCTGACAAGGGGGAGATTCCAGCCCAGGGGGGAGAGATGTGTTTTCTTGCTCGAACGCGGGGAGGAGGGAAATCCCGTTACCTCTGGAAGCAGGAAACCCCTGAAGTGGGTGTCCCGGGTCACCGCGTGCGGGAGCCCCATGGGGATCACGTCGCCAAAGCGCTGCACCTCGTGGATCACGGCGTCGGTGTAGGGCATGCGGCTCCGGTCCTCTACCGACGGGCTGCGGTGCCGCCCGATCACCTGGTCGATCTCAGCGTGGACTTTGGCTGGGGGGAAACAAGCGGGGTGGGAAGCGGTTTCTGGGAGGGCGGGGCAGCCTGACATCCCGGCTGGTCACGCAAGCAGCAGGGACACGCTCGGTCTGGAGCTGGTGACGTCTGAGACCTGGCTGGCGAGTTCTACACCTGCCCTTTTAAAATATAGACAGTGGCTTGGATCCCGATCTCAGCTGCCCCCGCCCCGCAGCTCACCCTGGATCTCCGGGTACTTCATGAGAAGGAGGAAGCCGTAGCGCAGGGTGGTGCTGACGGTCTCCGTGCCCGCGAAGAACAGGTTGTGTGTGGTCATCACCAGGGTCTCCGTGTGGAAGTAGCTCAGCGGGTCCTGGTTTTCCTGCAGGGGGAGGCGCCCAGAATTCGAACCCGCAGCGCTCGGGTATCTCCCACCGTCTCCCCTTAGTGGTGGCTCCACGGATGCAGTTTCTGGGTCTACTACTGCTGCCGGGCGAGGGGGCTAATCCTTTAGCTCAAGGAGCCGAGCCGGACGCTGCTACCCCCGCATCTCCCCGGTTCAAAGCCCACGGCTGGTGACAGCCTCTCTGAACAGCCAGGGGCCCAGTAATGCTGGACTTTCAGGACCTCTGCTATATTCAGCAGAGGCAGCATGCACTTCTCGTTAGCACGCGGGCTGGGGGACAGGACTGGGGTCTAGTGGTTAGAGCACAGAGCTGGCCTTCGGGACTCCTGGCTCTATCTCCAGCCCTGGAGGGGAGTGGGGTCGAGTGGTGGAGGGGGAAAGAGTCAGGACTCCTGGGTTCTGTTCCAAACTTGCTGAGTGACCTTGGGCAAGTCACTTCCCCGTCCCTCCCATGCCTCAGTTTCCCCCACTTTAAACTGTCCTGCCTCCCAGGGTGGTGCGTCACGCGAACTAAGCCGTGAATGTTTGCAAAGCGCTCCCGGGCACGCCTCAAACTGCGATTCTCCGGCAACGCTGCCCGCATCGAGGGCAGGGCTGTGAGAACGTGATTCACCGGAGCTTGGGTTACAGCTCGGCATCCCACAACAGATTAAGAGGCCCCGGAGATTATCTCCAAGCAGCAACAAAGGCAGAAACCAGTATGGCTGGTGATGGAGCAGGGAGGGTCTCCAGAAAGACTCCCGTCCCTACAAGTGCGGGGAGCGATTTGGGGCTGGTCACGGGCCACTGGCCTGCGTGGCACGCGGCTCTGTGGGGCCGGGCCATGAGCCCGTCCGTTCTAACATCAACCCCAAACAAAGCCAATCTTCTCCTGTGGGCCCAGTGCCAGCCGAGGTCAGCGGCAGGGGCTAGGTTTTGGGCGAGAGTCTTGGGACTTTTTAAAGCCACTTTAAAGGGGAAGGAATTGGTCATGTGGGCTGGAGCCGGGAAGGCTGAGTCGGGACAGGATGCACCCAGCCCGTAGCAAAAAGATTTAAGCCAACCCCAAACAATACCTGTATTACAGGAGCACCAAGGAACCCCAGCCATGGGCTTGCCCCGCCCCGCGTCAGGCGCTGTACGGACACAAGACCACGAACCCCTGTGGCACCCAGAATCCCCTCCTCCATCCAAAATCAGGGGCCCTCCTTGTGCCAGGTGTTGCCAAGACAAGGGACAGTCCATGCCCCAAAGAGTTCACAGTGTCCAGGCAAAGGAAGGCCCATTATCCCCTTTTCACAGATGGGGAAACTGAGGCATCACCCAGTAGCCAAGCCAGGAACAGAACCCAGGTCTCCAGCCACTAGGACACACGGTTTTTCTTATTGAAGCAGACACAGTTTTAAAGGATCAGAGGGGTAGCCGTCTTAGTCTGGATCTGTAAAAAGCGGCAAAGAGTCCTGTGGCACCTTATAGACTAACAGACGTATTGGAGCATAAGCTTTTGTGGGTGAATACCCACTTTGTCAGATGCATGTCAGTTTTAAAGGAGTCAGTGGGCCCACCGCCCCTCCGCGCCCTGCCCCACCCTGCCCCCCGCCCACCCCACGCCCACAGCCCTTTCACCTGCTCCATCTTGAGGAGGAAGCAGTCGATGAAGTCACGGGGGCAGTTGGGGTCAAAGGATTCCTGGTGCATCTTCACCCGCTCCAGCACAAATTGCCGCAGCTGCTCGAAGTTCTCGAAGATCCTGTTGTGAGGCCCCGGCAGGCAGGACATGGGGCCAGGGAAGATGTTGTACATCTGGGGAAAGGGACACGAGTCACCCACGAAAGCGCGTGAGCTCGGTGCACGTGTTACCGTGATGCACGGGGCAGCAGTGCACGTGCATTACCGTCGGGAGCTCTATGTGTGCATTACTGTGGTGAGCTCTGCGTGTGCAATACCATAACGAACAGAGCGGCAGAGCACGTGCATTACTGTGGTGAGCTGAGCTCTGTGCCCATTAGCATAATGCACGGAGTAGCAGTGTGCATGCATTACCATGGTGAACTCTGTGTGTGCAATACCATTGTGAACGGAGCAGCAGTGCACATGCATTACCATAACGAACAGGGCAGCAGTGCGTGTGCACTACCATAGTGAACTCCGTACCTGCATTACCGTAATGAACAGGGAGGCCGTGCAGCGTATGCACGTTACCCTAACGACCAACGCAGTGCGGGCGTGTGGCTCAGTTCGTTACCGCGTGCCCACGCCCGGCACGTTACCGTGATGCGCCATGCAGGGTGCGAGCGTGTTATTGACACGAACTGTGCACGGGAGTGCATCCATTGCCATAACGACCCGTGCGCACACGCTCCGGGGGGGCCATGCATCGCTCCTCTTGTCGGACAGAGGCGTTGGTCGAGCGAAGAGACGGCTGGGCGGGGAACAAGGGGATGGTGACCACTTGCTCTCCATGTCCGCCCAGGGGGACACTCGGGGAGGGATACGGGGGAGACCCCACCCACAGATGCAAGGAGGCCCTCCCAGACGCAGTCCCCCCCCCCCAGCCGCACCCACCTGCCCCCACGGGGAGCTGAGCAGCTGGAAGTTCTGGTTGATGAGGCCGACCAAGGTGAGGAAGCTCCCGTCCTGGTAGTCGAAGCGGTCCCCGAAGACGATGGAGCAGATGACGTTGGAGACGGCCCGGCTGATGAGGAAGGTGGGGTCGAAGGGCGCGGCTGGCGAGGGGAGGGAACCGGCTGTGAACGGCGGGAACGGGAGCAAGCGGGGGGGCCCCGAGCTAAGCAGAGTCTGGCTCACTCATTGCTGGGCCGGGAAACTGAGGGGGGGGGGGGGCTCAGGAGAGGGGGGAGGGGTTCCCCTTGGTGTCAGTGCAGCCCTAGGGGGCGCCCTCTGCTCTCAGTGCTGACCCCAGTGCCCCAGCCTGGCACTAGGGGGCGCTGTGGGGCAGGGAGCGGTGGGGCAGCAGGGGGTGCTGTGGGGCAGGGAGCGGGGAGCTCAGCAGGGGGCGCTGTGGGGCAGGGAGCGGGGCGGGGGCAGCAGGGGGCGCTGTGGGGCGGGGGCTCAGCAGGGGGCGCTCTCCTCTGGCAGTTGATGCTGACCCGAGGGCGGCGCTACGGGGCGCTGTGGGGCAGGGGGCAGGCAGCAGGGGGCGCTCTCCCCTGGCAGGCAGGGCTGGCCCCAGG
>NW_020664868.1:369762-371778 GCF_002925995.2 Terrapene triunguis | reverse complement strand
AGGGAACCCAGGAGTCCTGCTGTCACGGAGTGTGGGGGAGTCAGGGCCCTGCACCCCTCTTCCTGGGATTCACCGTGACTCTCAGCCAGCCAGTAAAACGGACGGTTTAGTGGCCAGTAGGAACTCAGGCTACAACAGAGCTTGTAGGTACAGCCAGGACCCCTCGGTCAAGTCCTTCTCGGGGGTTCAGGGAGCTTAGACCCCAGCCTGGGGGTTCCCTGCCTTCCACCACCCAGCACCAAACTGAAACTACCCAAACCCCTCTAGCAGCTCTCTCCCCCCTCCCCCCAGCTCCTCCTCTCCTTTGTCCAGTCTCCCACCCCCCCTCCTGGCTCAGGTTACAGCTCAGGTAGCTTCCTTCCCATCCCCAGTGTAACCCCCCTGCGACATTCCCAGGACAAATCCGCCTGCTCCCTGCTCCATCACCCCAGGTCACCCAGAGATGGCCTGTGACACTGACTCTTGATCTAAAGTGCTCTGCGGGGGATGAATGATTATCCCCATTTTATAGGTGGGCAAACGGAGGCCCAGCGAGATGCAGCGACTTGCCCACAGTCGCAGAGCTGGGAATTGAATCCAGATCCCACTGGAGCGTCTTACAATCTAAACAGACCAAGGGTGGGAGGGGAAACTGAGGCAGGGAGCGGGGAAATGACTGGCCGGAGTTGGGGGAGGGGTCACCCAGCAGGTTATTGGAGAACCCAGGTGTCTTTGCTCCCAGTCCAGTGCCTAAGCCGCATGGCCAGCCGGCCCCTCTGTGGGTCCTGCCCCACTTCCCCATGTCTGCAGGAGGGTTGAGCGGCTGAAAGACGGGAAGGGGCGGGGGAGGTGGGGGGGATTCCTTACCGTTTCCTTGGGTGAAGCGGAAGACCACAGGCAGATCCCCGCGCCCGCTGAACACCTCGGCCTGGTCCACCAGGGCCTCCTTCACCGCCTGGTAGCCGCACAGCACCACCACCCGCTGGGGGCCCAGGTGGAGGGTGTAGACGGGCCCATAGCGCTCGCTTAGCTGCAAACACAGAGCGACCCAAAGGTCAGAATATGGGGCCCCGAACCAAACATAACCACACCCCCTCGCTCCAGCCACTAGTCCCCACTCCCCTCCCAGAGCTGGGGAAAGAACCCAGGAGTCCTGGCTCCCATCCCCCTGCTCCAGCCACTAGCCCCCGCTCCCCTCCCAGAGCCGGGGAGAGAACCCAGGAGTCCTGGCTCCCAGCTCCCCCTGCTCTAGCCACTAGCCCCCACTCCCCTCCCAGAGCCGGGGAGGGAACCCAGGAGTCCGGACTGCATGTGACCTAGTGGCTGTTAACACTCGAGCTGCTCGGGGAGTTTCCAGCAAACCGGGTTTTACTGGGAAATGCCGACCTGTGAAACGGTTTGGACGAAATCCGCCCGGTTTCCTAGCAGACAGCGAGGGGGGCTGAGCTCACGGGCTCCCCAGCTCCAGGGCAGGACTCCCCCCAGACTGCCCGATCTCGGCAACCTACTGACCCCGCTGCCCCACTAGCCGAGCAGCGCAGGAAGCCAGCTGGCCCAAGAGCCTGCAGCCCTGGGGTCCCCGGCCTGGCGCAGTGCACCTGGCGGAGGAGCTGCTGGCCCTGGCACATGGCTGGCCTCAGTTTCTCTGCTGCTATTCAGTGGGGTCAGGCTGAAACCGACCAGAATCACGTCCATTTCATGAGCTGCCCATCCTAGGTTTGGTGTCATAGTTTTAGAGACGCCAAGGCAAGAAGTGACCATCTAGTCGGTCCCCCTGGCCAGAGCGAGTCCTAGCGCAGAGCTTTCAGCAAAACCAGCCCGTCTCGATTGAAAATGGGCAGCGAAAAAACCAAACCAAAGCAAAACCCTGTTTCCAAAACAAACGTTTTTGGGAATTTCTCTTTGGAACAAAACCAAAATAGCAAAACTTCCCAGGAACCGGAAATTCCAAGTTTCGGCCAGTTCTAGTTAGCATCGGGGGGGGGGGGGCAGTAACTGGGCATCAGGACTCCTGGGTTCCATTCTGGGCTCTTCCAC
>NW_020664868.1:366204-369752 GCF_002925995.2 Terrapene triunguis | reverse complement strand
GACATAGCGTTTTTTAAATAAATCCTTCAAAAGACCCCCCCTGATCTAAAATACACATTGTAATTGTAATTACTATAGTACAAAAACTTGCTTCCAAAGTCTTCCTGTCCTTTCTGTCCTTCCCTTTCTCCCTTCACCCCCCTCCCCTGCCCCTTGAAGAGAGCCCGTAAAGGGACCACACCCCTTTCCTGCCAGATAGCTGGACAAAGAGTTTCCCTTTCTTTACTTCTGACTCTCTGATGAACTAGTTTTAAGCGACCCTCCAGCAACAGCCGGACCTTAGTAAGATATAAAATCCTTTGTGATGCCTAAAATCTTTGGAAACATATTTTTGAAAGTTGGTGAAATTTCACAAACACGTCTGTTGTTCTGGAGATCACCCAGTAAATTAGTGTCCCTTTTTCCAAAAGCAACAAACATTGTTCTGAACACACTAAACCTCTGCGACTGATTCATTTAAAATCGTGGCTTTGCTTCAGGGAGTTAAATAGGTAGTAATCTGCAATGAGTACTGTATGAAGGCTTAAGAGTACATTTAAAATATAACTTCAGCTTAGAAATACTGATTAAGAAAATGTAAAAGAGAGAAGAGCTGCATCATGTATTCCAGACTAGTGACTGTTGTATTCAGCAGGACGGCTGACTCGCTCTTACTACAAAGTTTTTGCAAATAAATCTCTGACAAACTTCAGGGCAGATCAAAAAACCTGTGCCTGACATTTTTCATTCCCAAATGTAGTGCTTTTAATTAGGAACCTTCTGCATGTCCATTCTGCGTGAGGGAGGGTCCGGGGGTTTCTGCGGGGAACTGTGACTCTCTGCCACCGTGAGGCGAGCCGGGCGTCTCGCTATCATTTGCTGCCTTGCCCCCCCACCCCCACCGGGCTGCGAGCCCGGGCTGCCGTGGGACATAGGGGCACCAGTTTCATAATACTGCGTAGGGCCCCATAAATCCTAAGCACGGCCCTGCTAGGTGGGGTCAGGGGATCAGCCCCTGACAGTATCTGCGCTGCAGAGATAATACTCGGCTTAATCTGCTGGGTGGCGAAGCCATAAGTAGCTAATAATTAACCACTGCTTGAGCCACAGAAATGCTCTGGATTGACAACTGTTGGGTAACTAGTCACTGCTGAAACTGAGGCATCATAGCAATGCTGAGGTTGATTTTTTTTAAATTCATTGGTGTGTTTCATAGCCCCTCTAGTGCTAATAAAAAGGGAGATTCCCCACTACCGCAAACCGTGGGCCTGGGAAAAGTGCCCCAGCCTTATCTGTTCTCCAGGATCCTGAGGCCAAATAACCCAGGTAACTGGGCATCCAACTCACCCTCCACCCCCACCCCATCTGCAGGCATCTGTCACTGTCATTATCCAGCCCATGGCCATTAGATGCAGTCAGGGGCCCAACGCCCTGATCACAACTGCTAATCTGCCCGGGATCCACCTGCAGATCTGAGGCCTGGTGCTAAGGGGCAGTGGCAGGCGATGGAGAGTCACTCCCATGCTGGATTTTCCAGGGGAGCTCCGGCCCCCCAAACACACGCACACACACACGACCGCATGCTCCTAAACTCAGCTGGGCCCCCATTCTGCTACCGCCTGCAAAATCCAGGTGCTCAGGGGTGCAAATTCCCTGCCCCTCTTCCAACAAGCGCCCCCCGCCCCCAGATCAGACTCCCCCAGAGCCCTTGGCTGGCCCCCAGCACCTGAGCACCTCCCAGTCGTTACCACAGTCACACACACGGGGATCGCCCCAGTGACCGGCCCCTGCTGCCTCACAGGTGCGAGCAAGTGTGAAGCGAGGGGATAACCTGCTCCCAGGGGAGACGGCTCCTGCCCGGAAGCAAACGGGTTCCGCTCCTGGGGTTGTTTTATTCCCGTAGACACATTGGCTCCTGTCTGCCCATCCGCCGGGCGGCAGGGTGCTCCGGCCCCCACCCTGCACCACAGGTAAATCTGGAGTGACTCCACTCCGGCAGCCAGCCTGATTCGGATTGACGCCGCTGAAACTGAGAGCAGAAATCCGGCTCTGGAGCTGTGGGGCATTTTCCCTCTGGGCCATGACCCGGGGGGCGAAGGGGAGTCTCTGGGCTGCTTTGCCCAGCACAGGGCCCCAGGGCCGGGCGAAGGGGGAAGCTGGCACTGCCCAGGGCTGAGCCACGGCCTCTGCGGGTGCCTGTCCTCAGCGCAACGCTGACACCTCGTGGTCACTTACAGCGTCTCACCCCATCCCCGTCAGCAGCTGCAGCCTGGGGCCAGCCCCCCCATAACGGGCTGCCTCCAGCAGCCAGGAGCAGCCAGGTCCCTGAGCAACCCAGCCCCGCCCCCTAGGGACAGAACCCAGGAGTCCTGGCTCCCAGAGCCCCTCCCCCCCGCTCTAACCACTAGACCCCCTCCCCTCCCAGAGCCAGGGAGAGAACCCAGGAGTCCTGGCTCCCAGACCCCCCGCTCTAACCGGCCCCCCTCCCCTCCCCTCCCCTCCCCTCCCAGAGCTGGGGAGAGAACCCAGGAGTCCTGGCTCCTAGCCCCCCGGCTCTAACCACTAGACCCCCTCCCCTCCCAGAGCCAGGGACAGAACCCAGGAGTCCTGGCTCCCAGCCCCACCCCCCGTTCCTACCTCTGCTACCAACTCAAGCTGTAACCTTGGCCACATCCTTTCCCTGTCGTGTGCCTCCGTCCCTGCGCTGGGAAGTGCGGCCCCCAGGCCGGGGCGTTAATTCGCACCAGGGACCCCACTGGGAGAGTCCTTCTCTGGGGACCTTACGCGCCCACCAGCACACCCAGCCCAGGGATCCCTCCCATGCCCCAGAGCCACCTGCCCTCGGGCCGAAATGCAGCCACCTCTGGGGTGGGTCACAGCAGCGGCGAGGTTTTGGGGGGAACAACGCAGCCCAGCACGGCCCCCCAGGGGCTCCAGCACCCACGCAGACGTCTCGTTGGGCAGCGAAAGGCCTGAGGACCCGGCTCCCCCTGGAGCTGGGGGGCAGGGGTGGCCGTCGCCTTTAGAAAGGTTAATTCACAAGCGCTGGGAAGACAGAGCCCCTGTGCGAGGCCGGCTCTGCCCCCCACTCGAGTCCCCCCCAGTCAAACGGCTGTCATGGGGCGGGGGCTCCTACCGGGCACACGCAGAGCGAATCCGAAGGGAGAAAAGCGAATTGCAACCGCATGAAACCGCCGGGGGGACGCTCTGACCTCGAATCCAAGCAGCCTTCGTTCAGTCCCGCAGCCTTTAACACGTGGCACAGGAGCGTCCACACAGGGGCCGGCTGTTTGGAGACGGGCCGGCCGGGGCAGGTAAAATCAGCCGTAGGAAGCCAGCCCCTAGGCTAGCCCGGAGCCGCCCCTGCCGGGCTGTCACCCAAAGGGGCTGAGAAATCGACAGTGGTTTGAGCAGGGGCCGGGTTAGGAGGGGCGGAAAATCCCAGGGCCGGCTCCACCCAGCGTCGCCAGGATCCCGCTTCCCAGAAAACACCCAGCGGGTGGGGCGCAGCCGCAGCCCCTCGGGGCACTTGCCCCCTCGCCCACCCCAGCAGCCTCCTCCGGGGGGGG
>NW_020664868.1:365865-366194 GCF_002925995.2 Terrapene triunguis | reverse complement strand
GTGCAGAGCAGAACGGGGCCGCTCAGTTGTGACGTTCTTCTCCGCTCCCTGTGGGAACCCTACAGGCAGATCAGATCATGTGGCAGTGAGTTCCCCAGACTCGCCCTTCCCTGGAATCCCGTGGAAACGTTTCTTTTCCCCTTGCAGCGCCCGGGCTCGGTTTGTGCAAGAGGGTGCCTAACGCCGCCGTGCCTCCTCAGAGCACGTCCCGGAGGGACCGGAGCATTACCCCTTAGCAGATGGGGAAACTGAGGCAGAGAGACAGGACTTGCACGAGGTCAGCCAGCCGGCCCCTGGCAGAGCTAGGAACAGAGCACAGGGCTCCCGTG
>NW_020664868.1:359683-365855 GCF_002925995.2 Terrapene triunguis | reverse complement strand
GGGAGGTTTTCAACACCAGCGGCTCCAGTGTTGGGAGGAGCCCGGGGGGAGGAATCTGCTCCCCAAGGAGCAGGGCCCAGGGCCAGTGCAGCTGCCTGAGCAATCCCTGGCCAGGTCGGTCTCCCGCAGCTCCCAGCCGCCGCGGCCTTGGCTTTACGCCCCACTCGGAAAGAGAAGCTGCGTCCCCTGGCCCCACCCAGCCCCGAGCCAGGGCTGGCTGCAGCTCCCCGGGTTCCCCTTCAACGCTCAGCTCCCCTTGAACTCCGCTGGCGTTAAGCACGTGCTGCGGTGAACCAGGGCTTGGACACAGGGGTGGATGCGAAGGCTGGGGGGAGCTGGGATTCGAACCGGCCGGGGACTTTGAAACTTGCTGCCACCAGAGGCAAGAAGCCCCCTCCAGGCCCTGCGCTCAGGATCCCGGGCCCAGACCCACAGGGAAGAGTCGCACCCCCCCTTCCTCCAGCCAGCCCGGGAGCGTTCACGCCGCGTTCCCCTGGGAAGGCCCCAGGAGGTGGGGAGACGCCGCACGGCCGGGGCCAGCCCCCCTGCCTGTGAGATGGGCGGACGGCCGCTCGGCTCCGCCTGGCCAGCTCCGGGCGCACCGTAGCTTTGCAAATATTAAAAGGTGCCGGCCCAACCTCAGGAGATGAAATTCCCAGCTCTGCCTCTCCTGGGCTGTGGCATCACGGGCAAGGCCCTGGCTGTCTCTGCTTCCCCAGACCCAGCTCTGCCGCCCGGCCCGTCAGCTCCTTGCGGTGAGGGCTACGTACAGCGCCGAGCACCAAGCAGGAGCTGACCGCGGCCGGGACCCTGGTCAGCAGCAATAAGATGCCAGGAGGCCGGAGGTGGAAAACATTAATACTTTATGAACGAGTTACATTTTCACAGCCTGAAGTCGGAGGGATTTTTCTTTTAAAGAGAAGAAATTTCACAGGGTGTGAATTATAAACCGGGTTGGATCCAACCGTTTCTCCCCAACCCACCCCAGCCTCAGGAGGAGCTGGACGGAGCCGCGCTTGCGTCCTCCCACCAGCGCCCCGGGACGGGCCAGGCAAGAGCAGAGGGCGAGGAAAGCCACAAAGGCAGCAGCCTCCCGTCCTCCCCCACCTAATAAATAACAGCAGCTTAAGCCTAAGAACAGAGGAACCCACCAGAGCTCTCTCAGCCACACGGCCGGGGGTCGCCCCACCTCTCCGAACAGCGGCCCGCTCGTTGCTCCCCTCCACGCCCCCGCCGGAGCCTTTCAACGGGGCACAGCCTGATCCAGGGACAGATGCCCCCCAAGGCTCTCTGGAGCCACGTGAAGGGGGGTGAAGGTGCTGGGCTCCCCGTCCCCCCACCACACACAGCACTGGCCTCACCGGTGATACTCCATTTGATCGCCCCCCCGGCCGATCTGAGAATGTCAGGACAAGAGGCCGGCGGTAGTAGCTGACCAAATAAAATGAAAAGCATTTCAGCTGCCTGTAAATAAAGACCTTGATTGACAAGGGAAGGAGGAGCGGTTCTATCTTCGAATGAAGTCTGCAAACGGACATTAGCCCCTGTGAGTGGCACTCTCGAACGGGAGAGAGGACGGCAGCGATCTCGGGCATGCTGTGAGTGGTCAGGGCAAGGCGGACGTCCGGCAGGCGATTGGGGTGCTGGGTTTTTCATCATGTTCCCGGTGGAAAACCCAGGTTGGCAGAAGGACATAGATGGCTAGATTCGGATCAATCTTTTAACTATCCCCAAACTGGTCAGCATATTAAGCTCAGAAAGCTGGGAATGGGCGCCCGGGGATGGATCACTTGGTGATTCCCTGCTCTGTTCATTCCCTCTGGGGCACCTGGCATTGGCCACTGTCTGAGGACAGGACACTGGGCTGGATGGACCTTTGGTCTGACCCGGTCTGGACGTTCTTATGCTATCACCAAGACCCACTGCTCTGAATTTTGCCAAGACATCTGAGCGCTGGAAATTGAAAGACACCTTCGGCAATTGGCTTGCGAAGGTTCTGTGCTTGAGAAGGGCGAGGTCCCTCGGGCACGGACAAACGGATGGCGAATAAAAGCAAATCCTCTGGGGTTTTAAAATATAGCTCATAAATTCTAGCAAACAGTGTCCCGTCAATCGCTCGATTCGTCCACAGCCAGAGGCGTGTTTGGCGTTTTGTAAATCGGAAAGCAGTGCTGACAAACCACCCTCAAGTTACCGCCCGTGGAATCAGCCGGGGGAACTTCCTTCATACGGTTCAGTGTCACCTTTGTTTTTACCTCTGGCAAAAAGCTCCCCCCGCACGTCCAGCGGGCCCTCCTGCCCCAGCTCGGCAGCCAGGAAAGGCCGTTTCTTTTGCGCTAGTACCCACATTCTCCGAAGAGAAGCAGCCGCTGCTTTTCCCTGCAGTCGCTGCTGGGGTGAGGAGGACATTTGAAGTGCAATACAGAGACCGCAGATTTTCCATCTTGTCCCGTCTTACAACACTGCCAGGAGGACAGGCCGCGGCCAAGTTACTTTGATTCACCGTGGCGACCTTCCGGACGGATACGGCCGTTTGGCAACTTGACGAGCCGACCTAAGAGAAAACCCGCTGGCCAGTTCGGGTTAAAAGCTCGGTTTCCGCTGCCGACTTGGTGACGTTTACGCCCAGTCGCATTCGTTTGTGGCTCTGTTTCCATCACTAACGACAAAAGGGGCGGGGGTGACGCTCTCGCCAGAACGTCAGGCTGGGTAAGTCGCTTGCTAAGGCAGCGCATCATGGACTGAATTGAATTACACACGTTTTGTAAGGGGAGCTGGCGGGCCCCCGGGAAGCCGGGGTGGCCCACAGTTGGCCCGCGGGCCGCCTATTGCGTATCACTGGTTTGGCGGTTACCAGGAGGGCCGTGTGGGCCGTGCGATGGTTTGGGCCAAGGATTAGGAGAGAGACCCCAGGGCCGTAGCCCGGCCGAGCTGTACGAGGGGGCCAGGGATCACTGCTGCCGGAGGAGGTGAGAGGGACGGGGAGGGGGCGCAGGCGAGGGGCTGCGTGAGGACAAAGCAGACGGGCTCTGGCTGCTCAGGGAGGCCACCGGCTCCAGCTAGACTCTGCCCAGGGCGGGTAGGGATGGGCAGTGGCAGGGCGAGCCCCTCTCAGCCGGCTGGGGCCATTACAGGAGCCCCGAAGGGGCCAGATGAGAGCCAGAGGCAGTTAACACTCAGAGCACTAGGTGATTTAGGAGCCCAGATCCTATTGGCTTTCGACAGGCCTTTGGAGCTTGTCCCTTCGGCACTCTTGAAAACGTGACCCTGGGTCTGGACCCCGCGGGGCCGGATTCGAACCGGCCCCTGGAGGGGAAGGTGCTGTGGGCACGTTACCCCGCCTCAGGAGACCTGGCCTTTCTGGCCCGGTAGGTGGCTTGGTTTGAGATGCGGATGTGCTGTTACATCTGCCAGGGGGGTTTAAAACCCAGATCCCAGCGCCCGCCCAAGGGATTCGGCGCACGAGCCGCGGAGGGCTCCTGCCACGGGCACTGCACGAGACTAAACCATTTGAGAGCAGCTTCCAGCCAAGTCAGAGTCCCGGAGACAGGAGTGGCCCCAGATGCCAATGGTCCAGTATTAAGCTACAGTATTTCAAAGGGGCCGCGCCAGCCGCCCAGCCCCGACGTCCCGCCGCCCGGGGCAAGGCGGAGTTCGCAAGCACAGTGCTCGGGAGCGCAATGGCTGGCTGGGGGAAAAGCAGCGAGACGAGGTGGAGCCCGGCGGAGCCAGACCCCGGCTTCAAAAGCAAAACCAGTGTAACAGAAATCCCCGCCCAGCCAGCCGCACGCTGCAGGGAACCGCTCCCGAGCTCCCACGCGGGACAGGCAACCCCAGGCTAAGAGACACCCCGCACCTGCCTAGCTCCGAGCAGCAGGAGACAACTCCAAACGAACCATCTCCCAAGGAGAACCCGCTCCCCCCTCGCCCTGGCGTTAACGCTCCTACCCAGAGCAGCAATTAGCTCCGGGCGGCTGGCCGGGGCCCCGTTACTTCAGCGTTATTGAGCCGGGCCCACGCCAGCCTCAGGTTCAGGGGGACGAGCAGCAGGCAGGGAGCGGCCGACAGAAGACACCGTGGCTGCATACAATCAAACGGCCAGTTTGCCGGAGGCCCAGGGGCGGGCGGCTCGGGAAGCAGGGGGCTCAGCGAGCGAGGCACGTGGTCCTGGGAAGAGAAGAGAAAGTGCTTCAGCCCCGGGGGGCCCGACTGGCCAAGGTACAGCACTGGGGAGAGAAGAGAGAGTCAGTCTCCGCGGCCGAGCAGCGTGGGCAGCTCCCACGGGGGTTTAGGGGCTTGGACAGCTGCCTGGGAGGTGGGGCGGGAGTCGGGGGAGTACGGCAGAGAGAGACGAGCTCCAGCCTCTCCACCCACCCAGCACCGCGTGCCCCAGGCCTGCCCCACTGCTGGGGGGCTGTGGAGGGAGCCCGCTCCACAGACCGTCAGTCGTTCGGGTCTGGACAACCCGCCCCCCCAGGGCCGAGCCCGCGCGCACGTGGCTTCTCGGCTCCCCCCAGCTTACTTGCAGACAGACTCCTGGTGCCGTCGCACTCAGCAGTTGCACGGCTGCTTGCTCTGTGTTTGGGCCCCGCGGGGCTGGCGCAGGTGGCGCAAGGAGGTGTCTCCGTACTGGATGCCTGAGCCCATCCTCTCGGGGTCCAGCTCACCTGGGCAGACAGAGCAGCGCTCAGCAGGGCGGGACACACGACCGTCCCTCCCGCCCCCCGGATTGCGTGGGGCTGGGAGGGAGGAATCTTTACCAGGACCCTGCCAGGACAGGCGGGGCCCAGCCGTGGGTTCGCGCCAGCCGGGGTAGTCACTAACAGACTCCAGCCTGACTCCCGTTGATGAGATCGATTCGGGAGCGACCGCCGCGGCGGGCTGGGAGAGCAGACACCCTGCGGGCACCAGAGACCCCTGCCACGGACTGCTGGGGCCGGGGCAGCGCTGCGCCCCTGGAGAACTGGGCCATACCCCCGTCTCCTGCCCTGCTTCAGAACACGCCTGGGGGCGCTGGTCTCAGCCAGAGCCCAGACCATCATCGGGCTCTATCACCCTTCTTAGTCCTGGAAACCCGTTTCCCTTCCTGGCTGAGACGCTGAGGTTGGAAACACTCCAGGGGGGAGCGTGGGGCTGCGTCGCGCCCCCCCAGGGCCCCCTGACAGCTCCAGCCTCGTACCTGATTCAATTTTGTTTAGTATGGTCCTGGCACATTTTAAGAAAGCTTCTTCCACGTTCTCCCCGGTCAGCGCGCTGGTCTCCAGGAACATGAGTTCTGCCGAGGCGGAGAGAGAAACGGCAGGACGGTAACCGGGGGGCGGCTCCCAGCCCGATTCGCCACGGCGCCCACGCTAAGCCCGGGACAGCCCCCGCTGGGTGTCGCGAGACGCTGCTCGCCAGCGGGGCCTGCGTACAACGGGGCCCGACCCGGCGCCACTGCTACACACTGAACGGAGACGCTGCTCGTCAGCGGGACCCGACCCGGCGCGTCCAGTCTGACGCAGGGTTCAAACCACGGAGTCTGAGCTCCCCCTCCTGGCCAAACAGCACCAGTGCCGGGGAGCGACTCCTAGCAGCTCTCCCGCCGTTTTCATCCAGCCCCCTTCGCCCCGGGGCTCTGCAGAGCTCCGCCGCCCGCCCCGAGGGGCCCGAACGCAGCTGCCGCCTCCCCCCCAGCGCTCAGCAAAGGAGCGACCTGCCTCCAAGTAACGTTTAAGGAGGCAGGATGGGGCTGGGGCGGTACCCCAGGGCCTATGACCCCTTTTGGGACCACGGGCTTTTAATGCTGGCATGGCCAGGACTGCAGTGTTACCGCTCATGGGAAAGACGGCACCTGCTAACACTGCGCCCCCCAGCACCTGCTCTGGGGCCCGCCCTGCCTGCCGGGGGAGAGCGCCCCCTGCCGAGCCCCCCACCCCGCTCCCTGCCCCACAGTGCCCCCTAGCGCCATCCTGGGGCCAGCCCTGCCTGCCAGGGGGGGTTAAAACCCAGGAGAGTGCCCCTGCCGAGCCCCCCACCCTGCCCCCTGCCGAGCCCCCCGCCCCCTGCCACCACCCTAGGGCCAGCCCTGCCTGCCGGGGGAGAGCGCCCCCTGCCGAGCCTCGAGCCCTGCCCCCTGCCGAGCCCCTCATCCCCTAACACCCCCCTGGGGCCAGCGCTGCCTGCCGGGGGA
>NW_020664868.1:350529-359583 GCF_002925995.2 Terrapene triunguis | reverse complement strand
GGGGAGATCGCAGGACACTTGCACAGCACTGAGGCCTGGTGCCATGGCAAAGCAGGCAGGGGACCGGAACACCCCCTCACCCCCGCACAGGGAAAGGGCCAGGCAGGACCGCGTCACAGTCAAAGCTAACGACCCCCAGAGCAGCCCCGGCTCGGTACCGTTCTCTTGCGCGAAGCGGGAGGCTTCCAGGAAGGTCACTTCCCGGTCCGCATCCAGGTCCTTCTTGTTCCCGCAGAGGATGATGACGATGCTGGGGCTGGCGAGGGTCCGGGCGTCCGTCAGCCAGTTAGTCAGTGCGTTGTAAGTCTCCCGGCTGCAACACAGGACAGAGGGGGTAGCAGGGGCACATCTCGCAGATCCCAGATTAGGGGCTGCCCCCCAGGCCCTGCTCTTCCAAACCCCATTTGATACGCCTCGCGTCCACCTTCCCCCGGCAGGGGGTCCCTGTGCGGCGCCCGCTGCTGGCAGACCTCGGCCGCGGGCTGAACGGACCCGGGGGGCGTTCCGACGGGGCCAAGTCGAGGAGCAGAACAGAACCGGTTCAGCTCGGCCACTGGGGTGGGACTGGCCCGGCTCCCCGGCGCGGATGCTCATGGGGGGGCTTGTTCCGGTTCCGTTTCTGTGGCTTTAATCTAGTTCTGTCTGGAACCCTGCCCAGGGAGCTCGCGCCCTTCCTGGGAGCCCCCAGTGGGGGGGGGGGGCCGCCAGGGCATCACCCCGAACCACAGTCAGGAGAGTCGCCCCCCCGGCGATGAACACTCACCTGGTAATGTCGTACACCAGCAGGGCCCCGGCTGCACCGCGGTAGTAGCTCCGAGTCACCGACCTAGAGGGCGAGGAGAGAGACTCGGAGCGATCAGCGAGGCCAGGAGCCATTTCGGGAACAGCCCCGTGGAAAAGGGGCGGGGGGAAGGCGTCGGGCTGCTGGGTAACGGAGGAGCCGAAGGGACAAGCATGGCACGAGGTGAGTTTCTGGCGGCCACCCCAGAGCGGACAGGGCCAGTGTGGCTGGCTCCTCTTAGACGCTGGCCAACCTGCCCCAGGGCTGAGACGGGGGCTCGACCACACACTCTCGGGGGGGGCTCCCCCCGGTGCGGTTCTGTGCTGTGGCCCCTGCCCCACGGATCCATCTCAGACAGGAGCAACCTTCCATCCCCCCGGCTGGAGCCAAACTGGAACGAGTTCCTTGTGGCTGCCAGTGCCCCGCCAGTCCCTCACCCCAGGGACGGAGCAGAGGGGAAGGTCCTGCGTTCCATTCCCCACCCCGCTGAGACCAGCCAGCCCCTGCCCGGGGTGGATCGAGGCCAGCGTCCTAGCGGGGAAAGGCCCCACACCCCAGGGACGGAGCAGAGGGGAAGGTCCTGCGTACCATTCTCCACCCCGCTGAGACCAGCCAGCCCCCGCCCGGGGCGGATCGAGGCCAGCGTCCTAGCGGGGAAAGGCCCCACACCCCAAGCCCAATGGAAAGGAGGGCGTGTCTCTGCGCTGCCCTTGGGGGTGGGTCCCCGATCAGAGACGCAGCCCCGCGGCCATCGTCCACACCCCTCAAGCTCTGGGGAGACCCAGAGGAGCAGAGACCCTGCTGCCGCGCCCCTGGCCCCGAGCCGCAGCCCCGTGAGCAAGCAGGCTCAGGGACTGGGGGCTTTTTAAATCGCACACGGAGGCGGCAGGGAAAGCTACAAGCAGCCAAGCGTTAGGTGGCCGGGTGGCAGCAGGGTCTAGTGGGCAGGACACCAGGCTGGGAGTCAGGACAGCTTGGCTCAGTCCCAGCTCAGCCACTGACCTGCCACATGACCTTGGACAAGTCCCCACCCTGCCGTGCCTCGGTTTCCCCTCCCGCCCTTTCTGGCTCTTGCCTGTTTGCCCCGTAACCTCTGCAGGGAAGGGACCGTGTCTCGCTGTGCAGCACCGGGCACAATGAGGTCCCCAATCTCGGTTGGGGTCCGTTAAGTGCTGCCGTAATACGAGAGCAGAAATACGGTCAAGGCTCCAGGACTAAATCTAAGTACAGCATCCCTCTATCTGCACACAGGCCTGTCCTGTGTTACACCGGCGTGGAGCGTTGTGCTGTGCTGGTAACCACCTGCCATGTCCCGCCCCAGAGGTGGCTGCACCTCTATGGGTATGGGAAAAGCGATCCCTGTAAAACTCCCGCACGCAAGACACCCCTTTCGCAGGCTTCTGGGACCACTAACGATATTTTACCCCGTCTCCAGATTTAGCCTGGAAAGCTGTCTGCTACGGCACACCTTCCTTGGACGACACTCCAGAGACATTTCAAATGCTCATTCGCTGGATAGGTGGATTTTTTTTTTACCTAAACCGTTCTTGTCCCGCCGTATCCCAGATCTGCAGTTTCACCGTTTTCCCACCGACGTTAACCACCTTCGACCCAAACTCCACTCCAATCGTGTGGTTGGAATCCTGCTTGACTGGAGAAGGGAGAGATCCCAAATCAGTGACTGACCGAGAAGGCCCCTGGCCGCTTACGGGTCAGCTACAAGGCGTAGCCGCTCCGGAACCAGGAGCTTCCAGTCCAAGTGCTGATACCCGAGAGCCCCAGCGACCTGCAATTGCTTCAATCCGATTCCTGCGCAGACTGGAGGCTCCGGCTGCTGCAGAGCGACGTGGTGGGGGGAGTAATTTACATTATTTTTAGGGCTTACTGAAGCGATACAATATGATCCAGCGCTGCCATGCAATCTCCCAGCCTGTGCCCAGCCCCCCGGAAGTCGCATCACCTAAACAGAAAGCCATGAACGCCACAGCACCCCACTGCGGCAGCTTCAAAATCGAACGCAGGCAGCGGTCATAACCCAGCACAAATCTGCTCACATGGGGAGTCAAGCCTGCTAAAGAAGCAGCAGGGATGATGTGTCAACAACTAGGAGGTGTGTGTGGGTGTGGGCGCGTGTGTGTGTGTGCGTGCGCCCTTTTCATTTCCTTGGCACGGTTAACCTAGTACACAACAGTGTGTGAAAGTCAAGCGCCGGGCGGATTCTTTACTAACATGGGACGCCCCTTTGGGATACAATTTTATAATTTGCTGAACACATGGAGGAAGCCAGAGCTGTGCAAAGACATTTGCAATGAAAACCACAAAGCAGGAGGGGTTTCACGTTGCATTTCCAGTTAGTCTAGTCGAGCCGTCTCAGTTTTCCCATTTAAAAAAAGAAGGTGGTTTTCAAGAAGGCTGAAGTTTTAAAATGTCGTGATAAAAAAAAATCTCCACCACATGTTTGGAGGTGAAAACTCCCACTCTTTCGCCAGTTTCTTTTGTAAAGGCAAGTTCTGGAGCTGAAGGACAGACCGGAAGGCAAATTCAATTGTCTTTCTGGCAACAACTGTGCAGGGGAATCTTTCCCTTCGGATGAGTCCGGGGGGTCTCGGGTATTCGGAAAGACACCGGAGCAGAACAGAAATCAGTTCAATGAACAACAACACTGGCCACAGGTACAGGGCTACTCACATTTATTCTCTATAAACTGGTGCAGGAGACAGGACTTCCCAGTACCAGCACTTCCTATCACCAGGAACTTGAAGAGGAAATCTGAAGAACAAAATAAGCACGGTTGTAACACTCGAGCGTGGGGCGGGGGCCGTGGGGAAGGGGCAGCACCTTCTGTTTAAGGGGTTCTGGGGAGGTTTACGAAAAGCAGAGCATCTTCTCAACCAGTCTTTAGAAACGTGCCCGGAGAAACATTACGAGCAGCGCTCGCCTGCGTCCAACTCCCCGTGTCACCTCATTTCCCTGCGCCTCAGTAAAAGGGACAGTGACACTTCCTCTGGCCCATCTGTGTCTCGTTAGACTAAGCGCGCTGAGGCAGGGACAGTCCCATCCTAGGTGTACGTACAGCGCCCGGCACAATGGGGGCCTGATCTCAGCTTGGCGTCTTTTGGCACCGCTGTTAACTTACTAAAGCAATATTTGCCCCTCATTCGGCGTTAGCCAGCTCCCTTCTGCTCACAGCGGGGCACGGATACCCGATCGGCACGCTGCGGCCATCGCCAGCAGCCAGGTGTGCACACAAGTATGACGACGCAGGAGCAGAGACAGGACCCCGCTCAGCCTGGAGAGAGGCCCCCAGGGGTTAGGGGCTTGAGCCTGACAGGTATTAAACTAGGCCCCGGCCCCACGCCAGGACAGAGCGTGTGAGGTCACAGGTTCAAATCCTCTCCAAATCTTACTGGCAGGAGGTGAAGTTATTACAGAATTAGGTGGCGTTCACAGGAGGCCAGTCAGAACAATCAGGGGCCTGGACCAACAGTCCTGAGAAGACAGTGGGACTGGTTACCGTAGAAAGGAGACGAGCGCGGCGCGGCGGGGGGGGTAAAATGGCTGGTCTAGAGAAGGGAGACCGGGAGCTCCCGTTCGCCTTGGCTGGTAACTCAAGCACAACGAGACTCCAATGACATTCAACAGTGGGAAATGCACAGCTGGCCGAAGGACAGACTTTGCCCACACACCATGGCGAGACTGCGGAACTCACTGCCACATGAAGTTGCTGAGGCCAAGAACTTAGGAAGATACAAGAAGGGCCTGGAGATTTATGTGCATAACAAGAAGAGCCAGAGTCGTCATAGTTAATGAACAGTTTGAGAAGGGTCATTAACCCTCCTCCTACCCCAGGGCTTAAGCAAGCGAACTATTCGAACGGGCGCAGCTTATCCCCTGGTTGCTGCTGTCCTTGAAGCATCCAGCACCAACCACGGGCCGAGCCAGGCCTGGGGGCTGCTCCAGCCGGCAGATCCTCCGGAAGCACCTGCTTTGCCCAGCACCGGGGGTTGGGTCCCTGACCCAGCACCACGGGCAGGGGATCCAGGCCCTCGGCCTTTGCCCAGGGCGAACTGCAGTGCGCAAAGACCTCAGGGGCAGTTCTCGCCACGCTCAGAAGGGAAGGCCAGAAACAACACACGAGTTCGAATGAGACCAACGGATTTCCCAGAGTGCTCCGCGTCGTCCGCCCTCCTGCGGGCGGGCACTGGACAGAACCGGACCGTATTCCCCCCGCCCCCGAAAGCCTCCAGGGAGATCTCTTGGGCTGAAGTCCCATACGCTCCCCCCAGCCACCAGCCAGAGCCAGTTCCTTCCGGCTGCGGCGCGATCTCCGGCTCAGATTCTAACCTGCCCCCGGTGGCACGACGGTAAAGCCTAGAGACCCCCTTCTGCGGGGTGCCCCCTATACAGAGAAAGGCCTTATCTCCATGCAAAAGCCAGGCCCCTTTACCTATGCCAGTCTGGTGACGGGGGAACACTCCTAGCGTGGGCCCAGTCACCCCGGCGGGACGTGCACCGCACGGGAAGGGGAACGAACTGCCCCGGTAGACGCTAGCTTGAAGGGAGAACTGGCACCTCTACCCGAGCGGCAATCCCCGTAGCCGTACTCAAGCTCACGCTGCCAGTCGGTTCTCCCGTCAGCCTGGGTAACCCAGAGGCGGTAGCTAGGTCGACAGCAATTCTAGCCCTGTCTGCATGGGGGTCAGGTCGGCATAACTCTGTCTCTCAGGGGGTGGATTTTTCACACGATGCCGACGTACGCGCCCAGCGTAGACCAGCTCGCAGACTCCCATGGGTGGAAGCTGTTTTTAAGTCCCACTCACTGGCGCTTTGTTTATGGATCTAATGTCTTCTTTCATTTAACAGAGGCACGTTTGGAAGAATTTGCAAGCAAGAGTCATTGCATCGAAGCCCACATCAATGCTACTCGACTGGTGGGTCGCAACCGAAGGCAGCCGGGGGGCATAAGGCATTGACAATTCTGGGCCAATCTAAAGCCACAAAACCCTTTCTCTACCCATCCCCACACACCCTTCCCCTTCCAGGGCAAGTCTTCACCCTCAGAATTACAGAGACTTATTCTCAACAATAGGTTTTTGGCATCAGATGAGGGGTTGCCAAGCGGAGCAGGCTCCATACGATACACGAAGCATTCCCTGCTCCCGCGCCAAATTACCACCTGCCCAGGTATTCACCCCATTTGGATCTGTGGACAGCAATTTTACTCCTCACCTAGGTAACCGCTCCATTAAAAACACATTGGGGGGAAAAGGCATCGGTCCGTGTATGGCCCCATGACTGTGGTATCCGAGCACCTCAATCTTTACCACTCGCCCATTGGCAGGAAAGCATTTTACAGATGAGGAAACTGAGGCAGGGGCTCACTCAGGGTCACAGAAGGCGTCCGTGTCGCTCCCTCTTGTCACCGTTCCCAAGTCAGGCTGTTTGTTTACTCTCGGCCAGGCGGTTTCATGCCCCATTCCCTCTCTGGCATAGGAGCGCTGGGCACGGCCACGTCAGCTCTGACCAGCCTCCAGCCAAGCCCATCACCTGTGTCCACAAAGGCCAGCTCGGGACAGCTCAGAGGAAGGTGCAAGAAACCCCGCAGGGAACAACGATGGAATAATGTACGCGCGCGGGAGGGGAGATGCTCCTTGAAACGCCCTGATTTACAATCCTCTCCCTGCAGATGCTGCCGAGAGCACAGGACCCCACTTGTGGGGCAGGAGACAGTGGTGGCAGGCACCGTACCACGTAGGCCAAGAGCCAACAGGCAGCTACAGCCAGGGGAAGGTATCGGGATGAGCCGTGGTCTCAGCTACCAAACGTATCTACCTTACCCGGATAAATGTCTCGTCTTCGGCAGAACCTCGCTGTGTTTGAATCACAAACGCCCTCACGATGAAAGCAGAAGTGTTCTCCCTGCTTCCCCTTCACTAGTTCAGAGACTCCACGGCCAGAAGGAACCACAGAACCATGGGACTAGAAGGGATCTCAGTAAGTCACCTAGGCCTGTCCCCCGCTCTGAGGCCGGGCTAAGTAATCTCGCCTGACCCAGGCCACAGCACTTCCCTGCAGCAATAAGATCCCAGCGTGATTTTAAAATGGCCAGTGATGGAGAATCCTACGCTAAAAATCAATGCTAGCTTTGAGAGAAAGGCTTCGCCCATTAAGCAAAACCATCTCCCTTCAATTATTTAGGTCCCATTATTATCTTGTTTACAAGGGAAATTTTTGGGATGCTGCTTTCCCGGAAAGAAAAGCCTCAAGCACTGGATGCTATCTCCCAATCTTAAAACCCCGGGACTACGCCTCAAAGACAAACCTGGGCCCAGCAAACAGAAAGCCTTTGCCAGGTTTAAAGGGAGCTCAGTTATCTTGATATCTAGGCTATGAGCGAGTTCAAAGTCGTTTGAGCCATTGCACCTGCCTCTCTGCCAACTGCGGTCTTATGATCACATTTTTCACGTGGCGCCGTCCGTGCTCGTGCGGAACACAACACAAACACAAGCGCAGGTACCGAGGAAACCGTGCAAACAGTGAAACTGACGATATGCAAAGTGCTGACCAAGGCACAAAGAAAAACAAGTGAAAAGAGATTCCCCTGCTCTCCCCGTGAGGAACAGCCAGCAAGATTTCCAACAAAGGCGGTTTGAACCAAACTCTTCATCCTCTTGAAGTGCCCAGTAGCAAAGGTCGGCCTGTCGTGTTGGCTGGGGGAAGGGGGCGTGATTTTCTATTATTTTACTGGCCGAGTGACACCAGGCCAAGCCCCAGTGTGGACGCTAGTTCACTACTCACTTTCGCTCTCCCGGACAGCTAAACAGGGCCAGTTGTCTGTACAGACAAGGCCTCAAGGCTTTATCTGGAATGCTAGCAGCAGCCCGCTGACTCCCACGCGGCCTGGGCTGTACTGAAAGGTGACGTCCCCAGGCCTTCCTCCAAAGCACCTTAACCCACGTTAGCCCAATTCAGAGCCAGAGGCTTCGCGCGGAAGAAGAACGCCTGCCCGCACGGGGCGTTACGGAGCAAGATCCCCCCCGTGCAGACAACCCGAGGAAGCGGAATTGTCGGGCTTTCCGCACGGGCGGAGGAGGTGGAAAAGTCACGTCTCTGTGCTGTTCCTCGGTTAGCGCCCAGCCCTGCTGTCCCGCAGCACCCCCGGGTGCACACAGGGCCCCTGAAACGCGGTGCCTGGAGCGGAGAAGAAAAGACCTCCCATTGGCTCAGCAGCCTGTGCGCCATGTCCCCGCCGGGGAAGGACGAATCCGTCCCATGAGGGTTTGAACCTGGGACGCGCAGGGCTTGTTTGTTTACTGGGAGAGGGAGAAAGAGTTCCAATCCGAATGGTTAAAATGCCGAGACACCCCCATGTACCACCCCCAATTTCAGCTCATGCAAGCCGCAGAGGGCAGTGGGCAGACCACGGGCAGGCTCCCCTGGGGCAGAAATCCGCCGCCCCTCGTTTGTCCCCCGCCCCCCACATTTGGGGTACGCGCTTCATCTCCTTCCATTGTTAAGCGCCTGGCTCTGGGATCACACTCCTCGGCAGCGGGTCTGGCACAGGAAGTGGTTTCCAGTAACGCGCAGGCCCTGCTGGGGCCCGTGTGATTGTGGGGCGATTGGCGCCCCGGGGGGTCATTCCGAGGACAGGGCCTCTCCGCACCGGGGACTTTCCCAGCCCCCCTTCGCCCCCCCGGGCACCAAGCACAGATGCCAAACCGGGCCAAGGACGCTACTTCGGGGAGGATTTCTGAGGCCAGGGCAGCGTTGCCAGGCCTGAGCCAATCAATCCTCCAGCTCTCGCCTGGCACAGCCTGCTGGAGAATGGGGGGTGAGGGGTCGCAGTGGGGCAGCTTCGGCCCAGCAGCACCCCTCTCCCCCACCCCTCCTGACACCCCCGACTCCTCCCAGTGCCACCCCCTCTCCCATTGCACCCCAGCCACACCCCAACGCCTCTCCTCCCCCTCGGTGCACCCCCACTGCATGCCACGCACCCCCGCCTGGCTTTAATACTCACTCAGATGGGCCAACCTCCTCCCCCCCTGCACAGAACCCCCCTGCCTTGGGCTCCAGCCCCTGCACTCAGCTCACCCCTCCCCCACTCTGCACCCTGCTGCCATTCCCAGCCCCCGCACCGCCCTGCACCCAGCTCACCCCTCCCCCACTCTGCATCCTCCCCCCACTGCACCCAGCTCACCCCGCCCCCACTCAGCATCCTTCCCCCCACTGCACCCCCCTGCACCCAGCTCACCCCTCCCCCACTCTGCACCCTC
>NW_020664868.1:332316-350429 GCF_002925995.2 Terrapene triunguis | reverse complement strand
GCCCCCCCGCTCGGAGCTCGCCCCCCCCCGCTGCCCCCCCGCACGGAGCTCGCCCCCCCCGCTGACCGTAGCTCTCGGACATGGCTGGGGCCGGGGCTCGGGCGGACGCCGGGGAGCTGCCGAGCGGAGCGGGCGCGATATGGCGGCGCCCAGGATCCGCCAATATGGCGGCGCCCGGCGACCCGGCCGGGGGAGGTGCTTCCGGGTCCGTGCGCGCCCACGCCGGCGTGCGTCTGACGTCACCTGAGGAGGGAGGTGCAGGGGCGGGGCTTAGAGGGAAAGGCTGAGGGGGGGGCGGGGCAGGGAGCCAGGACTCCTGGGTTCTATCCCCAGCTACGGGAGGGGAGGGGGGATTAATGGGGGGGGCAGGGAGCCAGGACTCCTGGGTTCTATCCCCAGCTCGGGGTGGGGAGGGGGGATTAATGGGGGGGGGGCTGGGAGCCAGGACTCCTGGGTTCTATCCCCAGCTCGGGGAGGGGAGGGGGGATTAATGGGGGGGGGGCTGGGAGCCAGGACTCCTGGGTTCTCTGCTGGCTCTGGGAGGGGGGGTCACCCTGGGGGGCAGTGAGTGTAACCTGTTTCCCGGGGGCTGGGGGGCTGCCGGGGTGGGGGCAGCGTGTCAATGTCATGCCCCCTTCCGCCAGTAGGGGGCTGGTTTGTGTCCCCAGAATTCAAGCCCCCGCCCCCCCCCGTGACCCCAATGGCATCAGGGGAGGGGGTGGCTCAATTCTGAGGCCCATCAGTCCCCCACGACCCCCACTCCAAGCCCCGCAGGGCCACATGCAGCTTCTCTGCCACCCAGCGCCACTTGGGCCCAGCAGAGCATCAACTAGAGCAGCCCTGAGGCTGCTCTAAATGACACCAACGGCCGGGTGGGACCCCAAATCCAAGGGGGCTCCTGACCCCAACCGCTTTGCTGTGCGTGGGAAGCCCCCCAGCGAATGCCACAGGCTCAGACCCTCCCAGCGCAGGGATGGAGTAACCGAACCGGCTTTCCGTGAGCTGAGATCTGTCCACACACAAAACTGCTTTGCTTGGGGGGAGGGGAGTAGGGCTGCCCCGCACCAGACACTGGAAACCTGAGCGAGCCCTGCTGTGCCAAGCGGGGCACGAGGAATTAAATCCAGCTTCGCTTCGCCCCTTTCCAGGGGATTACCGGCTTTCTCGCTAATCCCGGCACAGGGCTCCTCCCCCAGGCCTGAGGTGGGGGCGGTGTGTGGATCTGATATTTCCACAGCACCTCCCAGGCATGAACCCCTCATTCCTCACATCCGTCCGCTCCAGGAGCTAGAGCAGGTTGCAACCCAGATGGGGAAACTGAGGCACAGTGCGACAGCAAGAACTGAGTCCACGAGGGGAATTGGCATCAGAATTAGAACCCAGGATCTCCCGGCTCCCAGGCAGCTCTGGAACTCCCTCTCCAGCCATCTCCACTGAGCGTGGAGACAGGGTTGGCTCTGCCCAGCACCGAGATGCAGCCACCTCTAGGGTGGAGCGCGACGGTTGTTTATATGAGGATCTCCCAGCCAGCAAGGAAACGCAGCCAGCTCAGGCGTGGGAGCGGGGCAGCTGTGTGAGAGCTGCACAGCAACTCTGCACGGAATCGTGTACCCGGCGCTGAGATGCAGCCACCTCTGGGGTGGGGCGCAGGGGCTGTTTAATTGCCGACCCATGTGACATTTCAATGGGAAGGTGTGGCCAGAAGGGCGGCTCATCCGGAGAGGGGCCTTTCTGGATCGCTCCGGAGCCCCTGAGCACCAGGGATCCCATCACTCACACCAGAGCATCCCCCACACCCCAGCCTCCCCGGGGCTCCGCCCTGCCCTGGGAGCTGCCCACAACCCTGCAGGGACCACGTGGGGCCCGCTGCCACCCGCAGACCCGGTGCTGCCCCAGTGGGGCAGAGCGAAGAGCCCATTCTGAAAACGCGGGAGGGCTGCCCCGGCTCTGCGCAAACCCCAGCCGGTCGGGTGCCTCCCCACGCCCACGCCTGCCCCCCACCCCCTCTGACTGGCAGCCAAACGGAGCTGCCTGCAGGCAGCCACAAGGAGTGGACGGTGGAACCGCGCAGCCCCAGGGCACACGTACCCGCAGGACACGGCGAATCCAGACCAATGTCACCACAGCGTCGCCTCTGAACAAGGGATGGATGGGTGCTGGGAGCCAGGACTCCTGGGTTCTCTCCCCGGCTCTGGGAGGGGAGTGGGGTCTAGTGGTTAGAGCAGGGGGGGCTGGAGCCAGGACTCCTGGGTTCTCTCCCTGGCTTTGTTTGTGTGTCGTTGGGCTAAGGACGCAGGGGCTGGAGCGTGTCCGGGAGAAGCCGCTGCCTCGGCCAGACCCCAGGGCCCTTGGTGCGAAGGGCCAGGCGGGGAGGGGGCACGGGGCAGAGGCGGCTCCCAGCGGGCACGGGGTGGTCGCTGTATGGAAAGGGCCAGTGGTGGGGTCCCAGACCTGTGGAAGAAGCCCAGGGGCTCAGCAGGGCCCTGTAGCCCCCCCCCCAAACCTGTGTCTCGGGGCACCAGCAGCAGAAGGAGCCCAGGGCTGGCTGCCCCCGGCACCTCCTGTGTCCCCCTCGCCAGGCACCTGGGGGGCCCCCGGGCAGCCCTGGCTCAGATCCCAGACACCTCCCGACAGCCTGGGCTGGGATGGGGTCTCACTGCTCGCCCTCACCCCACCCCTGTTATTCACAGCTGTGTTCCAGCCCCACCCCCCACAGGCTGCTTCCTTCCTTTCCTCACCCGAGCTCAGCCCAGCCTGGGGCTCACCCTAGGGGGGCAAAATCAGCCACCCCAGCGTCGTCAGCCAGGGTGTGGGGGACCACGCTGCAGGTGGCCGGTGCATTGCTGCAGGGCTGGGTTGCACCGTGGTGCATGGGGCAGGTGGCACCATAGTGGGGAGACGTGGCACCGTGGTGGGGGGCATGTGGGTCATGTGTCCAGGGCTGAAATCTGCCCCCTGCCCCGGATTGGCCCCCCGCACCCAGGGCCTGTGCCCAGCGATTCCGCCTGGGGAGCGTCTCCCCCTCCCCCCGCCCCCCGATTTGCTGCTGAGGGAAGGGGGGTTCGGGGAGCTAAGAGCCCCAGGAGCATGGGGGGCGGGGGGGGAGGCTG
This sequence comes from Terrapene triunguis, assembly GCF_002925995.2. Taxonomy (NCBI): domain Eukaryota; kingdom Metazoa; phylum Chordata; order Testudines; family Emydidae; genus Terrapene; species Terrapene triunguis. Next base: position 347,319 of record NW_020664868.1, on the reverse strand, counting down.
CTGTATGAGCGGCTTCCCCCAGGGTGACGGGAGCTGGATCTAAGCAGCCCTGGGCTCCCCCCACAGCCCCCCAGCTCTGCCGGTGCCCCTCACCGGCAGCCCCCTACGATCCCAGCCCCAATGTGACTGGCCATGTTGTACCCTGCGAGTTGAGTGGGGCCTAGTGGGCTGGGGGGTGGGGTGAGGCTGGCAGGGTGGGTTCCTAGGAGGGAGCCCCCAGGCCCCCCCTCAGAGAGAGACCAGCTTAGCCCCAAGCTGGGAGAGAACCCAGGAGTCCTGGCTCCCAGCCCCCCTGCTCTAACCACTAAACCCCACTCCCCTCCCAGAGCCAGAGACAGAACCCAGGAGTCCTGGCTCCCAGCCCCCCTGCTCTAACCACTAGACCCCACTCCCCTCCCAGAGCCGGGGAGAGAACCCAGGAGTCCTGGCTCCCAGCCCCCCCCGCTCTAAACACTGGACCCCACTCCCCCCCAGAGCCGGGAATGGGACCCAGGCGTCCTGTTTCTCCTCTGCCCCCCCGGCAGTGCGTGGGCACCGTGCTGAGACACGCCCCGGAGCCCTGTGCTCTGATCCACAGGCCCCAGCAAGCCCTGACCCGGGGGGGGGGGCCCCCGCAGGCCGGCTGGGCGCGGCAGGTAGCGGGCGGCTGTACCATGGACTCCCTGTACCTGCCAAGCGAACACGCCCTGCCCGTGCCTGTGGGGCAGCCCCACCTCTGCCAGCCAGTTCCTGGAACAGCAGCTGGGGGGGGGGTTAATGGGGCTGAAGAAATAGAGGCTCCCAGCCCCCTACCAAACCCCCACATTGCCTCCCTCCAGCCCAGGAAATAAAAGCCAGGGGGCATCCGAGTTGCCTGGTAGTTAGAGCAGGGGGGGCTGGGGGCCAGGACTCCTGGGTTCTGTTCCCTGCTCTGGGAGGGGAGTGGGGTCTCGTGGTTAGAACCAGGGATGGTGGGACCCAGGCCCCGGGCTTTTCCCAGTTGACGCTGTTGGTTAAGGGTCTGGGGCCAGATCCCTGGCTAGTGGCCGCTGGCCCTGCTCCACTGAGATCCTAACCCCGCTGCACCCCCAGCCGGCAGGGTTCCCGCCAGGCGGGGTTTTCCAGCGTCGCGTTCCAGATTCCTATTTTCCGCAAGGGAAGTGGGGTTTGCCCAGGGGAATCAGATCGTCCGGGTTCCAGGAAAGGCCGCCCAGGCCCGACAGCCGTGGGGTGGGGGCAGGGGGTGCTGAGCAGGGGCAGGGACAGGGCGGAGCACCACAGGGCTGTAAAGCCCTGGGGAATCCCCCCCCCACAGGGTAATTCTCTGCCGGGGATTCCCTGTTTCTGATTCCCTCCCGCACGCCACCCGCCACTGCCAGGAATCCCAGCCCCCTAGCCCAGGGGGGCAGGCTGGTGCCCCGCTGGTGTGAGGCTGATCGTTACATGCCAAGAGCCACGGCCCAAACCTTCAGCAAGATGCAGCCAGCTCTGGGGTGGGGCATGTCCCCCAGCAGCCCCCCAGAGAGCCCAGCCCCCGCACTGTGTCTCTCTCCTCCACTTTCAGGGTCTGAAGCGGCCCTGGCAGAGGGATGCAGCCAGCTCTGGGGTGGGGCATGTCAGGCAAAGCGCAGCTCTTTGCAGAGATCCCCCCACCCCCCGTCCTTGGGGCAAAAGAGGCCCCAGCGCCCTTTGCCCAGGCTCCGATGCTATCGGCTCTGCTCCCCTCCTGAGTTTTATGGCAGGGCAGCAGGAGCCGCTGATAAGGCCAGAGCCAGCTGCAGTCACCAGCCCAGGAGCAGCTCCGAGCAGGGACCACAGCAAGGGAAGGGCAGTAAAAGGAACGTGACCAACCCTCCCTCCTCCCCAGAGGGCAGCCTCTGCCCTGCCCTGTACACCCCACTCCCCTCCCCTCCCCAAGCCCCAGAACCCAGGAGTCCTGGCTCCCAGCCCCTGCTCTAACCACTTGACCCCACTCCCCTCCCAGAGCCGGGGAGAGAACCCAGGAGTCCTGGCTCCCAGCCCCTGCTCTCACCACTAGACCCCACTCCCCTCCCAGAGCCAGGGAGAGAACCCAGGAGTCCTGGCTCCCAGCCCCTGCTCTAACCACTAGACCTGGCCCTCCTCCCCTCAGGGCTGCTGGCAGTAGGGGGGGGACTGACTGTCGTGGTCCCCTGGAGCCCCGTTACAGAGCTCGGTGTCGCCCCATCAGGGAACCCCGGCAGGCTAGCAGCAGCTGGCTGGTCCCGCTCAGCCTGGTGCTGGGCCCGGGTCTCCCTGGCCGCGGGCTCATGGGAACAGAAGTGAACTGAGAGAGGCATCTGGCCGTGGTGAGACGGGAGGGGGGACGGGGAGCCAGGACTACTGGGTTCTCTCCCTTCCTGGCCCTGAAGTCACTGGCTCCCTCCCCCCTGGAGCACAAGAGCTGTCCCCCCCCGCCCAGCCCGGGGCACTGCCCTCCCTTCCTGCTCGAACTGCTCACCCACCCTGGGCAAACACGGGCGGCTGGTTATCGGGGACCTGCTGGCTCTCACCTTCGGGGCCTTCCCCAGGGGAGGGGCAGCAGGTGGTGCCGAGAGCCCCGGTCCCTCCAGCTCTTTGCAAACCTTGGGCCTGAGCCAGCACCCGCCCTGCCTAGGGCAGCAGCGGTTCCCCCGCCCAGAGCACAAGCAGCCCTCTGCCCCTTCCGCCGGGAGTCCACTTCCAGCCCTACGCCAGGCTGCCAGCCCAGCTCGGCCCAGTCCCTGCATCTCCCTGGGCCTGTCTGCACCAGGGAGCTCCCTGGGCATCTGCACCAAGCGCTGCGCGATGGGGCCCCAATCTTGGCCGGGGTCTGGGCGGTGCCCGGCGCGACGGGGCCCTGAGATCTCCCTGGGTCTGTGCAGCGCCCAGTCCCGAGCCCCTGAACTGAGCTGGGTCGAGGCCGTGCGCAGCGCCATGGGGGCACTAGGCTCAGGGGGGGCTGTAAGCCCCCCTTCAAAGCACTGATCGACCCCCCATTGCTCAGCTCCCCCCCCCACACACACAGTGGCTCCCGGGGGAGCTCCCACAGCGTTTGCACCAGGGAAAGAAACTTTATTGGTTCAAGACATTTAAAAAAAAAGAAAGAACAGACGGACGGACCCCTGGCTTTGCCCACGGTTATCACAACAGCAGCTGACAACCCCCCCACACACACACCCCTCCCCACTGGGATCAGAAACCAGCAGCCCTGGGGCAGAGCTCGGGGCAGTTATGTGGGTAAGGGGCAGTTCAGCAGCACACACCCTGCTCCCCCCCCAGCTTTTGCTAACACCACTCCCCCCACCCTGGGGCCAACTGGACCATGCTGCTGGGCGGGGGGGGACAGATCTCAGCCCCCCCACCACACAGGGCAGCCAGGTTTCTGCACCCCCAAAGGGGATAAAATTGCCCATTTGCCCTTTGCCGGCTGCCCGCAGAGCCCGCAGCCCCCCACCCCGCTCCCAGGGGGAGGGCACAGGATGCCCAAGGGCATGGCTGGCACAGAAGGGGTTAAGGCCTTGGGAGGGGGTGAAAGGGGGATTTGTCATGGGGTTCTCGTGCCATGAGGTGGGAGGGGACCCTGGGCAAATCCCTCGTTCGGCCAGGGATGTTTTTATACTAGTGCAAACATAGCAGCGGGTGGGGGAGGGCCCCGAGCCGGCGCAGCCCCCCAGAGACCGCCCCCCTCAGCCTGCCGCACCCACAGGAAGCTCCGGTCCGCGGCTGCAGCTGGCTCTGACCCCGCCTAGAGACTGCGATGGTGAGGGAGGGTCCGGCTGAGCCCCCCACGGTACAGCCCCCCCCCCGTGCCCCGGCCAGTCCCGTCCGCAAAGTGCCCAGCGAGGGGGAGGGTTTAAACCCAGCCGTGGGGCCGGGCCGGTTTGGGGGCGCTGGTTCTGCCCCTCCCCAGTCCAGCGGGGCGACCCTCCTGCAGCGGTTCCCTCCGTGCCCCACACAAACCAAAGTCCTCTGCAAAAGGGGCTGTGCTGGGGGGGCTTCTGCCCCACCCCCAGCCGAGGCAGAGTGTCCTGCAGGGAGGCAGCTGGAGGGATGAGATTCTGGCTCCCCGCACAGCGGGGAACCAGCCCCTGCTCTGAATTTGGACCCCTTTGGGGGGGCCAGGCAGACCGGCAGCCCAGGAGCACAACCCACATGGGCCAGGGTGGGGGAGTCCGGAGCCCGGCACAGCCACCCGCACGGCCCGGGGCCTGTCTCCATCCCGCTGGCAAACACCCGGAGGCTCTTGAATCCACACCTGGATCGAGTTGTCTGTTCTCAGTCCAGCCCCCCACGCTCCAGAGCGTCCTTCAGCCCCCAGGCGGAGGGTGGCCCCGTGGGACACTGAGGGGCGGGCGCCGGCTACCGCACACAGACGTACTTCTTCCACCAGGCCTTGGAGAGCGTCCGCACCTTGCTGGCCGTGCTGCGTGCCCGCCGGCCCCGGGCCTCGGCGTGCCGCAGCCCCGCCAGGATGGCCGTGTCGAACACCTCCTTGAGGTTCTGCTGGGTCAGCGCCGAGCACTCCACGTAGCCCACAGCCCCCACTTTCTGGGCCAGCGCCCGGGCCGCCGGCTCGGCCACCGGCTTCTCCCGGCGCCGGGCCAGCTGGATGAGCACCTGGACGTCCTGGCGCAGGTCACACTGGGTGCCCACCAGCAGCAGGGGGGCAGCGGGGCAGAGCCGGCACAGCTCCGGCACCCACTTCTCCCCCACGTTCTGGAAGGAGGCGGGGGCCACCACGCTGAAGCAGAGGAGGAAGACGTCTGCCTTGGTGTAGCAGAGCCGCCGCAGCGTGTCAAACTCGTCCTGGGGGGAAGGGGAGGGAGAGCCCGCAGTGAGTGCCTCCAGCCACGTTCAGCTGGACCCCCAGACCCGCCCAGCCCGGGGGGCGGAGGGGGTGTTGTCCCGTTGTCCCTGATGCGGGGACTGGGGCCCAGGGAGAGAACCAACTTCCTCGGGGCCGCACCTGGAGTCAGAGGTGGATCTGGAAATAGAACCCAGGAGTCCTGGCTCCCAGCCCCCCTGCTCTAACCACTAGACCCCACTCCCGTCCCAGAGCAGGGACAGAGCCCCAGTGCACAGGGCGGAGCTCGGCAGGTTTGTTACCTTCCCCGGCACCTCCCAGGCTGACGTGTTCAGACCTGCCGGGGGTTTGAACAGCTGCTGGGAACAGGTTAAAGGGAGCTCCCAGCTGGACTCTTACCTGCCCCGCCGTGTCACAGAGATGCAGCCTCACGGGGGCGCTGTCCACCTGCACCACGGCTGCAAGGGGAAGAGACCGTTACCCCAGTAGCCAGATGCTCCCCCCTCCCCCCAGCCCCAGGGACATTGCGCTTCTCAAAAGCAGGTCAGTGGCAGAGCTGGCAGAAAACCCTCCCCCCCTCCTCTAACCACTACCTCCCCCCTGCTTCCAGTGCTGGGACAGAACCCAGGAGTCCTGGCTCCCAGCCTCCCCTGCTCTAACCACTAGACCCCACTCCCCTCCCAGAGCTGGGAGAGAACCCAGGAGTCCTGGCTCCCAGCCTCCCCTGCTCTAACCACTAGACCCCACTCCCCTCCCAGAGCTGGGAGAGAACCCAGGAGTCCTGGCTCCCAGCCTCCCCTGCTCTAACCACTAGACCCCACTCCCCTCCCAGAGCTGGGAGAGAACCCAGGAGTCCTGGCTCCCAGACCCCGGACACTGGTCTCCAGGGGGGTATAAGGGGGGTCCCATTCAGGGCAGTGGGGCAGGCAGAGCACTCCCAGACCTCCGGGGGGATGTGGGGGGAAGGACCGAGCGCTCCAGGGAGTGGAAAACCCCTTGGCAGGTCCCGGGGGCCTGGCAGGGGGAGCGCGGCTGGAGACGCTGGAGAAGGGCCCCCCGCGGGACCTACCCGAGAAGCGGTCCAGCGCCGTGGGCACGTAGCGCGCCGGGTACCCGTTGGCGCTGTAGCTGACCGCCAGGCTGGTCTTGCCCACGGCGCCGTCCCCCAGCAGGACGCACTGGAGCTCCAGCCCGGGCGGGGGCCGGTGCGGGGGCACCGGGGGCGCAGGCGGGTACCCGGGCAGCAGCTCCTGGGGGGGCATGGTCCGGCCCGGGCCCCTTGCGGGAAGGGGGCGGAGGCGGGAGCCGCGGGGGGTCTCCAGAACCGGCTGCGCCCCCGTGCGCCCTGCGCGCAGCGCTCCGAGCCGCTGCGCCCTGCCCCGCGCGGGGGTTTATACCCCGGCTCCTTTCCATAGCCCCGCCCCCAGGGGGAGGAGACTAGTGGGGGACACGCCCTGCATGCTGGAGGAGGTGGGGCAAAAGAAGGGGGGGAGGGAAATGGGCTAAGGGGGGGTCCCTGCCCAGACCTTGGGAATCCAGCTCCCCCTGCCCCGGCACTCCAGGGACCCTGGCTGAGCTGGGCACATGCCGGGCACCTGGTGGGGTCTGGGCCCCGTGTCTCAGCCTGAGCCCTGATACTCCCCTTCCCATGGCTCTGGGGCCCGAGCCCCAATACTCCCCACCCCTCCCCCCGGGTGTGGGGCCTGCCCCACCTGGCTGACTCCGCTGTATGAGCCCATTTGTCAATGCTGCCCGGCCCTGAGCCGCAGGGTGGCTGCTCCCCAGCCCGGGGACACCCTCCACCCTGTTGCGCATTAATAGAAAACGGTTCCTCTCTGCCGAGGAGCAGGGTGGGGGTCTGGCCCGAGCCCCCCTCCCCCCTGTGTTTGGGACACTGCCGCAGAGCGTGACTATGGGGGCTTCACGCCTCCTCCACGCACCAGGAGCAAAACCAGGAAGAAGCCGGGCGTGTGTGCAGAGAGCGGCACCTGTTATTGGGAACAGGATCCGGTGCCGGCGCGATTCCAGGGCCGGGTCAAAAGGGCTCCAGGCAGGGCCCTGGCTTCAGAGAGCTGCTTATCGGCTCTGCAGGTCCCACAACCAACCCGAGCAACCAGGTGCCAGAGAGCTCCGGAGACGCGGGGTAGGTCTCAGCCTCCAGGGGGCCAATTTTGGGGTGGGGGCCCTAGCTGCTATTGTCACACACACAATAAATCTACAACCCCCCCCCCCCCCGTTTTTTTGGATGCGTTCCAGATTTTGCAAGGTGAGACCTATGCGCTGGCCCACCCAAAGCCCCATCAGGCCGGGGGCAGAGGAAAGGCACCAGCTGAAGGGAAACCCCCCCCCACCTTTGCCCCCAGTTCTCCAGCCTGCTCTTAGCCCATGTGCCAAGACCCAAAGCGGGGACCTGCCGGCTTTGCTGCAGGCGGCGCAGACCTGAAAGGTCGCAGGGACATTCGCTAAGCCCCCAAGCCCCCCCAGGGAATTAGCAGGGTAGGGGTTGACAGCCTCTGGCCCCAGCACCAGGGCAGCCCAAGGGAGACCCCCACGTGCCCCCTGCCATGAGCTAGAAGGGACCCTGCCTCCAGATCTCCTTCAGGCATTGCCTCTGCTGAGCCTGCCAGGTAACCAAGCCTCTCCAGGGCCCCTGGGGGGGGGGGCACTCTTTTCTGCTTTCACTTCGAGCAGGCAGGTGATAAAGGAGCTGCACTCTGTCCCACAGCCCCACCCCAGGGAATCCGAAATCCCCCCCAGCCACGCCCAGCCCTCACTGCGGGGGAGGTGGGCCACGGCACGTGGCACGGGCAGGGCAGGGCAGCAGAGAATCTGGGGCAGGGTGTACGAAGGAGATTTCTATTTCCAGCCCGCTGCTCCGGGGGGACGGCTCTGCAGCAGCAGCCCCCGGATCCAAGGGGGAGCAGCAGGGGGTGGAGGGGGAAAGCAATAGGGGTCAGGAACATTCCCAAGTGCCCCCACCCAGCTGGACACAGAGAGAACCTCCCCTTCACCTCCAGGGCACCCCAGGGGCTGCCCCCACCCGAGCCAGAAGGGACTCACTTTTCAAACCAGTCACGTGGACAGCTGCAGCCCCCCCCAGAGATCCACTGCTCCTGCTTCCTCCCCAGGGAAAGACGGGGGCCAGCACGTTTGCTGCAGGGGGGCTTTATTTAGGATTGGCCAAGGCAGGGGGTAGGGAGGGTGAAGCTACAAGGGGCTGCCCCACGACCAGAGACCCCAGTGCAAGGGGGGGGGGGGGGGGGAAGTATTGCGTGCATTTCCTTCGCTGTAGCCTGACCCCAGGGCTCTGGAGCAGCAGCACAGCCTGGGCCAAGCACTACAGTCACGGGGTCCAGGTGGGTGTGCCGGGAGCCGGAGCGCTGGCAGCTGGGCCCGAGGCAGGACTCACTGGCAGGAGAAATCCCATTGCTGGAAGGGAAGAGAGTACAGGGATCAGACGCGGGCAAATGGGGGAGACAAGCTGAGGGGTCCTAGACTGGGGGGGGGCTGGGAGCCAGGACTCTGGGGAATGGGGACTAGTGGGTAGAGCTAGGGGGGCAGGACTCCTGGGTTCTATCCCCAGATCTGCCACCCCTGCAGTCTCTCCTCCCATCTCGAAGATGCCAGCCACCCCAGGGCCAGTCGCTCCGCGTGCTGCGGTGTCTGGGTGGTGGCAACCCCCCATGGTGTGGGGAGCCCCCCCCCCCCAGCAATACTTGGGTGCCCACCTGCTGCGGCTCGGCTACTCACATCAGTTTTGACCTCCACCTTCCCCGGCTTGAGGTACTGGTTCTCCTGGACTACGCTGCTGGGGAAGAAGCCCAGGCGGGCGGGGTGCTCCCCGTAATAATCCCCCTGCACCTGCAGGGAGGAGATTGGGGGGCTTAACCTGGGGTGCCAAGACCCCTGACATCAGCCCTCCCCCACAGAGCTGCAGCCTGGGCGGGGCAAACTCCCCCTGCCCATGGAGCCCCCCCAGGTCCTGAGACCCAGCAAACGTCACACAGGAGCCCACCAGCCTGCAGAGGGGCACCAGGCTGAGATGGGATCTGGTGCTGGGGGGCTGGGGTCAGGCCCAGCCCTCTGCGTGGCCCTGGGTCCCGCTCCACCAGGGGCATGATGCCGGGATGGGGGCTGATGCCCCAGCAGAGCCGAGGGAACCCCCCCGCCCGCCTCCAGCCACTCACGCTGCCGCCCCAGAACAGCCGCCCGCGGCCCTTCAGCTTGGAGAAGACGTAGACGACCTGCCCGCGCTGGATGGGGATGAAGCGGCAGTCGGGGGCGATGTAATCCTGCACAGCCACCGCAATGGAGATCGGATCTGGGGGGGCGACAGACCGGGGGGGTGTCATTCCCTAGGCTCGGGCACTGCACCTCCACCAGCACCCCCCTGCCCTATCCCACCACCACACCATGGCCCTCAACCCCCATGCCTGCCCTGTGCCACCAGCCCTGCCCCCCAGCACCACCCCACAGGCAGCCCCTCGTGCTCCCCCCCCCCCCACACACACACACACTTACGGCTGCAGTCGGCGTCCGCACACAGCTTCTTCTCAGCCAGCTTGCCCAGCTGCCGGCCCCCCTGCACCAGCCCCAGCAGGGCGCCCAGCAGAGCGGCCCGGGCCCAGAGCCGGGTGTTAGCCATGGTGGGCAAAATGCAGCCGCCCCGGGCTCAGACTGCCCCCGCAAGGAGGGCAGCCTGGCCCGCCCCGGCTGTGTTTCTAGTCACCGCCCTGAGCCCTTTTCAGAGATCCCGGAGCAGCCACCCCATTGGGCAGAGGGGCCGATTCCTCCGGCAGGGGGCCCCTTGGCGGTGCTGAGCCTTGCCTGGCACTAGGGGGCGCCCTTCCCTGAGTCAAGGCTGACCCCGGGGCCGTGCTGCCAATGGGGGACCCCTGCGGCTGTCAGGGGGGCCATGCTGCCAGGAGCAGGTACCAGGTTTTGGATAGAACGTCGCCCCTGCGTCCTGACCATTCCCGCTCCCCCAGCCCTCGGGGATGCTCGTCCCAGACACCAGCCAGGGCAAAGCCATTCTCTGGCCTTGGGGCTCTCGCAGGATAGGGCCTGTTGCCTCCGACCGCGTAGTGCTGCTGCTGCTGCACGGCTGCTTCGGTCCACCCCAGAGGTGGCTGCATGTCCACAACAGACCAGGAGTCTTCGTGCCAGGCCGCGCAGAGAGCGCGCGAGGAGGAGAGACAGAATCCCATCCCCCGGCAGTGGGGCACGGCCAACTCACCAGCTCCGAATTCTCTGCCCCCTTCCACTCCACTTTTTAAAATAATCCAGTGCCACAAACTCAAGCCGGGAGCGAGGGCGAGCGGGGCCGGCTGCTGACGCAGGGGCCGGCTCTCGGGTAACATACTGGGCCCATTGTCCCAAGCCTCACTACAGCTGAGGCCCAGAGAAGGGGTAGGACCCTGCAGAGAAGGGGTTGCACCATCAAAGCTCCCCCCCCCCCCCCCTCAGCCCCGTGGGGGAGGGGGAGCCCCCTGAAGCCCCCCCAGTTCAGAAGCTCCTTGTGGTAGCGGTGGGATCCCACTTTGAGGCAGATGGCACCAGGTCACGACATGGGGGGGGGGGCGCGCACCTCAGTAGTCAAACCCCAGCCACCGGTGATGCCTCTTCCACACTGGGAGCATGACCCCTCCCAGGCACCCGCTTCACCATGTTCTCTCCCAGCATGCAATGCTCCATGCAGCAGTGCGTCCTGGGTTCTCTAGGCTTGCTGTTAAGGCAGCAGGGACAAGCTGCTCGGACCAGACAAACCCCCCCCCCACAAAGCCTTCTGGGATATTGGTGGGGTAAGCCCAGAATTCACCACTTTCACAATCACTGGGCTGGGAAGAATTCCCTTCAGCTCCCACCCCTGCCTGGGAGCTTGGCTCAGCGCCATCTCTCAGGACACGGGTTTAAGGAAATCAGACTCCCGCGCAGAGAATCCGCCCGGTCGATTTCACCCCACCCCACCGGGGAGCCCAGCGAGGAACGGGCCAGCCGCGGCACAGGGGGTCACAAAGGAGCTTTTATTACAGAACAGAGAGCGCCAGGTGCAATGTCTGAGCAGCAGACTCTGGGTACAATGCTTCAGGAGGGTTGTAGCCGCCCCCACCCCCTGTACCAACCATCCCGCCGCGAACCAGCTCCAGGCTCGTCGCAGACGCAGAGATCACCAGCTGGGGGCGCTCCAGAGTCACTTACCCACTCTGAGCAGCAAGGCAGCATGGCGTGCAGGGGGGACGCTTCCCCGCCGTCAGGTCACAAGGCTCAGGGGAATGGGGGTGTTTGGGGCTGGAAATCCGGCTGGCCCTGACGGCAGACTTACCTTCCAGGGAACTGATAAACAGGGGGGGGGCCTGGTTCAGAACAGACTAATGGGGGAGGGGGGGGGGGCAGTTCTGGGCCGGGGGGGAGGCGCTTCACTTCTTGGCAAAGGAAATCTTCATGGCGTTGCTCTGTGTGATCTTGAAGCCCTGGAGGGCGTCGCGGGCGGCTCCGGCCTGCACCTCGTTATCGAACTCCACGAAAGCGATGTCGTGCCGCCCGGGCACCAGGCGCACCTCCTTGAACCCCGGGAACCTGAGGGGGGGGGGCAGGACCCGGCTGTTAGAGGGGACAGGCGACCAGATCACTAGCACCCACCCCCCCTCCGCTGGCCTCGCAAGCACCATGCTCCCCCCCACTCCCTTGGACCGCCCAATTCCACCCCCTGCACTGGGACCGTCCGCCCCCCACTTGGCCCTCCCGGCTCCCTCAGGCCCCGCACTCACTGATTGAAGAGCATGGACAGCATCAGCTCGTTGGTCTCCTCGGGCAGGTTGGTGAGGAAGAGGATGTGATTGGGTGGGTTCTCCGAGAGCTGCGAGGGGGAGAGAGAGGGGTCAGGCTGGGAGCCCAGACACGGCGAGCGCCGCCTGGAGGGGAGGGCCGGGCCGAGACCCCTGCAGGGCAGCTCCAGCCAGACGCACGCAGCAGAGGCAGTGCCCAGGCCAGGCCGCCCTCCCCCCTGCTCTCCACACAGAGGAGTCCCCTAAAACTCAGCATCTCAGCTGAGGCAAGTAACGAGCCAGCGGGGAGGACTTACCCCCACACAAGCTCACGAGAGCTCTTCCGCTCCCCACTGGAGCCAGTACCGTGGAGGGGAAGGCCCGGTTACCCCAAGCCCCACCCCCAGGGGGAGGTTTGCCCCACACAGCTGAGTCCGATCTGGAGTCAGGCCAAGCTCTGTCATACTCACCTGCTGGGTAGGCGGCATCTGGCCAGGCATCATCTGCTGAGGGGGCATGGCCCCCGGCGCGAGTCCTCCCGGAGTCATGCCAGGTGGGGGGATCATACCCGGAGGGGGCATGTACGGAGGCTGGCCGGGCATGTGGTGCATCATGCGGGGGGCCTGGTTCATCGGCGGCATTCCCTATAGGGGAGAGAGAGCCCAGCTTCACATCAAGTTCCTGGGCGCAGACCTGCCCCGGAGCCTCCAGTGCCTGCCTGGGCACAGCCCTGGCATCCGCATCAGAGTCCGCACTGGCCGCAGAGCCTGGTATTCCCAGACGCTAACCACAGCCGGCTGGGGCCAGACTCAGCCCGACTCCGGAGACAGACCATGCTGGCTGCGCTGGGAAAGGCTCCCCCAGGCCCCGAGCGCCGGCTGCCAACCAGCCACTGCCCTGGGTGAGACGCTGCTCACGTTACTCACGGGGACAGCTCCTTGCACGGCGGCTGCCACCGGCGCTGCTGCCCCAGGTATCTGTTTCTTGACCACGGGCGTCTCCGGGCCTTTGGGCTTCCTCTTCTCCCGCTTGCGGTCCCGCTCCACGTAGGTGCCTTTCATTTTCGAGATGATGTCGGAGTCCGACTTGGCGTACTGGATCCTCTGGGGGCGGAGAGAGCTCGTCAGGGGGAGCACGGCCAAGCAGCCGCTCGGGCCGTTCCCAACGGCACCCGCCAGACGGCCGCCCCCAGCACTCACCATCGGCTTGTCGTAGAAGGGGAACCCCTGCATGGACCTCAAGGCGTTCGTGGCGCTGCTGATCTCCTTGAAGATGACAAAGGCTTGTCCCCTCATCTTCAGGCTCCGGGACACCAGGATATCCAGGATCTGGCCGAACTGGGAGAAGATGGCGTAGAGGGATTTCTTCAGCTCTAGGGGAGAGAAATGGAGCGTTAGGTACACGATCAGACAGACACGGAGCTGGACGCCGACTGGGCAACTCCTGCGGCCTCAGACAGAGACTCTTACCCCGCGCGTCAGAGAGCGGGAGTCACTTTTATCCCTCCTCAGCACCCAGTCCTCCTCGGCCAGACAGCAACAGGCGAGCAGGAGCGGGGCTGGGAGAGCGAGTCCTCCAGACGCTCCCCGGCCTCCCCCCAAAGCGCTGGGCTCCGGTGCAAGCCCCTTAGCCCAGCCACCCACATCGCCAGCTCCAGGCGAGAACCCCCCTGGGAGCTCGCTCACCATCCTTCTTGATCTTCTCATTGAGGTTGTTAATGTAGATGGTGTGATTGGGGCGGGTTTCCGGGACGGCCATCGTCCTCGGCACTTCGCAACAGCGGGGTCTGCGGAGAAGAGAGACGGTAAATCGAGGCGAGCGCGCAACGGGGAAAACGGCTGCAGGCTCCCCATACCACAGCAGCCACGTGACCCGGGGGTCTCGCTCAGGGGGTCAGGGCCTCAGACGATCCCCAGCGGGCGCTGCCGGGGCGAGGGCGAGACCAGTGCGAGGAGCTCAGGACTGGGGTTAATCCCACCTCCGGACAGGCCCACGAGGCGTCTCAGGAGGCAGCAAAGCCAGACGCCATGTTCAGGGGAGACAGCTTGTGGGGAGGGTCTGGGGCCAAGACCTTGGGGGGGGCAGCCTGGGCTCTAGGGCCCCTCCCCCAGCACCAGGGGACCCCCCCCCCCCGGCCGGTCCCTGGCTGCTACCAGCACCCCCAGCTCCTGCCACGGCCTCCCCCCAGGCGCGGAGAACAGGCCCCCTCCCCACCCCCCAGGGGAGCCCTCAAGGGGCGCCAGGCCCCGCCCCCAGGGGCACTGCCCCGCCCACAATGGGGGGAGGGGGATACAAGCTGCAGCCCCCCGTAGGACCCGGATGTGGAGCTCCGGGGGGGCGGGGCCCGGATAAGCCCCGCCCCCATGAAGGCTCCAGGGGCTGCGGCCCCGCCGGCCCCCCCCCCCAGCCCGGCCATACTGGGTCACACAGGCCGGGCGCCGCCCCCCGGCCCGATCCCCCCCGGCCCCGCGGCCCGATGGCGCCGCCCCGCCGCGGCCCCTCACCGATGGAGTCCGCAGGCCCAGGCCTCGCAGCGCCGCCCGCCGCCACAGGAGCCCGCCGAGAGAGACAACCACGCCCACTGTCCGCGCGGGCCAATCACGACGAAGCAGCCTCGGCCTTACGAGCCTATAAAAGGGCGCCTCGCCGGCCCCGGCCAATGAAAGGCCTACGGCCTCGTGTGCGGCAGGCCAATCAAAGCAGTGCCACGGCCTGTCAAATGACCAATCAGGAGGCGGTTCTCCATCGTTACCCCGCCCCCCTAAGGCAAGCCGCATTCGGATTTGGTGTTCGGCTCGGCAGTTCCCGCCTTCCGCACAAGAGCCGGCCATTGGCTGATTGGAGATGTCAGTAACCGCTGTTATCACATGTGATTGGCGGTATTTGTCACGCGACCCGGAAGGGGCGGCTGAGAGGAGGGAAGCGGGTGGCTGGTATCCAATCACGTGATCGGACTCACCCCGCCGCTGCCTGCTCAGCCGGCGGCCGCCATTTTAGGAGGGGCACGAGCGGGACGCGAGGCGGGCTGGGCCCCGAGACCTCCGACCCTGCCAGGCCACGCCCCTACCCCACGCACTATGACCCCGCGGTGACCCCTGACCCCCCCCCGCGAGCTGACCTGTGACCCCTGACCTCTAACCCATGCCCCCGTGACCTTGGTTCTAGTTTGTGCCCTTTCACCTCCTGCTGCCCCCCAACCCGGGAGCCAGGGTGGGGATGGCTCACAGGGGGGGGATGCCCCCTCCCCCTCCTGCCCCCCAGCAGGGCCCTGCCCCTCCCCCTCCTGCCCCCCAGCAGGGCCCTGCCCCTCCCCCACCCCCGCCTGCCCCTCCCCCGCCCCCTCCCAGGCCGCTGCCCACCTACGGGCTGGACAAGGCCAAGTTCTTCAAGGCGGCCCTGGAGCGAGCGGCCCCAGCGCCCGGCAGCGGGGACGACGTCCGGGAGCTGCTGAGCCGC
>NW_020664868.1:327164-332306 GCF_002925995.2 Terrapene triunguis | reverse complement strand
GCAGGGGGCGCTCTCCCCGGGCAGGCAGGGCTGGCCCCAGGGCGGCGCTAGGGGGCGCTCGGCTGGGGGCTCAGCAGGGGGTGCTCTCCCCTCACAGTCAGCCCTGACCCTAGTCCTCAGGGAGGCAGTAGAGGTCTCTGTGTTGCTGGAGGTGCCCATAATTAAAAAGAAACATAAAACCTAGTTCCTAGTCTCTGCTCTTTGCCTCAACATCCAGGTGTGGTGAACCCAGGTGTCCTGGCCAGGCCCTAACTGAGCTAATTCCATTTTGCCTCCCTAAATTCCCTCTGCAGGGCCAACTGGGTACAGGGCCATGGGCCACTTCCTGTCCCATAGTGGGGCATTGCCGTGTGGCCATCAGACAGCCCAGAGGTAGCCGCAGTCCCAGAGGCAGCTGAAGTCAGCCCTCTGCTTAAAGAGAGCGTCTCATTCATTGTGCAGAGGAGGAAGTGCTGGCGGGCGGGGGCTGGACGGCAAATGGCCAGTAAGTGTTTGCTTGGTTCTGTCTTCCAGCTTTAGCGGGCATTTCAAGTGGCTCCTCTACAACAGGGCGGTGCCTTCCTTAATCCAAGAGGGGCCTCAGTGAGTATTGCAACCGCTTCCTCTCTGTCAGGGCAAACGCAGCCGGAGGTGGCTTTACCCGGGGGCTGGGGCCACCCAGGGGGCTAGGGCAGGGGTCTCAGTCCCATGGATCTACAGCTTCCCCTGCTTGGTCCCTCCCAAGCAGTTGCCAAGAGCTCTTTTGTGCCTGGGCATCGGGGGAGCATAGGCGTGGCCAGCCTGGGCCAGCTGCTGTATTACGGTAGCACCTAGGCAGCCCAGCCATGGACCCGGCCCCATTGGGCCAGGTCCTGTATAAACCTCCCAAAAGACAGTCCCCGCCCGAGAGACCTGCAATCTAGGTCTAAGAGAAGAGCCAGACGATGCAGACGGACAGGGTGCGCGGGAATCAAGGAGGCTGTACCACTCGGCGTGGCGGGCAGGGATCTCCGCCCACCAGTAGCCTTACCGCTGGGAAGTCTGTTGGAGGCATCCCAGCAAAGGAGCGTTTCCCGGCGGGCACAGGAGGCCGAGGAGGGAGCCGTGCGGATGTTTACGGGCAAGCGCACAAAGGGCCGGGGGAACGTTACTCACTGCGTCGGAGGGAAAAGGATCGTGAGCAGGTAGCACAAGGGCGGACGAGTTGGTCTAAACCTAACGTCCGACTCGGGATCTGCCTTTAAAAACCCCACACCTGGCCTTTTCCATCTTAAACAGGTGCCCCCAGGCAAAGCGGGAGCTCCCCCGAACCCCAGCCTGGGGTGGGAGGCGCCCCCTCAGCGAGCCATACCCTCCCCTGGAGGAATGAAGGCCTTGCTGGAGCTAGCATCTGTGGCCAGACGGCCCATTCGCTCATGTTGCCTGATCTCCTGGATGGGCCGATGTGTGAGCCCAGCGAGTTGAGTTCGAGCAAAGCATTTCAGTCCTCGGGGCTAAGCTCTGGTGAGCCCAGGCAGGGAACAGGAGCCACCGAGGTGCCACCGCTGCCCCAGGCCCCTGTGATGGCAGGGAATCGACTGAGTGAGACGTGCCCAGATGAGCCCAGCCGGTGACCCGCGCCCCAGGCTGCAGGGGGAGGCTGGGAACGCCGAGGGGGAAGAGGCCTAAGGACACGGGAACCCAGGGAAGCGTTCCAAGGCTTGCAGAGAAATACCCATCTCTAAACCCAGCGCCCTGGGAGGGGGACTGGCCGAGCTCAGCCCGTGGGACCCAGGCTCCCTGCAATGTCTCTTCTCTCCCCCGCTAGGTGCGGGCTGGTGGCGCTGTGGATGGCGGGCTCCCTCCTCAGTCTGTCCCAGGACGTCTCCCTGGAGAGGATCGTGCAGGTGGCGCTGGAGAGAGGCTACACCGCCCAAGGGGAAATGTTCTCAGGTCGGTGACTGGGGGGGGGTTCAAAACTCCCTCCTTGCACTAGGCCCCGGGAGCTGGGCTGGGCGCAGGGGGGAGCCTCCAGGGCCCGGTCTGGGTTGTGACTGCGTGAGGATGTGCCCAGAGGCGGTACATAGTGCAGGGCATGAGGGCTTTGCTCCTGCCTTGCTGGAGTTCGGTCTCTGGCCCCTAGAGCGTTGCTGGGGACCGGACGCCTTTGCGGAGGGGCTCGATGCAGGGGGAGCTGGGTGTCTGGGCTGGACAGCAGGTCAGACTAGATGGTCTAATTGTCCCTTCCAGCCTTATTCTCTGAACCCTGCTCTCTGCACGGCAGCAGCTCCCACCTCTGTGCCCTCCGCGGGATTAGTTTGCTTGAAAACTTGCAAGCTCCTTGATTTAGGAGAAAACCCTGTTAATTTCAGGCTCCTGCGTCCCAGCTTTTCTCCACAGCCTGCAGGGCTGGACACTTGTATTTTCAATGAAAGTTGAGGATTTTGTGGAATCCCGGGACTCCAGGAGGTGGAGCTTTGTAAGGAAAAACACCAGCTCTCGTTGGGCTGCTGATAAAATCCTGAGTGCAGGCCCCAGTGAGCCCGGCCTGTATAAATGCCGCGGGGCCAGGGGCCAGTGTTGTGTGTTCTCTCACTGGGAGGAGTCTCAGGCCGGCAGGGACCATTGGGAGCAGCTGGTCCGACCTCCCGCAGAACACGGGCCTTGCCTGAAAAACAGCCCAGCTTGATTTCAACAGCTCCAGTGCTGGAGAACCCGCCGCGGCCCTCGGGAAATCGTTCCAATAGTTCCTTCCCCTCCCTGTTACAAATCTGTGCCCGTTTCCTGTCTGAATTTGTCCAGCTTCACCTCCCAGCCGCTGGGTCGTGTCCGCCCTTTGCTAGGCTGCAGAGCCCATGTCGGATCACGTCCCCCCGGCAGCGCGTCTTCGGAGCGCTGCTTAGGGGAGCAGGAAGCCAGGGGCCATGAGCCGAGCTCGGGCTGCGCTGCTGGGGGTGGGCCTCGGGGCAGCTTGAATTCCTGTCCCTGTCCATCCCAGCGGCTGACATGGCCCAGCTGGCCGAGGAGCTGTTCCAGTGCCGGGCCGAGCTGCTCTCGGGAGGTCTCGAGGGAGAGAACCGAGGCAGGATCCTTCGCCATCTGACCGCTGGCTGCCCCCTGCTACTGCCGTATCCTTCCCTGCGCGGTGACCCCATGGGATCCGCACCGCAGCCTGCACGCATGGGCAGGGCTGGCGCAGTTCTGATACCCCTGTAGAGCGGGCCTGGTGGGGTCATTTTAGAGGCAGATGCGGCCACTTCTGGGGTGGGATGTGGTCACATCTCTCGTGTCTCCTCTTCCTGGCTGCAGTGGGTGGGGGGGGGAATGAATGTGGGGCAGGTGCCTTCTCCCTCCCAGTGGTTAAATGCCCCACCCACGCCTGCCCCCCTGTGCCCCACCCTTCCGAGGCAGCCGTTGCGGTGGCGTCCAGAGCCCGCAGGTACAGACAGCAGCACATTTGATGCTCCAGCCCCTCTCTGGTTGGAGAGGTTTAGCGGCCCCATGTGTGCCCAGTCAGCGCCTGGGGGGAGCGCACTTCTCCAGGGGCAGGAGCCGGGTGCCTGGAGCTGGGGCGGCCTGCTCTCCCCACGTGCCCCTGCCTCGCCAGCCGGCCCGCCACAGCCTCCTTGGCAAACCTTAACGGCCGTCCCAGCTACGACGAGGACTCCAACCACGAGCCCTGCAGGAGACGCGGCTACAAAGCCCACTGGGCCGTCGTCTCAGGTACGTCCGGGTGGGGGATGGGTTCTGGGGCTGCGGCGAACGGGGCTTGGACCCCTCCTGCCCAGGCCGTTTGCCCTGCTCCCAGGCAGCTCCCTGCAGCCGCCGCGACCTGCCCCGGTCCACCCCCAGACTTCCCCATGGAAGGCCTTGGGGCGCCCAGCATCCTAAGGCTGGGACGTGGGGACAACCCTGCGCCCGTCCCTTGGCACAGGGAGAAAGAAACCAGGAGGGCGAGTTGGTCTGGCTGCATTTCCAAGGCTCGCCACAAGGGGGTGGCAGCTGGCCAGGCATGAGCCGACAGCGGCTCACGGGGACCTGTCCGGAGGGGCTGCCCCCAGCACTGGCCCGGTGATCCGAGGGGCGTGGGGTGATCCCAGGGGCGTGGAGGGGCTCGGACAGGATGGAACTACCCTGGGGAGACTGGCTAACTCCTCTCCTCCTGCAGGACTCCTGCTGGGCCTCAGGGGCGGCGCCCTCAGCCCGGCCTGCCAGGAGGACGGGGAGATCTCCGGCCTCTTCCACCCCAGCCCGGCCTGCCCCCCGCCTGCCCCGGAGGACGTGCTGGAGATCTACCTGCTCTCCAAGCAGGGCAAGAGCTGGCGCCCCCAGCTGTGGAGCTACCGGCAGGCACACGAGAGCAACGCCCAGCTGACCGACTTCTGCCCCAAGCGGGCGGGCGACGGCAAGGTCTACATGGTGCCCGCGGGAGGCGTGAGGGCAGGGCTCTGCGGCAAGACCGTGCTGCTGCACCCACGGACCGCACCGAGCGCCCTGCCCCAGCCAGCTGGGCCATCCCCTGCTGCCGAGCGCTAGGAGCCACCGGAGCGCCCGCCTGCTGCAAACTCCCTGCAGCCCTTGGGCCTGCCCATGTTACAAGGGACAGCGGGGCCTAGTGGGTGGAGCACTGATCTGGGACTCGGGGGGCCTGGCTCTGCCGCTCTTCCCCGCTCCGTGCCTCAGTTTCCCCTCTGCAAAATGGGGCCAATGATCCTGCCGTCCTTTGCAGAGCGCCTGGAGACGGAGCGGTGCACGGGGAGGGGCAGAGCGTAGCATACTCCGACCCACTGAGGAGACAGCCGCTGGGGTTAAAGTGCCAGGTGCGGCCCCAGCACCTTTTTGCTGATGCCCGCCGGGCTGCGGCCATGGGGGGGGAGCAGCTATTTCAGGCCCTCTCCAGAGGCGCTGCTGCTCTTCTACCCAGTGACGCTTTTCAGTATGTCCCAGATTCCTGGTTTGGGGCCACGGCGCCAGGAAACGGCAGGTACTTGTGGCCGGCTCTGAAAATAACTTAACGCTTCCTGTCTGCCACCTGCCACTGTTAGCTCTTGAGAGCAGGGACTGGCAGTCGGGGTCTGGGCAGCGCCCGGCACGACGGGGCCCTGATCTTGGGCGGGGTCTGGGCAGCGCCCGGCACGACGGGGCCCTGATCTCGGCTGGGGTCTGGGCGGCGCCCGGCCTGAC
>NW_020664868.1:325543-327154 GCF_002925995.2 Terrapene triunguis | reverse complement strand
GGCTGGGGTCTGGGCGGCGCCCGGCCTGACGGGGCCCTGATCTCGGCCGGGGTCTGGGCAGTGCCCGGCACGATGGGGCCCTGATCTCGGCCAGGGTCTGAGCAGCGCCCGGCACGATGGGGCCCTGATCTCGGCCGGGGTCTGGGCAGCGCCCAGCACGATGAGGCCCTGATCTCAGTTGGGGTCTGGGCATTGCCCGGCACGACGGGGCCCTGATCTCAGTCGGGGTCTGGGCAGCGACGGGGCCCTGATCTCGGGCGGGTTCTGGGCAGCGCCCGGCACGACGGGGCCCTGATCTTGGCTGGGGTCTGGGCAGCGCCCGGCGCGATGGTCTCGGCTCTCTAGAGCTGCTGTCATACAGCGAACTTGGGAACTTTAACCCATGCCCAGCAAACATGCATTAAAGACAAAGGCTGTTTGGTTTCCACACCGGCAGGTTCTGTTTATTGTGACAGGTTCCGGCCCCGGGGGCCTGGCCATGTTCCCGTCTCCAGAGGGGCGGCAGAGCCCCATGCAGGGGAATGGGCCAGGGACAACACTCGGTCCTGAGAACGTCCTGCCTGCGTGCAGGGGGCAGGAGCACCCCTCGCTCCACTGGCTGGAGGGGCTCCGCTACCACTGGGGGACCTGTTCAGACCCCCCCCCCAGGAGCTGACCCGCTCACAGCCTCGGGCAGCAAGGTCGTGTGGGTTGGGTGCTGTCTCCTGGGTTCCATTCCCAGCTCTGCCACTGACCCCGGGCAAGCCTCTGCCCCGCTCTGTGCCTCGGTTTCCCCTCCCCGCCTTTGTCTGGACTGTGAGCTCTTTGGACAGGGACTGTCTCTCACGGGGTGTGTGCAGCGCCCGGCCCAGCAGGGCCCAGATCTCAGTGCTGCTGTCAGTTCCGCTGCGGGGCCCTGGGCTGGCCGGGAATGGCCGGCAGGGACTAGCACCTGTGGCAGCTCCTCTCCGAGGTTTGAACCAAAGGCTCGGAGCCGGTGGCTCAGCCGGGGCAGCCGCATTTCCAGCGCTTGGCCTCTGCCCTGCCGGTGCGACCCGGCGCTATTGAGAGCAGCCAGAGCCCCTGGCGGCTGGATTCGGAGGGGCCCGTCCCCGCTGGCCAGCTACACGCTGCGCTCCTGAGCCCGAGGATGGTCCCCTGAACCGCGCCCGCCTGCCCCCACAAGCTCCTGGGTGCAGTGAGTCCGCGCTCAGCCAGAGCTGAACCTGGCAGGGGCTGCAGAGCTGACCGGCTCCCACGCAGGGCGGCCACAGCTCAGGCAGCTCCCGGCAGGGCCCTTGGTCATCTCTGCCACTAGGGTCGGGCCTAATGAAGCCAGAGCGCCTGAATCCAGCCGTCGCTTGCGCCTTGGAAAAGGCTCCCCACTGGCCAGGCTTGAAGCTGGGGCAGGTGGAAGCGACTCCCAGGGGGTTGGTTCTGCCCGTGAGATGCTCACGCAGACGCAGCGAGCGCTCAGGAAACGAGGCACAGAGCGCGGCAGAGCAAGAGGAACCCAGGCGCCTCACTCGGGCCCTTGTGAATCAGGTGCGGCACGTGCGTTCCTCGGCCCGGGCCGGGAGCCTGGCAGAGAAGTGGCCCGCGACTGGCCGTGCCAGCGCCCTGCGCGAAGGG
>NW_020664868.1:242164-260543 GCF_002925995.2 Terrapene triunguis | reverse complement strand
CCCCCGCTCCCCTCCCAGAGCCGGCAGGAGAACCCAGGCGTCCTGGCTGCAGGGATGGGGGTGGGGGATGCACACAGGGAGGTTGGGGTGAGGCACTTCCTATGTGGCCAGCCCCAGGCATCACAGCAGCCTGTGAGTCAGCTGCCGGATTTGCCCCCCTGGCCCTGGGGGGAGTGAGTAGGGGGGGGAGGGGGGGCTGGTGGCAGCCTTCAGCTGTGACCTACTTTTTACCCTGATTATACCCCGAGCTGCCGGCTTAATCTCTGCACGTCGGGGGGGGGCGCACAAGCACACAACCCCCCCACCCCAAAGGGGACCGAGCAATCCCTCGGCTGGGCCTGCCCCCACACCGGGCTCCGGTGGGGGTCGAGCGGCTAGAGCCAGGCTGTGGGTCGGTCCCACAGGGGAGTGTGATGAGCCCCCCAGGGTTACTGGCCCCTGCTGAGATCACAGTGTGGGTGTGTGTGGATTTAAAGGGGATTTTCACCCCTCCCCGGCGCTCTGCAGCAGGGCCAAATTCAGGGCCCCCTTTGCTCTGGTCATTTCACCCCGGGGGGGGGGGGAGGGGGCCAAGGCCCCCCCCCCCCGCGGAGGGCAGGTCCCTGCTGCTAAGGGCGCCCGTCCCATGGCTACGCCCCAGACGATTCCGGCTCTGCAGGCGAGGGGCTGGCTGGAGCCTGGGGGGCGGGGGGGACAGGGCTGAGGGCTTGGTGCCAGCCCAGGGCGCACCCCCCCTCCCCAAGGGGACCCCCCCCCTCTGCCCCAGGTGGCTGGAGCCTGGCTGCTGCTGCCAGACCATGGTGGGGAGGTCAGATCCAACCCAGGCTCTCGGGGGGCGAGTGGCCCCAGGCCCTGCGAGGAGCTCCCGTCCTACACCCCCTAGCGATGTTCCTGCCGGCTGCAAGCCAGAGCCCCCTTCGGCGGGAAGGTTGAGCTCCTTGTAAGCCTCCGACCTGCTGAGGGGAGAATCAAGCAGGGGCCGAAGGGGGAACAAAGGCATTTAAAAGGCGGCTTTTTCTATCAGCAAATTGTGAGGTTTTAATCTGCAAGGACCTTATCCAACACCGCAGACAATTTACACCCCCCCGCGTGCAAGGCCAGGCCCGTGACCCCGACAGCTCAGACATGGGACGGGGGGGAAGGGGGGCGCAGGCCTGCGTGACCCACAGGGAGGGGGAACTACCCCGTGAGATCTGACACCACCTCCTGTCGCGTAGCGCCGGGGGCCACTTTGCTTTCCTGCCCAAACGAGGAGGGTTTGCTGGATCCTGCAGATAGGACCCAGGGCCCAGGCACTTGGTGAGAGGCTCTGCTCTGCCCAGCTTCGCCCGCTGCCCCCCAGCCAGCAGGGGGCAATCAGCAGGCTGCAACGTCAAGCTGATTCGAAGCGCCGCGGAGCTGGGATACGCCGCGCCGGCCGGGGACCTGGCCCGTGCTCAGCCCGCGGAGCCGGGACGCGCCGCGCCGGCCGGGGACCTGGCCCGGGCTCAGCCCGCGGAGCCGGGACGCGCCATGCCCACTGGCTGAGGCACAAGAGGTTTCATGCACCGATATGAAATTAGCACCTTCCTGCTCCATGCGCCTGGCTGCCTGGTGACCGCTCGGGCGTGAAGGAAGTAAAGCAGCGAAGTACCGTATCCGTGCGAGCCGCCGGGAAAGCCTCCCGGAGCCCTGTGGTTAGCGCTGGGCTTGGCTCCCAGGGCCGAGCTGCAAAAGGCAGGGGAAGCGGCTGCCGGTTGGATTCTGGAGGCAGCTAGAAAAGGGAATTCAAAGGTCGCCCTGTGTCACCCCATGTGCTGATCCAGCAGTTTAGCAAACCAAACCCCAGAGGCGGAGCTCCCACAGCCCTGCCCGGGGTGAAAGACGGACCCCGGTCCTACGTCTCTCCCAGCCCCCGGCAAAGCAGCACTCCCCAGCGGGGGTCTCAGTGCATCCCCTGCCGTAAGAGCAGGTTCATTCCCTCCTGCCGCTGCACGCGCCTCCCTGCTTTGACCTCTCGGCTGGTGCGAGCGCTGCCCCTCGCGGCCTGGCGCCAGGCACAGAAATCTCAGAGAAAAGCCTTACAAACAAACAGTCTCATTTATACAAATATAGTGTTTTATAAAGAACATTTCCAGTGCAATCAATTTGCACTTCCTGAGCCGCTCTCAGCATTGCATTCGCTAGAAAATAATTTAGCTTTGAGGAAGTGCTCTCCAGAGTCGGGGGGCAATTTTTAAATTCTCTCCGGTACGGGTACAGTCCCATTATAATTATTTTACACCAGAAAAACCACCGCAAGTTCTGAACAGAGCCATGGTCGGTGACAGCGGCCGAGCCTGCCCAGCTCCGTATTGCTCTCCTGGGAACTGGCCGTAAGATGCAGGCCGTGTGTCGTAGTGCAGAAGTCATTTCACAGGGATCGTTCCTGGATTCGTCGAGGTTCGCGCCCAGGAGCTGGGAGATGCAGGGTAAGGAGGCGCTGTACTGGCCCGGGTGTCCAGCAGTGCCCTTTGCATGAGGTTTAACGGGATGCCACGGCTCACACTGGCGCCCCAAGAACATCCTGGTGGCAGGGCAGAGAACAGACACGGATCCCTGCCACCGTGGGGAGGGATACGGAGCCGTAAATCCCCGTGTTTAGCCCCATATTGCCGGGGACGTGGTGCAGGTGTGGAAGGGCCGGCGATGCACCTTCCAAGGACAGGCCCCTCCTGGCACAGCAGCAGCTTCCCCAGCGCCCTGCGAGTTGCTCCAGCCAACTGCACGTCCCAGGTCTCTGCGGCTGCCCCCACCCAGCCAGCAGCCTGGGGGCACAGCGCTGGGTGTGCGTGGCACCTGGCGCCCGAGCGCTCACAGCTCCTTATCCACAGGGCTGGAGAAGATCTCGGCGAACTTGCGCAGCTGCTCGTTGGCCGTCTGCGATTCCTCCTGCAGCCGCTGGTTGTTCTGGCGCAGATTGGCCACCTCCGCCTGCAGCACCACCTTGTCCTGCTTCTCCTGCGCGAGAGGGGGGGTGTTTGGAGAGCTCCCGGCTGCAGCCAGCCCCATCCCCAGCCGGGCCACCAGCCTTCTCACAGCTCCACAGCAAACGGGAGCAAGGAGTGAACCCAGGAGTCCTGGCTCCCAGCCCACCTGGCTCAAACCCGCTGGGCACCCCAGCCCCCGGGCACAGACACTCCTGCCCGATGGCGCTTTCTGAGAGGCTGCCCAGTGGCAGAGAGAAGGGGGTGCCCGGTGGGGCCAACAGGAGGGGAAGGGGGCAGCCCTGATGTGAGCCCCTTACTTTCTGCAGGTCGTTGTGTAGCTGCTTCAGCATGGCCTCCAGCTGACACACCTTTCCCGTCAGGTCCACGGGCAGCTCCTCGCTGGGGGGGGAAAACATGGGTCAGTGCATCTCGCCGGCCTGCCGGGGGACCCAGCGCGGGCCAGGGGAGCTGGCAGGGCTGCGAAGACCTGATGCAGCCCCTGGGGAGCGCAAGCCAGGGCAGCATCGGGGCAGGGGAACAGTCTCCCTGGCCAGGCTGTGGGTGTAAAATGGGGAAGGATGAAACGCTAGCGCTGCCCTACAGACACACACAGCTGTGATGGGGGCTCCCCCCATGCAGGCCGGCTGAGGCTGCAGCGTCTGCTCTCCGCTCACTGGCAGACGGCTCCCACGGCGCCCTGCCCCGTGGCGCTCTGGCTGCAGCGCCAGCTCCATGGATAGCCATGCCAGGAGACGCTGAAAGGTTGGCTGGGTTACTGCCACCAGGAAGAGGCGCTGGCTTGCCTGAGCCCAGGCCTGCTGCTAGACACAACTGCCAGCCAGCCTCTGCCCGGCCCCCCCATTACAGAGAGGGGCAGGAGCCGGGCTCCCGCGGGCTCCCCGCTTACCTCATGGTGGGCGTGGTGCGGGGCGTGGGCTGTCTCTCCAGGCTGGGCGCCGGGGGGGCGTCGGGGCTCAGCGCGGAGTCGTTGAGGGAGAAGAGGGAGACGGCTCTCTGCACTGCAAGGCAAAGGAATGGCTGTGCTTTGCCGCGCCCATGCCGCCTGGAGGGACCCGCGCCGCCCGGGCCCTGCCCGCCTCAGCCCTCGCCGGAGCACGAAGCTGTTTGCGGAGCTGTGGC
Organism: Terrapene triunguis; assembly: GCF_002925995.2. Taxonomy (NCBI): domain Eukaryota; kingdom Metazoa; phylum Chordata; order Testudines; family Emydidae; genus Terrapene; species Terrapene triunguis. The sequence goes on along the minus strand of NW_020664868.1, from coordinate 256,455 downwards.
AGCCCCTGAGTCACTGCTGCATGCCGGAGAGAAGCTCCTCCCGGAGCCCCGTTACCAGGCAGCGCCCCCGGCCTGACTCACGCCTGGCCCGCGCAGCCCTCCGTGGGCGTTAGGGGCTGCCAGCCCAGCGTCTCAGCCCCAGAGGAGTCGCACACTGACTGCCCCCGTCCCGCAGCACAGCCGGCCGGCGGCTGGGGGGTCCGTGGGCAGAGACCGGGCCAGCGGGACTCCTGCTGCGGGGCCGGGGCCGTTTCCCAGGCAGGGTGACGTGCCATGGCCAAAAGGCCACGGGAAAGTCTGAACCACGTCAAATGCAGGTAGGGGGAAACGCCCACGGCACAAGCCCCCTCCCGGCTAGGGGCGCCAGTCTCCACCGGGCCCCTTGCAGGACACCCCCGCCGAGCCCATGGACCCACCCGCTGCCATGGCCCCTCCTCACACACCTGCAGTCCCTTCCTCGCTCTGCTGCCCCGCGGCTCACTCTGGCTACACGCCTTTCTCTTCCAAGCGGAAATCCAGGGGTTGAACGGGCACGGTTAGGAACGGGGGGGGGGGGGTATTTGTGTGGGGCTGAAGCAGGCCCCCACCCCCACAGATCGGTACATGTCAATGCGGGAAGGGGGGGGGATGGGAAGAGACAGGGCGGTGAGAATCCATGGGGGCGCAGATCTCCCTGCGAAGGCCTGGCCATGCCTGCGCTCCCAGCGCTGGCCTCCCGTGGCACTCAGCTCCTCTCCGCAGGCTAGCAGCCTTGCCCAAACCGGGGCTGTTTCTTTTGCCATGTTGGCTGGGAGGCTGGCGAGGCCGCGGCTCCCGGGGATGCGAGCGGCAGTGGAAGTCACAGGCGAGGTGACGGGCCGGACCCAGCGTTGTCTGGAGTCGGCAGCCGGGTACGGTGAGGAGCAGGGGTGTGGCTCGCCCCACAGCGCGAGGGGACCCGGGGGCTTTTCAGGCTACTTTGGAGACTGCCGTCTGCACAGCCTGCGAGAGCTGGCGCGGGGGGGCACCTCACCAGCAAAGCCCCCCCGCCCCCAAGACGCTGGACGTGGGGAGGGGCAGCAGTGGGAGCTGATGGATATGCTGGGCCCTGCACACAGCGCTGGCCCTGCTCCCCACCTACCGCTCAGCGCTAGACCTACCCTCCCCCCCTGCTCCCCCACGACCAGGCCCCATTGCTTCCTGGGGCCCAGCTCCGTGCTCTAACCACTAACGGCGCTGCCCCACGCACTCACCACAGCAGCGGGGCCTCGGGGCTGGCGCAGCGCCAGGGGAACAGCCTCCTACCTGGGGAGGGGTCTCTGTCACAGCAGGGTGCTGGGCGCCTGTATTTCTCCCTGAGCCGCACGACAAGGCCTCCCGTGCGTCTCCTGGGGTGGGGCTCCCAGCCACGTGAGCGTGACGCACAGACCAGGAGATTCAACAGGTCCGGACCCATTGTGGCTCGAGGGCGCTGGGCGGAGCCGGCCCAGAGGAGGAGAGCAGACGGAGCCTTTCGCCAGGCACTGCCAGCCTGGGTGAGGCCTGGCTCCCAGGGCAGCCGTAGCGCTGCTGGGGTTACGCTGGCTGGGAAGGGGGACGGGTTCTACTGGATCCCAGTGGAACGGGCAGTAGCAAAGCCATCAGCCCCTTGCTCACCCCACCTGTGGCAGGGCAGGTCTAGGGGCAGAAACGAGGGAATCCGAGCAGCGAGCGGGGGCCCTGCTCACAGGGACCGTTGTGACCAGCTGCTCCAAGCTCCTGCAGCACCGCGCCCAGGGAACCCACCCAGCGCAGACCGTTCTCCTCCTCGCACGCCCAGTGCCACCCTACAGACACCCCATGGCCGAGAGCCCATCGCCCGCCCGGGCAGCTGCGAAGTGACCCGACTGGGACACCCCTTGGAATCCGCTCCCGCTCTGGGAGCTTGAGCCAAGCCCCCCAAATCACAGGACGGCTCTGAACCTGGGGGCCCACCCCAAGTGCTGAGCTGGCAGGGGACAACGTGAGGGACTCTGCCCGGTCCCGCTGGCCTGGGGCTCCCTGGCTCTGAGTCGGAACTAGGAGGGGTGGCAGAGATGGAGCGGAGGGACAGCAGCTCTCACGGGGAGGAGACTCACGGACGGTGCACAAATGACTCACGTTAGCCACGTGGCTTTGAAACCCCCAATTCATACCGACTTCCCGTCACTGTCCCAGCAACCCCCATGGCACGTCCCGCCCTGCTGCCCCCAGCCCCAGGGCGCTGGAACAGTGTGTACCGTGGGGGGCTGGGAGCCATTGAACCCAACTGTAAACCCTGGATATGATGGAAACCACTTCAAACCAGGGGGTGCTGCAGCCCCCCCGCACCCCTAGTTCCAGCACCTCCCCCCCGGCTCCGTTCTCAGAGCCAATGAGGCCACAGTCAGTATCAATCACCGTCGCCTCCTGCAAAGGGAGGTCGTGCCTCAGTTTCCCTCTCGCTGCCATTAACTGGGCAATACTTTCCCCATGCCGCAGCTGTCTGGGCGCGGCGCGGCGAACTGGCAGCCAGCAGCACCCCCACGCTGGCAGGCCACGGCTCGGCTCGGCTTCCTGGCTGCGGGGAGCCAGTGTTCTGCAGATGCCGGGGCTCCTACCTTCATAGGCCTTCGCAGCGTTGACCAGGCTGGACCATTCCAGGCCAGCTGCCGTGTCGGGCAGGGGCATCAGCCCCGGGTCGAGGCGTCGGGGGGGCTTGTCCCGCGCGTCGCTCAGTGACAGCTCCGAGGCAGAGATGGTGGCTTTGGGGAGAGCAGAGGGGTCAGAGGACGCTCGGAGTGCCGGGAAGCAGGCCCAGCACCCCCCGGAGCAGCACGCTGCCCTGCTGCCAGCTCCCCCCCACTGCCCTGTGGTTATGCCGGGGCCAAGTGTAGCCTGGGGATGAGCACCCCAGCTTGTGGGTCAACCAATCATCCCCATTAGCACGTTGGGGCTGGTCTGCAGAATCCACATGCTCCAGCCCTTGGATCCAGCCCCACCCCGGCTCCTGGAACCGACGCTGGGGCCCTGCACACGCCCGCAGACCCCACCCCGCGTGGGGCCCTTCTCCAGCACCTAACTGGAGCCCGGGGCGATCTGCCAGCGGGGCCCTGCCTCACGGCCGCTGGGAAGAATCGGGCCAGCGCTGGGAGGAGGGACCGACGTGCAATGACACGTCCAGGCAGAGGCACGTGGGAGAGAGGGAAGGAAGGGGCCGGTCCCGTGACGGTTCAAGGAGACCCGCCTGGGGCTGGATGGAGACGCCCTGGCTCTTCCCAGAGGGGGAGCTGCGCCCGCCCGCGGGGAGAACCAGCTCTCGTCAGCTAACAAGCACACGTGCAGCGCATAACATCTCTCTGCCAGGCAGGCCCGTGTGCACTCCTGATGGACCGGGACCACGGCAGCACCAACGTCACACACTACCCTGCCTCTCTCTCACATTCGTCACCTAGGGACCCCCAACCACGGTACATCACCGCCCCTTTCACAGCGAGGGGACGTGACGCAGCCGGAGTCACACAGCAGGCCAGTGGCAGAGCTGGGGATAGAACCCAGGAGTCCTGGCTCCCAGCCCCTCCTGCTCTAACCACCAGCCCCCATTCCCCTCCCAGAGCCAGGGACAGAACCCAGGAGTCCTGGCTCCCAGCCCCCCGCTCTAACCACTAGCCCCCATTCCCCTCCCAGAGCCAGGGACAGAACCCAGGAGTCCTGGCTCCCAGCCCCCCGCTCTAACCACTAGCCCCCATTCCCCTCCCAGAGCCAGGGACAGAACCCAGGAGTCCTGGCTCCCAGCCCCCCGCTCTAACCACTAGCCCCCACCCCCCTCCCATTGCCTCCCGCGGAGGCCGCCGCTGCCCGGCTGCGGGTGCTGCCGCCGGGTGGGCAGCGTGTTGGACGGATAGGTGCTGGTGAAGAGGACGTCGCTGGCCAGGGACTGTTCGAAGCAGGTGGCGTTGGCGTAGCTGGCGTCTCTCCTCCCGCTGCACAGGCTCTCGTCTGATAACGTCCGCTGGAGAGTCTTCTGCGGAGACTGTCGCAGAAACAGTTACTTCCCACGATAACCCGGGGTCACTACTGGGGGGGTCACATCAGCACCGAGCAGCCTCATCGGAGACTGGGGCTGGGGACGGCACAGTGAGCGACTGTTCCTGCCCCAAAGAGCTCACAGTACAGTGTGGGAGGGGAAACTGAGGCACAGAGAGGGGAAGGGATTCGCCCAAGGTCACACACTAGATAAGTGACAGAGCTGGGGATGGAACCCAGGAGTCCTGGCTCCCCAGCCCCCACTCCCTGCCCAGAGCTGGGAACAGAACCCAGGAGTCCGGCCCACTGGAGCCTCAACACTGCTGTTAGATGGATGGGCAGGGAGCAGAGTTCCCCTGGTTAGTGGGGCCCACCCTGTCGGCCTGCACCCACCATGGCTCTCTCTGGCTCCGGGCCCAAGCCGTCCATAATGATGAGCTTCTTCAGGTCGTCCTCAATGGTGGACTTGTAGTTCTTGCGGGGGGAGCGCAGGTCCCGGAGCGACGCCCGCAGCCTGGGCTGCCCAAAGACGTTCTTGGTGTTCATGTCGATTTGCCTAGAGCAGCGTGGGAGGGGACGTGCTCAGAGACCGGCTCCAGGAGCAGCCCCCGTTAGCCAAGCGCACGGCAGGCCCGACGGTCAATGCCCGTAGGCAAGAGGGGTGTCTGCCTCCCAAAGCCCCTGGGTGTTTACAGCCCTTCTATCGGGCAGGCGAGCCCCCACCCCCTGCTCCTTTCAATCCTACGGAAAACTCTGTCCGCCCCAGTGCTCCGGCTGGATTCGGGCTTCACTCGTCAGCTCTCTGGGGCAGGAACAGTGACTCCATTTGTAAAGCATTGAGCCAATGCAGGAGCGATGGAAACCATCATTTTCCTCACAAACTTCTGCCTGGTGCGAGTTATTTGTAGGACAGCTGTGCCCACTGACCCTGGCTGAGATTGGGGCCCCGTCGCGCCGGGTGCTGACTGAGATCAGGGCCCCGTTGTGCTGGGCGCCACCCAGACCCCGACCGAGATCAGGGCCCCGTTGGGCCGGGCGATGTCCAGACCCCGGCCGAGATCGGGGCCCCGTGCACAGGACCAGTGAGACAGTCCAAAGAGCACACGGTCTGGACAAACACAGAGCTAGGCAGGGAAACTGAGGAACAGAGCTGTGACTTGCTAAAGGTACAGCAGGTGAGATGTGGGGTCACAACCCAGGAGTCCTCCCCACTGGGCATGTCTGATTAGGAGATTCACGGGTGGTGCGATTCGACAGCCCGAGCTGGGGCCCGGCAGAGATGGGCAGGGAAAGCTCTGCGCAGGCAGTGACTGGCCCAATCCTGGCTTTTCTGGAGTGGTTCTCATGCCCTGGCCGGCACGGGAGCAGCAATGGATCCAGTGGGGCAGGCGAGACCAGGGGCTGCGCCGTTTATTAGCCTTTGTAGGAGGCAGGGGAACGACGGAGCCTGCGAGTGAGAAGGGAAGGCCCTAAACCCCAGGAACGGGGCCACGGCTTTGGTCTCCTTTTCATCCACCAGCCTTGCTAGGTGAAAGGCCGGGAGGCCCGGCTCCCGGCGGCTCCTGCTGAGCTGGATTGCGGCCATGGCAGGCCCACAGCGCGTCTGGCCACGCAGCAAAGAGCCGTGGCCCTCTCTGCTGGGAGCGCCACGCTGGGCAGGAGTGGTCCGAGACAGGCACATGGCCGCCATCCTCTCTGACCTCTGACTTTAACCCCTGTTGTGCTGGAGGGGTTTGCGTGCATCCTTGTGGGCACAGCTACCCATGCTGAGATGCCAGAGCCTTTCTCCGTGCCCTGTGAGAGGTGGCCCAGAGCAGGGGCCCTCCTGCCTTCCTGCGTGGCGGTGGGGGGGGGGATTCAGACCCCTCGTTCCAGCTCCTCCCACCCTGCACTCAGTGCCCACGGGGGGCCGCCCATGCCCACCTCCTCAGGTGCCAAGCAAGAGCTGCCCGGGCTGGGGGCGGAATGGGGGGGGGGGCACTGGTAGGAATGAGCGCGGCTCCCGCCTGCAGACGGGCTTGGCTCAGAACTCGCGGCCCGACGTGCGCCGAGGCAGCGGAAGCTACTGAAGGCTATCGCTCGAGTACCACTGACTTGGCCAATCCCCATGGCAGAGATCCCGCACGCCTGGCGCTCTGCTCAGCCCCAACCCACCAGCCGGCGGCTCAATGAGAAGCGCTTACTTCTTTGGGTCTGTGAAGGCCACAGGTCTCGTGGGGGTCTCCTCGGCTCTCTTCCACCCCAACGCCGGCTTGTTCCTGCTGGTCTGTTTGGAAAAGAAGGATTTGGGGACAGAGGCAGACAGCTGGAAGGAGCTGGACTGGGACATGTGTGGGGGCCTGGGATTCTCAGCCACGGGCGTTTTGTAACCCTGAGCAGGGCGGCCTTGTCGCAAACCGAAATTACTACAAAGTAAAAACAAACAAACAAAAAACGAAAGCAAATCAATTCCAGGTCAGGCGGAAATCCGAATTCCCCAGCACCAGTGCCCTCTGGCTGGGAACAAGCCACGCTGGGGTGACCCCCTTTCCTCACCCCTTTTAAAACACCACAACCGGTACAAAACCCGGGAGGTTTCTGGGTTGGGATTAAAAATCTGCTGCTCCGCAGCAGGGCTGGGTTTGGGCCAGAGACTAGCACGTGGCCCAGTCTCTGGGCTTCGGCGGGTCTGAGCATTTAAAGGGACACTGGCACTTTACAAACCAGCCCTGTCTGAGAACGTCTGACCTGCTGGTTTTACAAGGGGGCAAGATATGCAGCTGTGAGCAGGGACTTGAGACCCTGTAAAGGGCCGGGATTCGGCTGGGGCGGAAAGTCCGACCTGTGAAAACAGGGACCCCGGACAGGCACCCCCAAATCACTCCTCACTGGCGGAACCGTGACCCCCAGAAGTTCGTGTGTAAAGTCGATTTGGCTCGGAGTTTCCAGTTTGTGACTCTGGGAAGGTAACGGTGCTTTGAAGAGAATCACTTTCCCGGCTGCCCCTCTAGTTGGGGAGAGGAAATCAAGCAAACACAGGGGCTGTAAAACCCCAGAACCTGGCGGGGGAGTCGGGGCTGGGGCAGGAGCTGTAGCTGCATTTCACTGTTTCAGTGGAACAGATCCGGTGTCCCTTAAACACGGCTGAGATGGCAAACCTGGAGGGGGGGGGGGGGGAAGACGAGCACTAGCGGACAAGCAGGGTGTTGCCAACTCATGAGATTTGGGGCGTTTTTCCTTTAGGGCCCAGCTGCTGGAGTCATGTGATTAGGGGGTTCTGTGCCTTGGTGGTTACAGAGAAAGGCCTGAAAGTGACACCCCAGGAGCTCCCCAACCAACAGCGAATACCGAGCCCAGCGGGGAGCAGTTTGGAAATCCCATGATTCAGGGGGTGGGGCTCTTGAGTTCTGAACCCTTGGGACTGGCAATACAGCAAGAGATAGATCAGTGTCACCAACCAAAGCCACGCCTCCCCAGGGAATAGGGACAGGGCTTTTAGCCGGTGCCCCAGAGGGGTGCTAGGAACCTGCCCTCTCTCCATGGGTCACTAACAGGCATTTCACATCCTGCAGGGGAACGTGCCTCCCTGCCTCTCCCACGAGACGATTCGTCCAGGCCAGAACATTCAGGTGCCAGGAGTGCAAATCGGCTTGGCCTGCTGGCTTTGATGGAGTTAGGGCTGATTTACCCCAGCTGGGGATCGTATTTCTCCAGCACAGACCTAACGGCCGTGCAGCAGGAGGGCTCTGCTGTGCTGGCCGTTACCTGGAGGACACTAGGGCCAGGAACCTGCTTTGAGCTTTGCCCTCCAGCCCCACAGCAGGGGGGAGCCAGATGTAACCCCTCCCCCAAGCTGGGCCCCAGAGCGGGCTGCAGACTCTGTCTTTGCAGTGGTACCGGGACCTCACCCATCAGATCTGAGCTACGTTTACGCCGGGCCTCAGCCCTTCCCCCACCTACCTCTCGGCGGTTCCTGGGTATTTTGCTGCGCGCTCAGACCTCCCCGGCCAGTGTTTCTCACCCAGCCTGGCACAGCACATGACCAGCTCCAAGCACCGGCGGAGGGAGGAAGTGGCTGGCCAGGGAACTGGCTCTTCCCCAGTTTCCGCCTCTGTCAGCCTCCCAGCAAGAGCTCGAGCAGACCCCTGGAGCCTTCCCATCACTGGTGGTGGGGGGGTTCCCCTGCTTCCCTCCCATCCCCACCCCAGCGCTCCGGGCTGCGCAGGCCGGGTTACCTTGGCTGCTTGAAGAGCTCACTGCCTTGGTTGGGGGCTGCGGCAGGCCCGGCCGCGCTGGCCCCTGTGGCGTACAGCTTGGGCCGGTAGCCTCGGCTGTGGCTGCCCGCGCTGACGGCAGGCGAAGGCTCCCTCCTCTTGCTCCCGGGCCTGGCCCCGCTCTCATGCAGGCTGGCGTAGTGGGCGGAGCCCGGCAGGGCTTTGGGCAGCTGGTCTCTCTGCGGCCCCAGGCGGGAGGGCTTGGCGTAGAGCGTGGTGTCAATGCCGCTGTCGCTGGAGCCCCCCTTGGAGACGGGGTCTGGCTCACCCTCAGCAGGCTCGGGCGTGTCAAACCAGCGCTCCTCACTGTGGCTGCTGGAGGCGTTGCTGGACAGCGTGTTGCTGCTGGAGTGGCTGGAGTACTGAGCCTCACCCTGCAAAGACAGCCCCTCCGCGGGTCACCGGAGAACGGCCCCCCGGCCTCCCGCCCACCACTGGGGAGCTGAGCCCCGCCCAGCCTTCTCCAGCCAGGGAGCCCCCCGGGAGAGCCGCGGGGCTCCAGGTAACTCGGCAGGGCTGGGGTCCTTTCAGATTGCTGGGTCTGGGGAAGGCGGGTGCAGCCCAGCGGGTCGGCTGGGGCCACGCCTGAGTTCACTGGCACACAGACTAGCAGCGGTGTACTCGCTGGGGAGATCACGGGGGCATCGAAAGCATCACCCGCAGCAGGACGGCTGTGCCCGGCGGGTTAGACAACAGCCGTGCCCAGACTACGCTGCAGCCCGCTGCGGAGACGGTGCAGCGGAGGCCGGCCTGCTTTGGGGATGTGACGGAGCAGAGCTCTCACGCAGCGCTGCCAAGCCAGGACAGCCGCCGAGCGGCTCCATTGCTCAGCTGCGGGGCTTGCAGCGCCTCTCCTGCTGAGAGATGGGTCTAACTGGAGCAGTGACTGGCTCTGCCCCGGCGCCGAACGCTCCCGGAGACGCGCTCAGGTGGGTATTGCTCTCAGGACATAGCACGGCCCTTCCTAAACCACACAGTGCTGGGAACCGTGCTGAGCACACAACCTGGGGCAGCGCTTACTGCCTGGCCGCCACCCCCAGAACAACAGCCCCCCTTCAACTGGGGGCAGACGCTGACACGCGGGCTCAGCTTCCCTGGGGCATCTGCCCCAGCACACAGCCCCCGCACGGTCGCCTCCCCTAGGGCTAGGCCTCTGCACGAGACAAACCCTACGAACCGAGCCGCCTGCTTCTCACCAGGGGAGAGCCAGGACGGCCCCGCGGCTCACTACGGCTGGGGCGGAGGGGCTTGCATGCTGTAACAGCACCCATACGGCGCGCAGCCTGGGGCCCGGTTCGGGGAGAAGCTCCACTCACTTTGGAAGGCCGGTTGGGAGAATCCTTTCCTGCCAGCTCCTGCCTGCTGGGCCGCTTACTCATGCTGCTCCCCGTCGCAGTCGGGAGCCTGGACTGCACCGGCACGTGCCACAGGGGCTCTGCAACAATCCACCAGCACGCCACGTCAGGAACGACTCGCACAGCAGGCCCCGTGGATCCCAACAGCCTGCCCCGCCCCGCCCCGCCCTGCCCTGCGGTGAAAGGCAGCCTCCTCGGAGTGCACAGGGCAGCTTTAGGGAGCTGGTAATTAGCCATGGCTAGAACGTCGGCTCCTGCAATCGGCGCCACTAGGGGACAGGGCACTGCTCCTCCCTTGCCCAGGCCAGCCCCCATTAACGCAGCGCTGGGCTCTCCCAGAAGGAAGAGCACCTCCCGCTCAACACCGACGCTACTTCCCAGCCGCACCCTAAGCCATCCCGCTGGAGGGGACCCTCCCAAGGCGCGAGCACGCCAGGGCCGCGGCAGAGCCTGCTGGCGGGCGCTCCGAGCCGGTGCGCTCACAGCTGTGCTGCCCTAGCCAGATGGTGGCTGGTCAGAGAGATTTGGCATTGTTTATAATCCCGCCGAAGGAAATCGCCCGTTGCTGACACAGACCAGCTGTTTGCGGCTGCTCCCCGGTGTCTGCGCTAAGGGCTTGTCGCCGTCTCCCCTTCCCGCTGAGTGGGGCTATGGCCCCGTTCCTGCAACCCCCCGGCCTCACTCACATTAACCTGCTCCTTGCCTCACCACCTGAGGGTGGGGAAGAGCGGGGACACAGAGAGGGGAACATTTTCCTAAGTCAAGAGCACGGCAGGCCTAAGTCGCATTTCCAAAACATGCAGGGAGGAGCCTAAGTCCCCTAGGCGCTTGGAAAATGTGCCCCGGAGAGATTGAGGCGTACCGTGACTCAGGGCTGAGTGGCCAGTCTGAGACCCCTCAAAGGGGCCCACTGCTCACAAGGCAGCGCTTGGCACCTCCACCTGGTCCCCAAACCACCTGGGCATGCCCAGGGCCAGCCCAGCGCCTCCCCAAGAGAAGCAAGCCATGAGCAAAGGATTCAGCGAGGGGTAAACCATCCACCACAAAACAGCCCCATCCAGGGAGGAACCAATCCAGTCCTAACTCCCTGTTAGTGACGGGCACATGGAGAACTCGAACAGCTCCAGTCCTTTGGGGGCAGCGTTCCTGCCAGCCAGCACAGCTGCTGAGTCCGGCTGCATCCAGTAGGTTCTGGGTGTCTGACTCTGGGGAGGAGCGGGGTGGGCCAGGCAGACAGGACGCCTAGTCTCTACTCCTATCTCGGCCCATGACCTGCCTTGGGGGCTGCCTCTATGGGCTTTGATCTCCTCCTGCTGTGTGAGGCAGAGACTGTTCATGGGCTCTGGACAGTGCCCGGCACAACAGAGGCCCTGACCTCTGGAGATAACTGGGCCCACGCATTCCTGGGGAGCTCATTGTAAGGAGCATGTGAAAGTTCACAAGAGGCCCCAATACCTGGAGCTTTTGGCCTGCTGGGGAATGAACACTGGAATAACAAATGTTATGAACAAGGGCAAGAAAACCCGACAGAGATTGAGCCAGTGCAAACCGCCACCAGCACGAGTGACTCACGGCCTGGGTTAACAGCACCATCACCTGCTAAAAACAGACCATGTGGAGCTGGAAATTACTGCACCAAAATCGGGGCGTGGGATATTAGGCCTAATTGTCGGCCGGAATAACGAGCGATGAACTACGCCCCCGGATTTTCCCCTTTTGGGGATTCTTAAAAAGAGACCGAGAGTCTCGGCAGCTCCGGTCTCAGCCCCCGAGGCTGAGGGAGCAGATCTCCGTCATGAGAGGGTGGCCAGCAAGCCTCACTCCCGTTTAAGGAGCTTGGTGTTTTATCTCAGCCCATGGTGGGGACAGCTATTTGCCACCACCGCAGAGCCAGAGCAGAGCCTGTTCCCTTCCCGTCCCTGTTGTGTTACGCTCTTCCCCACCATTTCTTTCCTCCTGTCCTGTCTCTCCCTCTCAGCTTTTAATCAAAGCCTGAAGCCACCTGGACGGCCTCAGCACAGCCAGATGAGATGGCGGACGACGTCCCCGAGTGGAATGCGAACTGGGGTCCAAGCACCAGCTGCCCCAGATGACCTACCAGCCATCCAGTGTCCCAGAGACAACACCCAAAGCCGCCTTTCCCCCCTTTGCTACCCGGCCCTCCTCCACCTCGGGTCTGTCTGTTACCAACAGGAGCAGCAAATACTCTTCACATACCATCAGCGCGGAGTCAAATCACCCCTCTCCTCTGCACCAATGCATGGTTGTTAATGAAAAGAGGAGACTGTGCTAGTCTGCCTCCAAAAGGAGAGAGGCTTAAACAGGTTTCAATGAGGTTTGTCTGGTATAATAACTCGAGTTCAGTTTCACTATAAATGCTCGTTTGTGTTTGAGCAATAAACTTTCAGCTTTAGAAAGAATGCCAGACACCCGAGGAACCCTCCCCCTGATCCTTTTCAGCACTGTTCTAACGTCAGACAGCGAGAGAGTTTATCGCACCTGTATCTCCTCTGACCCTTGAGGTGAATACACCAGGTCAGTAACCTGGCTGGCTCCTCTAGGGAAGATCACACAGGCTGGGAATTTTAACATCCCTTCTCTAATAGCTTTGAGTTTCTGCCATGGTGAGGCAGCCGCTCCCACTCGTGTTAATGGCAGCTCCGGGAGCAGGTGCCAGGGGACAGAATCTGCCTGGGCTGTTGTATCCACACCCCATCTGTGGGGCTCTCCCCGCAGAGCAGGCCCGTCAGCGCCCTCTGGAAACAGGATCTATAAAGAAAGAGTCTCCCACTTGGCTGGCGAAACAAAAGTGAACTAACAATCACCAACCCACTTGGGGGCTGGGGCCAGATCAGCACAACGAAAAGGTGGGAGAAATCCAGCGTCTGCTTTTCAGCATGTTTCTATTCATTGATTTCTGCCCCTCTCGAAAACAGCCAATTGAGTGTGGAGAGGAGAAAGGCATGGAACCCTTCTACAGAGCTGATGGCAGACCTGATCCGCGGGACTCCCCGCTGCAGGCTATTACCGAGGCCAGGAGCTCAGTCAAGATTTGTCAGAACGGCAGAGTGGACACAGCACCGGCCTGAGGGTCCGGAAACCTGGGTTCTATTCCCAGTTCTGCCACCGACTTGCCACGTGACCGTGGGCAATTACGTGCCTCAGTTTCCCCTCCCCCCTGTGACGAAGTGGGGGGGTTTCTTGTTTTCTGTGGAGTTTCAATGGTTTGCATGCGGAGGGGGTGGGACTCGGTTTCCCTGGGTGTTACTGGTTTAACGAGGTGAGGGGAGAGGGAGTGTGTTTTGCAGAGGACCGGAGAGAGGACGTGGGGACCCAGCCGGTGGCCGGGAGGATGGATACCCCAGCGACCGGTGACCTGGCGACCTGGTGACCCAGAGGCCCAGCTGAGGAGACGCAGCCGGTTCTGGCCAGTGGGAGGACAATGGGCTGCAGAGTGAGGACCCAGTGACCTAACCAGACGGTTCCAGACAGAGGACAGAAGCAGGAGCGGAGGGCCCGGTTTACGACCCTGTTTACCTGGAGAGAAGACAATGGACAGAGGCGGGGCCTGGGGCCGGGGATCTCGGATGCCCAGCTGGGAGCAGGGGGGCTCGAGGCTGGAGAGGGGGAGCAGGCAGAGCCTACCTGGATGCAGGGAGACTGGGATGTGCTGGGCTGAGGGAGGCCAGGCCTGAGAGTTTCCTGTGCTGTGCTCAACCCTCAATAAACCCTCCTGTTTTATGCTGGCTGAGAGTCGCTCCGGTCTAGAGAACAGGGTTGCATCAACCCCTTCGGGGGTGAAGGCCCGGGGGGTCCAGAGCGAGTGGACTCCCTGAGGGGGCCCACGGCGAGAGACAGATGTGCTAAGGCTCAGAGAGGTGCGGCTCCAGGAGGTGGAGGGGCCTGACCCTGGGAGAGAGTGGACCCCCGCGAAGGGCTGTCTCACTAACAGGGGCACCCCCCACGGACCGCACGGGGCCAAGAGTGGGCACGATCTGAGAGTCCGTGACACCCCCATCTGCCCCAATCCTAGCGACCCCTCCCCTCACCACACCCAGGCTGAGGAAGTGGAGAGACCCCTCAGTGGCAGGGCTGCCGGCGTGCACCAGGCCGAGCAGGGACAGCCAGTGGCACAGGAGGCAGAGCCACTTCCCCGGCCCCGCACCACGCAGCAGCCGGGCAGGGCTCAACACGCCAGTCTGGGCAGGGGAGTTTAGCTCCCAAATCAAGAGAAGAGACAGTGGCTCCGGAGCCTGCATCAGGCCCCAGGCTTGCAGAGGCTTCACTCCTTGAAAGCAGGAAAACCTCTCAGGGAATCATTACGGAGCCTACGTGCCCAAGTCGTTCTGCGGTGTTCAAATGCTTCCAACCCGAAGGGGAGTGCACGGGTCCCCCGCGCCGGTGTGAGGGAGCCTTACCCGGCTTGTGCCTCTCCATGGTGCTCTCCTGACTGGGGAGCCCCCCGGACGAGGAATCGCCGCTCGAGGTCACTTCGGGGCTGTAATGCTGTTCCAACGGCAGCGCAGGCCGCTGAGAGGTTGCGTATCTGCGAACGGAACGGGAGGTGAGACAGCTGAAGCCGGCAAACTCAGGCTGTTAAAATAATCCTGTGTTCTCATTAGCAGGTTTTTTCAAACCCAGGATTCAGGCTCGGGGGGGGGGGGGGGGGGGGGGGGGGGGG
>NW_020664868.1:154184-242064 GCF_002925995.2 Terrapene triunguis | reverse complement strand
GGGGGGGGGGGGGGGAGGGGAAAAGAGCTGTGAGATGAGTAAGAGGCAGAATGTGCAATGAAAACCCTTGGACGTCTTGCCGCTGAACGCAGGCACCAGGCAGACAGCCCAGGAGGACGCAGTGCGGAGCCTGGAGCTGCAGGCTAGGGGATCCGAACTCACCAGACATGGTCTGGGGGCAGCGTGCAGGAAGAAGGCAGGCAACGCACAGCCGAAGACCACAGCCCGCCCGTGTGATTGCTGGGGATTCGGAGAGAGCAATTGGACAAGGGACCCCCCAGTGCTCTCCGAGGAGCAGGGTGCAGCTGGGCCTTTCCCCACCACATGCCCACGCCCCTGGAGTCACGTGCTGCGGCGGCTTCCGCACCGGAGCCGGTTCATTGGCAGTCTGCTCAGTCGGGGCTCGAAGGTTAGAGAGCGGCTGTTCCCACTGGGAGCTCTGGGGCGGGGCTGGGTCTCCCGATGTGTCCGCACAGCGCCCGGCCCAGTGAGGCCCTCATTCTTGGTCGGGGGGTGTCTGTGCAGCGCCCGGTCTGATGGGGTCCCCCCTGCTCTCGGGCAGGGGGTGTCCATGTGTGACAAAGTGGGGGATTTTCTTGGGTTTTTTTTGTATTTTCCAGTGGGTTGCATGCGGAGGGGGTGGGACTCAGTGTCCCTGGTGTTACTGGTTTAACGAGGGAGGGGAGAGGGAGTTTGTTGTTACAGAGGACAGGAGAAGGAACTTGGGACCCCAGCCGATGGCCTGGAGGATGGATACCCCAGCGACTGGTGACCCGAGCAGCCGGTTCTGGCCAGTGGGAGGACAATGGGCTGAGGAGAGAGGACCCCGGTGACCTGACCAGCCGGTTCCAGGAGGGCTGAGAGGAAAGGAGGCCCAGGCGACCCTGTTTACGACCCTGTTTCCCTGGAGAGAAGACAATGGACAGAGGCGGGGCTTGGGGCCTGGGATCTCAGATGCCCACTTGGGAAGCAGGGGGGCTCTGGGCTGGAGAGGGGGAGCAGGCAGAGCCCACCTGGATGCAGAGAGACTGGGATGTGTTGTGCTGAGGGAGGCCAGGCCTGAGGCCCCGGAGAGTTTCCTGTGCTGGGGTCAGACGCTCAATAAAACTCCTGTGTTACGCTGGCTGAGAGTCGCTCTGGGCTAGAGAACAGGGGGCATCAACCCCTTTGGGGGTGGAGGCCCCGGGGGTCCAGAGCGAGTGGATCCCTGAAGGGGCCCACGGCAGAGACAGACGTGCTAAGGCTCCGAGAGGTGCGGCTCCAGGAGGTGGAGAGGCCTGACCCTGAGAGAGAGGGGACCCCCGAGAAGGGCTGTCTCACTGAAAGGGGCTCCCCCCACGGACTGCATGGGGCCAAGAGTGGGCATGACCTGGGAGTCCGTGACACCATGTAGCACCTGGCCCGACAGGGCCCTGATCTCGGTTTGGGGGGGGGCGGCGTGCAGCACCCTAACTTGGGACCTTTCGGAGCTCATGTAGCGCAGACTGTGACTGACAATGGTTTGAACGGGCCGTGTCTCCCTGGGAGCTGGCTACCAAGACGGTGGGTTGGGTTCCCTGGCTGGCCTGCTGGCCGGGCAGTGCCCCCCGAGGGGCAGAGAACGAGATGCCAAGCAGCCAGTAGCACCTCCCGACGTCACACGAGCGTCCCGTCTGGGCAGACACGAGCCCAACGGGGCCGGCCGATGCCAGGAGGCTGGAGATCCCGGCACTCCCCCACCGCATGGTGAGAGGTGATCATGTGTCTCTTGAGGTGTGTCTGGAGCCCGGGCTCCAGGAGCCTGCGGGGTGGGAGCGTCTGAGCTGAGCCCCGCAGCCCCATTCGGGGCCCAGAACTAAACGGGGGAAATGGATGGTGCGGTGGAAGGAAGCCCCATGCCACTGGTGGGGGGCAGCAGGCCTAGTGCAGCCCCACGGCATCACCACAAACCCTGCATCGCCAGTGACTCCTGCACAGGAGGGGGCGCAGCACCAGCAGCCAAGCGTGGGTTCACGCCCGCTTAGCACGTGCTCTGCACAGGCACCAGTGACTGCACCAGGCTCCTCCACACTAATGGGGAACAATCTCCCCCTGGCCTCCAGCTGGGCTCAGCACGGGCAGGCCCTAGCTCCAGACGGCTCAGGGCGAACCCTGGTGCAGAACACGCCTGTTCCAGGAGACCCCGCGGCAGCCGGCTACAGGCCAGCCTACACTGCAGGAATTCGCAGCACAGCCAGAAGGGGTGCGCTGGTGCAAGGGGGCCCGGCACTCGGGGGGCGAGGGTGTGACGTTACTGACATGAACTGGGACCGTATAGATCATTGGTGCAACCAAGGTCCTGTAATGGCACCAAATCTCGTATAAAGGGGGCCCAATAAGGTGTCTAAGACAAGGTTCTGGCTTGCTGGTTACGATTATGCTGTCTGTATGTGTGTGTATCATTCTTGTAGTTGAAGTTATGAATATTGGCTCTATACTGTCTGTATTTCACACTTGTGCTATGCTTCTGGGAGACATCCCAGACAAGTTGGTGTCAGCTCTGCCTAGCCTGTTTGATGGCCCGTTAAGGCCCATCAGCTACAACTGACCCACTGAGAGAAGCAGATACACCTTGTGACTCAGCAAGGTATGCAGGGACCAGGGACGGCTTTAAGCCGATTCAGCCGATTCCCCGGAATGGGGCCCGCGCCTAAGAGGGCCCCGCAACGTCCAGGGCTGCCGGCGGAGCGGAAAAAAAAAAAAGCTGCGTCCTGCTCCTCCCCCCTCCCTCCAGCGCTTGCACCGCCAATACAGCTGATCAGCACAAGCCTGGGAGGGAGGGGTGAGGAGGAGGAATGCGGCGTGCTTGGGGGAAGAGGCGGGGCCAGGACAGGGATTTGGGGAGGGATCCAATGGGGCAGGGAGGGGGCGGAGTCGGGGGGGGGGCACGAGACAATTCGCATCCCAGCATGGGGCCCCGCACCTGCTAAAGCCGGCCCTGGCAGGGACCTGCCCGTGGACAGAACTCTGAGGTTTTTCTATGCCACGTGCTGGATCGGTGTCTTTGGGACAAAGAAAGAGAGGCCACATGGCAAGAGACTATAAAAGGCTGCTGCAGCTCCTCCATCTTGTCTTCAATCCTGCTTCTCTGGAGGGACTTTGCTACAAACAGAAGCTCTGAACAAAGGACTGAGGACCCAGCCCAGCTGGGGATGTTCCAGAGACTTGATCTGAACCTGCAGTTTATTTCATCCCTGCTACAAGCCTGAACCAAGAACTTTGCCATCACTGTATGTAATTGATTCCATTTAACCAATTCTAGCTCTCATCTGTATCTTTTTCCTTTTACGAATAAACCTTTCGATTCTAGATTCTAAAGGATTGGCAACAGCGTGATTTGTGGGAAAGATCTGACTTGTATATTGACCTGGGTCTGGGGCTTGGTCCTTTGGGATCAGGAGAACCTTTTTTCTTTTACTGGGGGATTGGTTTTCATAACCGTTCGTCCCCATAACAATGGCCCTGGTGGTGATACGGGGAAGCTGGAGTGTCTGAGGGAATTGCTTGTGTGACTTGTGGGTAGCCAGTGGGGTGAGACCGAAGTCCTCTCTGGCTGGCTGGTTTGGTTTGCCTGGGTGTGCCAAGGACCCTCAGCCTGGGGCTGGGACTGCCCTGCTCGGAGCAATCTGTCCTGAATTGGCGCTCTCAGGTGGGTCCCGCCAAGGGCAGCATCGATACAGGTGGCTCTGCTCCAGATGAGGGAAGCAGCTCACGCAAGGCCCTTGCAAGCCCCTAGCGCTGCCGGTGACCCCCAGTGCCTCCCCGGACATCCCTCTGGGCAGGCTGGCTCAGGGATAACCGCTCCACGAAGAGTTCTCTTCCCAGAGACACTGCTCCCTCCCAGCCACCACACGCTCTCTCCTGAGGGTACCAGCTCCGGCACTTCTCAGCACGCTCGCTCCTTCTGAGGCCGTGCAGGCAGCCTACAGCCTGTGCCACCTGGCTGGAAAGGGGAGGGGGAACCTACGCCGCACGCTCGCTCTGTTCGCTACCCCGGCCGAGGTTCGCCAGAGGAGGGGAACGCTGTTCAGCTACCGCGGAGGGGGCCTCATGTTCAGAGTTGCTGCAGCTGGATTGAGGGGTCCCCAGGGCCCCTGACAGCCGACCCCGGGGCGTTTCCCCGGCTGGATCGAGGGGTCCCCAGCACCGCTACCCCAAGCGAATGCTACCAGTGAGATGGCTGGTGAGTGGAGCCCTGCATGTCCTGTGGCCGTGCTGTGTGCGGGTGAGAGCAGCTAGCCCGACCCCATTATAAACACACCCTGCTCTTAGCCAGATCCAGGGGCACGTGGCTCTGGCTTCAGAGCTCAGGTAACGGCTGCCAGGGCTCGCCAGGCGGGCAGAGGGACAGGGACAGCCCAGAAAGGAAGGGTAACTCCTGTAACAGGCCAGTGCACAGCAGCCACATCTGGGGCAGCTGCTCCCATCTTCCTGAATGCTTAATAGTCTACAGCAAGGGGATTGGCACCCGGCCGCGGCTCCTGTCCCGGCCGCTGCACTACAGAGCGCCCAACGGGCTCCCGCTCACCCAGCACCGACAGGACTCTCTGGACTTTCAACGGGGAGGAGTTTTGCTGAGCCAGGGCAGAGTAAAAGCTGCAGTACCTGGCCATGAGAATGACGTGTCGCCAGCCCTCTCACGCCTCCCCTCCTGCTGAAACAGAGTTGCCCCTTCCCGGCTCCCTTGGCCTGAGTACTCTGTTCTGGCCAGGGCTCAGAGGGGAGGATGGAGGCGTTCATTGCTGGCAATGGAAGATCCCCTCTGTGCAATACGGGCCGTAGTGAAAAGGGGCACTCCCCCCGACATTGGCTTGCCGGCGGTTGGACGGGCTATCAGACTCGTGCAGCGGGGTGGAGAGGCCAGCACCTTCCCCCGTTCCTTAGCCTACCTTTCTGGGGATGGCTTGTAGCGGGCGTAAGCCGTTCCTCCCGAGCCTGGAGTCGAGAAGCTGCCCGACGGCTGCCGATATGGCTGGACTCTCTCCGCCCCCGCTGGGGAGGAGGCGGCGGCGGTGTGCGGCGTCTCAGGGAAGCTAACCGGCCTGGGTCAAAGAGACGCACACAGAGAAAGAAAGTGCTTGGTCTGCCCTAAAGATTCCAACATCCCCCAGAAACCCAGCCCAGCGCGGTGAGAGAGCAGAACAATCAGCCCAGAAAGGGCAGAGACTCGGGCAAGGCAAATACTGACCAACGCGACGGGCCGCGGAGCCGGAGAACATGGACAGTGCAGAGCCCGGTCACTGGGGTGCGTGTGTGTACGTGTGTGCGCACGTTCATTCTTCGGTGAATGGCAGGTGACACTTCCTCACACAGGAGAGTCCCTGGCGAGTGGCACCGGATGCTACCGCTGGGCTGTCCCGGCTCAGCCCCTCACTGCGCTGCTAGCCACCCTAACCACATCCACGGTTCCTGCTTCCCGTTCTCAGCTGGAGAGAACGAGACACTAATGCAAAGGGGTCCTCAGAGGACCCAACGTGCATCAAAGCCGGCTGGCGCGATGCCGCTGGGGAGCCGCTGGTCCATTTCAGTTCTCAGGAGTCCGCACTGAACAGACCCGCCCCCACCACCACCACCATCACCGGAAGGGAGCTGGAATGCAAAAGGCAAATGGCTGATCGCCGCGAGCAGCCTGAAACCCCGCTGGCTCGGCTCAGGGCGTGGCTAACGCAGGCTGGGGACTGCGCACCGGAGGTGTTCCTCGGGAGCGAGATCAAAGGCTGCTGGTTCAATCTGCCCCCAACAGCTGGAATCCCAGCGTTCAGGACGGGCCGAAAGGAGCCCGCCGCACCTGCGGTAACCACCTTGGAAGAGGCAGATTTCCACCATCTCTTGCAAGTGCCCACGGTAAATTGGGAGTGTCGCCTGCTAGGCCCTGTTTTCCCAGCCTGCTGCACCCACCGCAGGACCCCGGCCCAGGCAGGAGGGTGAACCTGGCGGTCACCCAGCTGGGGGGCACCGCAGGGCTCAGATGTACACACGAGCCATTTCTGAAAGCCTCATGTACTGACCAGTGTCAGCCTTGTGCACCATGGCTCTCACTCGCTCGGCGCCGCACCGGTCAGTCCCCAGCCACAGGTCACCCCAGCCGCTACACCCCACGGACTGCCCCTCGGCCTCCGCCCCCCGCAGCTCAGCCTTACCTCTTGCCGTGCAGGGGCTGCGGCTCACGGTACGGGACGACGGAGGTCTGTTTGGGGGGCCTCGTGAGGGGCAGGGGCTCTGCCCACTTGGCTGCCTGCGAGGAGTGGTGGGAGGCAGGCCCGCTCCACTGCCATGCTGAGTTGCTGCGGTACGGCGGGCGATGCCCCGCGGGCACGCTCTCCAGCTCTGCCTTGTGCTCCATGCTGCTCATTTCGAAGGACTCGGCCCATCCCCTGAAAAGCAAACAGCACTCCTTGCTGCCGGCACGCGAGAGTCTCTGCATGAGCGACGGGGCGGGCAGCTAATGCCACCTCTTCCCCTGCTGAGGGGCGAAGGACACTGCGTGCCCCCCCCCGCCCCGCCCATGCAGCAGTGGGGGGCAGAGGCGCTGCTCCTTGGAGGTTGTGCTGCCTTCCCCACACGGGCTCAGCCCGTTTAATCGCACACCATTGTGTCAGCGGCAGCATCTCCCTGCTGCTTGCTAGGACGACACACAGGCAGCTGGAACGGAGGAGGTGACCTACTTAGCCACACGTGGGGAAAACCAGGACGTAGGAGCCTAAAGACGGGCGGACAAACCCCTGCCCGCTAGGGTGCTTCTCAGGCCAGGCTCCCTCGTGGCCCTTGGAGGGGAGTGCGCTGCGCCCCTCCCACCCACAGCCCCCTCGCCGCGCCGGAAAGGCACCAGATGTACCCAGGCTGGAATCCCACTGAGTGATTTACAGCCATCTCGGTGCTCGTGGCCCCGGCCGTGGGAGAGCCCCCGCTTGGCTCGGTGCTTCATCGTCTTGCTGCCCCAGCCCCCGGCTCTGCTTCGAAAACCCTCCTGCACATCCCATTTGGTGCAAAACCGTGTCCGGAGCAAGTCCTGCCCCTGCACTAGCTAGGCCGCAGCCGCAGGCTGCCAGAGGCCCGTGCAGGGCCCTCAGCAGCTGGCAACGGCTGGGCCTGGTGGAAAGGGGCCTGCACCGGCCCCTCATTGCTTCATTTCATTATGGGCAGCGAGGCAGCAGCACCGCCCGGCCTCGCCAGCGCAAACCTCCTCGCTTCGGGGCAAGAGAGTGCTCCAGATTTCTTAGTGTTACTGGGAGCTTTTTGTTCAAAAGAGCCGAGGGGGAAACCCTGAAGGACAACGGCTTGGGGCTTGGCTGCCTACCGACAGGCAACGAGAGCCATGCCTAGGCTCCTGGACGCCTGGCTTGATTTTCAGCGGTGAGGTAACAGCCCTTCCCACTGAAACCCGGCCACTGACGGGGCCGGTCGATGGATTTCGCACCCGCCATGGGAAGGTTGGGCCTAAGGGAAATGGCAACAGCTTTGGAGGAATCCAACTGTAACGGCCAACGGTCCTAACTCCGCTGCTGCCGTTAAGAGCCGAGGTTACAAACGTTCCCTGCCAAAGGGAGCGACAGACGAGGTCACCAATGGCCAGGGAGCGAGCGCGGATGGCAAATTCCACTGCACTTTAGTTGGGCCCCTCGGCTTGCTGAGCAAAATCCCTCTCAGCACAAGCAGAAACGAGCGCTGCGCCGGCGTTGCGAGGAGGCCCAGGTGCTGACACCCCTGGGAGCATGGCAGGGCCACGCCCGCTCTCCATGTATGCTACGCTGGAGCTCTCTCCTGGGAAGCGCTAAACAGCAGTGCGGACGTGTGGAGCTTTGAGAGCCCGTCCTTAGCGTAAACAGGCCCTAAGAGACTCGGGGTTCAAATCCCAGTGACTCCGCCCAGCCCAGGCACAGGAAGGGCAGGAGCGCGCTCCATGCTGTACATCTCCTCGCCCCTTAGCTGCAATCCAACAAGCCCCGATGCTCCGAAACAGTTCCTCGGCCCTGCGGCTAACTGGGACCTGCGGCACAGTAAGGTCATTGCACCGCCCTGGGCTGCGTGTCAGCGCACGAGCCAGCCCCTCGCTCCCCGCTCCTAGCGCAGGAACCAACTTCCCACAACTCCCCTTTAGCTGAGGCCATTACGGTACCTGCACCCTGCTCTAAGACATCAGCCATCTGGCTTCCGAGCAGAAAGCATGGCTCCCAATCCCTGCCACACGCTACCGCTCCAGGAGCCACCCTTGGTGTGCAGAGCTCGGTCCACGGCCGGGTTTGGGGTTTGATTTGGGAGGAGAAGCTGCCTACAAGTTTATCACTGTCTGAACTTGCCCTGCAAACCTGCAGAGCAGGCGTGACTTAGAAGTCAAAGCACAGAGAAAGCTGCAGGGGCCACATGCAAATCTGTTCATAAATGGGCCCAACTTAACCCTATCAAAGCCAGACAACTCTGAGCAACGCTCCCCCCCCAGCCCCAGCTCTCATGCGTCAGGGGTTAGCCAGGCTCATGGCCCAGCCCTCTGTCAGCCATTGCCCCAGGGGGCGGAGCCAGATCACTGTGGGTCCCCCGCTGTTTGCACTCCCCTCAATATACTTTCCCTTTTAATGAACACTTAACAGCAGTTCAGCTCCCGCCAAGCCGCCCTGGCACCACAGTGCCTTGCTAAGCGAGCCCCCGGCACTGCACTTCGGTAGCGCGTTTCTAACACCTCGATCAGCCCTTGGGGCAGAGCGCTGGCGCCGGCACGCGGGGGCAGTACCTGCGAGGGACGCCGTCCTCGTGGGGCGGGATGATGACCACTTTCACCGTGACCGAGGTCCGCAACAAGTCGATCATCTGGTCGTGGGACAGCGTCACCACGGCGACTTTACAGATCTCCACCAGCCGGCTGCCCTGCCGGAGCCCCGCCTGCCACGCAAAGCCGTAGTCCTCCACCTCGGCCACCGTCCCGTCGTACTTCACATGGAAGCCGAGCTGGCCCAGCCCGTTTCGCCGCAGGGTCATGTCGACCGTCTCACAGCCCGAGGTCATGACCTGCGGAGGGAGCAGTCACCAAACTGACCCCCGCCGGAGCCGTCTGTCTGGCAGGCAGCTTGGGGTGAAGCTAGCCTGCGGCCTCGGCATCTCATTTGGTGCCGGCTTTCCCGGGACACACACACACTGGTGCCAAGAGCTCAGGAGCTCGTCTAGGGACCCACCAGCCTGTCTGCTCGGATGCAGCTGAGCGCCGTGGGGCGGCCCGACCTCGTGCTCAGTGTGGAGGTCCAGGTTTCACGGACAGGCTCTGCACCCTCAGCCACAATACGGGTGCATTTGTACTGGTGTTTTTCACTGAACGCTGCCCTGTACCTTCCTCCCAGTCGCCAGGCTCGACAGAGACCTGACAGCGAGCGCCCCTGGGAACCAGGCAGCCACTTTGCTGCTGTTCGCGCCGTGGGGATCAGCTGGTTGTGGGCAGCCCCTCTAACATGGCGTGTGCGAACCCGCGTCCTGCAGCGCTCGCGGCCGGCATTCAGTGCCCTGCCAGCTCTGCGCACAGGGCGCTCCCCTCAGCTGGGCTCCTGTGCGTTTCACCCCTGCCTGCCAGCAGGGGGCCTGCTGGGCTCCCCCTTGCACCCCAAGATCTTGGAGAGGAAAATTGGGCCCATGGAGATGAAGTCCCAGGCAGATGGCCTGACCCTGGGCTGACTGTGACTGGATCAGCTGCTGCTCACTGCCCAGGAACCGGGGTCTGCATACAGTGGGCGAATGAATACGAACGGCAGCACCACGACGAGACAGGCGCCCGAGACAGTCACTTGGAATCCCGCAGCCACATGGTCCCATGTGTGACCCCACCACACCCACTTGCAGCTGGAAACATTCAGCCCACACTACTGAGGAGGCAGTTTGACTAGCAGGCAGTCAGGACGCCTGGGTTCCATCCCCAGCTCTGGGAGGGGAGTGGGGTCTAGTGGTTAGAGTGGGGGGGGCAGGACTCCTGGATTCTCTCCCCGGCTCTGGGAGGGGAGTGGGGTCTGGTGGTTAGAGCAGGGGGGGCTGGGAACCAGGACTCCTGGGTTCTCTCCCCGGCTCTGGGAGGGGAGTGGGGTCGGGTGGGTTAGAATAGGGGGGTTGGGAGCCAGGACTCCTGGGTTCTCTCCCCGGCTCTGGGAGGGGAGTGGGGTCTGGTGGGTTAGAGCAGGGGGGCTGGGTGCCAGGACTCCTGGGCTCTCTCCCCGGCTCTGGGAGGGGAGTGGGGTCTGGTGGTTAGAGCGAGGGGCTGGGAGCCAGGACTCCTGGGTTCTCTCCCCGGCTCTGGGAGGGGAGTGGGGTCTAGTGGTTAGAGCGGGGGCTGGGAGCCAGGACTCCTGGGTTCTATCCCCAGCTGTGCCACTGATCTGGTGTGTGTCCCCTTGGACAGTCTCTACCTCCCCTCTCACCCCCTTCGTCGGTCTCATCTATTAGGAGTGGAGGCTCTCTGCGCAGCTCCCAGCACAACCGGGCCCCCAGGCGTGACACTAAGACACCAGCCAGCTTAGCTCCTACCTTGAGTCGCTGCACGATCTCCTTGATGTCCTCGGGGCTGCTGTCCGCGGCCTGGATGGAGACGTGGTCCCCTCTGCCGTAGAAGATCCGGAGGGTGCCGGGGTCGGGAGTCCAGCCGATCACATCCCCACAGAAGCAGTTGAACACCACCTCCTTGGTGCTGAGGTCCAGCAGGACGATGAACTCGTTGGAGATGGCCAAGATGCACTCGATCTCCACCCCCTGGGCAAAGTCCTGGGCCGAGACGCGCCAGGCGATGGCCCCGCTGCTGTACTGCTCTGCCCCCACCCGCGCCTTCATCTTCTCCTTCTTCTTAGAAGTCAGGGAGATCAAGTTGAATTTCCCCGTGGAGTCGATGGGCGTGTTAGTGACGCAGTTCTCCGCTAGGTCCTTCAGGTACTCCTGCCTGGTGCGTGTCGCCATGGTGTGGAACTTGTCGGACTTGTGCGCGGCGTTCTCGGCATTGATCACCTTGGCCAGTAAGAAATCTCTAAAGATGTCAGACTTGCGGAAGGTGACGCCACTGGGGATGGGGGGGCCGAAGGGTGGAGCATCTTTGGATCTGGTCACAGCCACGCTTAGGGAACGAAGGGGAGGAGAAAAACCGCTTAGAAGAGCTGTCTCCTGCTAGCGCAGCCGCTTCAGGACACATCATGTGTCTTTCCGGATCGAGCTAGGTGTGAAAACCAGCTAGGGATTTCTGTGTGCCCGAAGGAAGACGCCTTTTGGGGGGCGGGTGCTCGGCACCGGCTGAAACACAGGCCCCTGAAAAAAGAACAGGAGTACTTGTGGCACCTTAGAGACTAACAAATTTATTAGAGCATAAGCTTTCGTGGGCTACAACCCACTTCTTCGGATGCATATAGAGTCTCTAAGGTGCCACAAGTACTCCTGTTCTTTTTGCGGATACAGACTAACACGGCTGCTGCTCTGAAACAGGCCACTGAAAGGCACCAGTCCCCGTGGTCCCAATCTACTTGGAGCGATTCCCGGCGCCTGGCAGCTGCTCTCTGGATGCTAGGAGTTGTCACAGCTGCAACTTCTTTCCCAGAGCAGAACGGGAGGAGAAACATTAACTCAAGCCACTGACACCTCCCCCACCCAGTGACTGCCTGTAGAATTCATCCCACAGCCAACCGGCTCAACCTAACCTGAGACCTGGGGTCAGCGCCTCGCCAGCGCAAACAGGCATCCTTCCACCCCGGCACCTGCGGCCAGTTGAGCGGAGGAGCCCACAGCACCGTCCGGGGCGCGGACGGTGACACAGAACCCAAGCTGGCAGGTGGGTTAGCAGCAGGCGAGGCTTACCTATAGCAAACGTTATCAGTGCAAGGGCTGTGGACTCGGACAATAATAAAGACATGCTGGAAGTGGGAGCGGATATTCTGGGGGGTGAAAGGCAACGCTCCAGGCTCCTGGAAGATGATTGTGACTATGTCGTTTCCTATGTGCCGCTTCCTTAGTAGCTACCGAGGTAAGAACAAACACGTGTTAGTGCCCGGGTGCCGAGTACAGACAGCGGTAACAAGCAGGCGACAAAGGCTCCGGGGGACCTCGCCATCCGGTCAGACGGCGAGAGGAGAAGCGGGCAGGAAAAGCAGGCCTGACCCAGCACAGAGACGTAGCCACAAGATTTGAAACGTTCAAGCGAATTCCATTTGGAGAGCCTGGGCCGCTGGCAGCTGCATGGAGAGCGGGATCGCCCGTCACCTCCCACATTGCTGCTTTCTCCCCGCCAGAGCACGGGGCAGGACTCTGCCGTGCCAGCGCCACAATCACCGCTGGCTTTGTGGGGAGCCCGGCAGACTGCTCTCGAGCCGAGCTCTCTGTGCCCACGGCACGGCTCCCTTGCAGACGGGGAAGGGCATCGAGACTCACAGGCCAGTTCCTGACAGCCAGGGCAGTCGGGCGTCTAGCTCCGATTACAAACCCAGATCGTCAGGATCCCAGCTGCTATTCACCCCCAGCCCAGCACAGAGGAGGGATGGGCCAGTGGGCAGGAGACCCAGGTTCTCTTCCCAGCTCTGCCACAGACTCCCCACGTGACCTTGGCCAAGTCATTCAGTCAGGCTGTGCGTCAGCTCCCGGCAGCGCGTCCAGGAGGGAAGACAGCACTGCCCCCCTCCCGGGGCATGTGAGGATGAATCCACTGAAGAGCGTGCAACAGAGCATGGATGCTTCTCCTTCCTTACGCATCTGCAGGATCCTGACCCAGACCACCCTTTTCAAACTTCCCGGGTGGTGGAGGATGTTAACACATTTGCCCGGGAAGTGAGGGGAATGCGGACACTGGTTATCAGAACAGCCCGGTGCGCAGCACAACTCGACTCAGCATGCCGGAGGCCCGCAGGCTCTGCCAGCCGAAGGGCCGTTTACCTGCTGCCGGTTGTTGAGTGTGTAGGGGAGCATAGTGGAGACGTGGAACATGATCTCGTAGTCCTGATACGTGGTGTACAGAGAGTGGGTGCCGGTGGAGTCAGCTGCGAAGCAGAGCAAGAGAAGAGACTCCGTGAGGGGAGAGCCAGCCAACACGCTCTGCGTGCTGAACCCATGCGCAGAGCTCCGCTGTGCCGGCGAGCTCCGCCCACGCCCTGCAGCCACGGGTGCCGCTGCCCCCACCGCACGCACCAGGACTTACTCTTCGTGTCCAGCTGGGCAGCGTACTTGCTGAAGGCTTTCAGACAGACCTTCTCCCCGACGAGGGAGAGGAACTCTTCGAAGGCTGGCCCTGCCTCCTCGTTATTGTACATCTCCTCCTCGGAGCTCTGCCCTGCTTTGCAGTACAGGATCCCCACCTTGTGCTTCCTGCAGAGCTGCGGGGTGGGAAGGGGTGTGAGACGCTGCCTGCTCATTCACCAATCTCCCACGCCTGGCCGAGCTCAGCCCAGCCCAGAGGATGGAGTGCTCAAGAGGGCCTAGGTGACTTAGGAGCACGAGTCCCATCAAAAAGGGGACGGAGCTCCGAGACCAGCTCTCTACCTTGGCAGACTGGCTGCATGCTGTGCCCCTCTTCTACCCGAGCTCAATGCCGATCCCCGAGCCAGCCTCACCCCCGTTCCAGAGGGCCCAAAGCACAGCTCAGCACTGCCCGTCTGCCGCACACGACTCACCCCCTGCTCGTCGAGTTTCAGGAGCTGCTCCGTGACTTTCGGCGTGTTCATGGCAAGCCGCAGACAGTGGATGTTCAGCTCGGAGACCACGTACTCCAGCACGTCCTTCAGGGGGAGGCCACGCACCGTCCCCTGCTTGGTGGTGGTGGGAGTCGCGTCCTCCAGGATGGCGCCTCGCAGGGTCACGAGCTGCACCAAACACATGGAAGTGGGGAGAGGAGAAGATGCGTTAGAATCCTGTTCTCTGGGAACCGGCGTGTCTCCGTGCAGACCTCCTGGCACAGGACGCCAGCCACCAGCTCGCCACAGAAATCCTGCGTAGAGAACTAAGAATCGCTATTGCAGAGGCCAGACCAGGAGAGCACCAGGAACGGGAGCCCCCAGACGCGCCGGGCGCTGCACAGGGCCGTGGCAGGAGCAGGTGGCACGGCCGGTCGCGGGGATATCTGAACGCGGACATGGTTCGGGCTGCGGCTGCGTGAGCAGGCTGCTTGTCGAGCCGATGGCAAGCCACGGCGCCCTCTGCTGGGGGCCAATCAGATTTCAAGGGCTGCTCTAAAAGTCCCAGGGTTAGAGGACTCGAGTCAGCTGACCTGTGTTAGGGAACCTGCGTCTACACTTGAACCCTGGGTTTTCCAACCGGTGCTTGAACCAGGGTTCTGGCATGCACACTGCAGTAACCACGTCCCAGAGTCCGGGCCCCCACTCTAGCCCTATGACCGCAGTGCTCGGGGGGAAACCTCCCTGCCCGGTATCAGGAGGCAGCTCCCTGACCCACCTGCAGCAAAGCACTTACGCAGCTTCTAGTAGTGCTCTGCTGAGTCCAGGCCTGGTCCTCTAGCGGTTCAAGCCCTGCTGCCTGCCCCACACCTGCAGGGAGGGACCCGGAGCCACACTCCACGTACCAGAACCCTGCTTGTGCCCCACGGGACGAGGCTGGGGGGCCCTCGGACACAGGACCCACAGACCTGGTTTTAAGAGGCTGTTTCAAAAGTCCCCCTAGATCTGGAATACAGACCCGCACGCACTCTCTGGAGGAGAACGCAGCCGTGGCCGCCCCGGACAAGATGACGTACCTCGCTGGTCCGGAAGATAATCCTGTACTGATATTGGGGCCCGTAGTCTTTATGATCCTCCAACTTCTCTCTCCTGATGCTCACAGCCACTGGTCCCAGCTTCTCATCCACTCCAAAGTAGTTGGAATGCTCTGAAAAAGCAAGAGATGCCTTACCAGAGAAGAGGGCGGGCACTGCTCTCTCCCGAGCCGGACACCGGGGCTGTTCGAGCGAACGGCATCCCGGAGACGAGTCACTGACGTGCCCTCAGCAGAGAGCAATGGGCCCGTCAGAGCGGAGCTCGCCGTTACGGAGCCCTGACACTACGCAATAGCGTATGGAAGCTAGTTTTAGAGCACTCGGGAACATAAACCTTAGTACGTGCCACGAGGGACATCCTAGTTCTGGTGCAATGCTCAGCACCGGCAAACTCGGTAGGACCAAACTCTGCCCTGCCCACGAGCTACCCTAGGAGATGTACAGACGCCCATCCGCCCCTGCAGGGTTATTGTTATAAAAGCCCCAAACCACCAGCCCCCCACTAAAATAAATTCCATAAGCCCAGCCCCACATTAGACCCCTTGGGAACAACCCTACAATAATAAGCCAGGCTGTGGGCACAGAGTCCCAACGACAAACACGGTAACATTTCAGCCCCAAGGTGATCAGACAGAGCTGTTCACCCCTCGCCTGTGCCAACACAAGGCAGAACACGGAAGGCTGATACAGAAAGTGACTCTCTCTACACAATTAGCATGTGGAACTCATTGCCACAGTTATCACTGAGGCCAAAAACGTAGCAGGGCTCCGGCTTGGGTATCTACATAGTTCCAAAGAATGCCCAGAGCAAGGCGTTAGCAGCCCAGGCCTGGGGGAGGGCACAGCTCAGTGCTTTGAGCATTGGCCTGCTAAATCCAGGGTTGTGAGCTCAATCCTTGAGGGGGCCATTTAGGGATCTGGGGATTTGTCCTGCTTTGAGCAGGGGGTTGGACTAGATACCTCCTGAGGTCCCGTCCAACCCTGATATTCTAGGATTAACTAGTGAGGGTTCGGAAGACCCCTTCTCAGGGGGGCAGGCAATCCCATCACTACGGGGTCTCTAGCACTTCCTGCAGGCGCTGGCCTGTGTTGGGAGCCAGGAGGCTGGGCTGGCCAGAGCCAGTCCGGTAACGCAGACGTTGCCTGACCTTGGGGAGCCGAACGGGACGAGCGGCAGGACGCCCCAGCTTTGCGGGGCTGCAGGGGACTGCCCGAGGCGCTGCGGGGGCGTTACCTTTGCCGTGGAAATAGAGCTGGTAGTAGCGGGCCCCCAGGTCGACGTGCTCCACGTTGTAGCGTGTTAGCCGGCTGGGGCTCCTCTGCAGCTCCCTGGGGACCTCCAGCACGGAGATGCTGGCGTTGGTGCAGTAGGCATTGAGGGTGGGCTCCAGGAAGCCTCCCTCGCCCGCGGCCCCGCTGGGGGAGCCGGCCGACGCCCTGGAGAAGCTGACGTTGCGCTCGCACATGCCGCCCACCTCGTTGCGGAAGTGGGGGCAGCTGAGCAGCAGGTCGTTGCTGTTGTTGTCCCCGAGGTCGTGCTCCAGGTTCTCCTTGTAGTTGAGGTCTTCAGTGCTGGCGAAGGCCGGGTCCAGGCCCCCCAGCCCGTACGCCCGGGAGAGGGCAGCCGAGACGGCAGAGGCGGCAGAGGCGCCCGTCGTGGTATTCCTCCGCTGCGCCACCACCGCCCGGTTGGCTGCCACCTGGTTGAGGTTGAAGAGCAGGCTCTGCACGTCGTAGTGGGCAAAGCTCTTCTGGCAGACCCAGGCCTTGCCACCGTCCTCCTGCTCCACCAAGGCCCTCCCGGGCTCCCCATCGCTCCGGCTGCTCCGCAGCTTCTTGAAGATGGAGTCTCCCCCCGCCTCTCCCCTGGGGCCCTTCTTGCGGGGCTTCTCCTTCGGCTGAGTGGGGGAGTCCTCAGGGAGGAGCCCCAGGCCGTTCCTCACGTCCGCCTTGGCGCTGCCAGCCACGTGCAGGCTGGAGGCTGTGCTGGCGTCGGCCCGCAGCAGGTCGCTCGGCTTCTCGGGCGCCAGGCGGCGCTGGGCCGGCTTCTCGGCGCGGAGCTCACGGAGCATGTCGAACAAGCTCTGCTCCGAGATGCCCTGCACGTCTATGGAGGAGGTGCTGCCGTACTCGCGGAAGAGGGGCAGGCCGCTCCCCAGCTTGGCCCCACGGGGCTCCAGGGTCTCTTCCAAGTCACACTCGCTGAGGGTGATCTCGCTGTTACTCCTGTTGCGCAGCGGGACGAAGGTCCTGCCAGGCGATCGAGGCCAACCCTCCTGGAACTCCACGTCCTTGGATCTCCTCCTGGAGAGCCGGTGCAAGCCCCTGAGCCCCGAGGAGCCCAGGCTGGTGGGAGGCGGCTGCTGCCCATTCTGAAAGCCCTTGGGTGAAAGAAAAGTCCTGCTGATGCCCGTCGATGCTTCCATGTCCCTCGAGGGGCTTGGAGCGGCCGGATCCTTCAGTGCGTCTCTCTTGGGGGGCCAGTCGGCGATCCTGGCGCGCACGCCCATCTTCGGCATGGCAGGCGTGGTGGTGGTGGGCCGTGGCCCGGGCAGACCGTCCCCTGCTGGCTGCGAGGTGCTGCCATTCTGCGCCCAGAACCCTGGCGAGAAGTAATCGCCCCGCGTGCCAGCCAGACCTTCGCCCCCCTTCAGCGCCGGTCCGCCAACATCCACACTTGCATGCGGAATGGGTCGATAGGATGTCATAGTCCAAGGTCAGCACTAAACCCTACTTCCAGGGGGAAAGTTCCACTCATCTCTGGTGCGCCGTGGGCCCCTCAGCCATTGCTGGGTGCAGCGGGGGCAGAGCGGAAAGGCCAGGGCTTGCCAGAGCCAGCGTTAGGACTTTCTGCCTGCTCGTCCCATGCTGCCATCCTCGCTCCTCGGGAGCCTGCAGCCTTTTACCTGGAGGCCACAGATTGGACGTGGTCTGAGGGGAAAGTCACTGCTCAGCCCTCGCTCCCAGCTGGTGCTGCTCCAGGGACGATAGCTCCAGCCGCAGGCCAGGTGGGTGCAGTACCATTTTCCAGGCCTCCTAAAACAGGGAGAATAAAGGGAAACATTAGCAAGATGCTGGAGAACGATTGAGTTTGTAAGTTCTTTGCAATGCTACTCTCAGTAGCAGGCCTGCCGCTGTACAAAGGGCCTCACTTCTCACCTGGAGCCCCCTCACGCAGACAGCGGCTGACTCCTCCCCATTTCACAGGGGAGATGTGAGGCGTCTGCAGCAGAAGTGGGGATTGAACCCACAGCCAGTGGGTTTTCCAGGCTCTGGGGCAGTCTGCCTTGCTCGCTGCTCGGCAGCCTGACACCCAGGTCTTTCGATTCGGAATCAAACCCAATTAACCCCTACCCCTGCCAATTTCCCACAGACGGGAACCCTGCATTCTGACCCGCTGGAGCTTTAATCACAAGTCCAGCCCCCTTCGGTGTGACTGCCGCAGGGAGCCACGCTGTGCGGATCAGGGAACAGGACTGGCGGCGGCTAGACCAGGCAGTAGTCGCAGGCACTGGTTTCTTAGGCTGCATGTAAAATCTTTGCAGGGTCGGTTCCTAGTTTTGTCCTGATCAGAAGTTTGTGTATTTAAAGCAAAGTGCCAAGTGTAACTCGTGTGAGACGCAGAGGTGGTGACTGTACTGAGGGTGCAAAGAACGAGTGCCACTGAAATGCACAACTGTGTGTCACATGCTCTGTACTGATAACAGCTAACTGGAGATTCCCCTTGAGGTCCAGGAAGGTTAATTTGCCCACGTGACTGACAGATAACAGTTCAGTCCCACACTCCGGCTCCACCTGTCACATTTCACCCAAAGACCCCTCCTCAGGTAAAAGCAGGTCAGACCTTTCCCCAGGGGTAGAACGGCTAGACTGGGTAGTGCTGCAAGTATCAGCTAAGCCATAAGAAACTGAGCGACAGCTGCAGCACGAAATGGATTTAAACCCACCAAAGCAAGGAAAGCCCCGAGTTCAGACCATCTGCCCAGGCACCACAATGGAAAGGAGGCCCCTGCTGGCCCTGCCAACCCGAGCCAAGCAAAGAGACCGCCGAGCAGACTAAACACGAGAGGACCTTCCCTCTTCTCCCAGGACTGTTTCGTTTCCCTAAGAGCCTTTGGGGAGGGACCTTGTCAGGCTCTCTGAAAGGCCAAGTACACTAGCCACTGGATCCCCCTTGGCCACATGCTGGCTGATTCCCTGAGAGAACTCGAACGCATCGGCGAGGCGGGACTTCCCTCGACTCTTCCCCGACCTGTCGGGTTCATCTGTGCATCTGAGAATTCTGTTCGGACTTTTCACCGCTGTTAGCCGTACAGTGAAATTAATCATTTGACCCATTTTTATATGGCAACAACATTTAAGATGAATAATAAATGCATCTAATACAGCAGCTGGAAGAGCTCCCAAGTCTGTGGAAGGTGGGCAAAGGATCTCGCTGGCTAGAGAACAACTGAGGATTGTAGATGTGAATCATCAGTGGCCCTGTCTCCCCCCCCGCCTCAAATGTTTTCTGAAATACCAATTGGATCTTCTGTCTACCGCTGCAGCGTGTGGCCCATCGGATCGCATGGTGAGCCTTCGGCTACCTCGCACCGTGCAGCCCTCCAGCCGAAGGGCTGCTCCAGGGATGCATGACACTTCCACTCTGAGCTCCCTTGCTGCACTCAAGCAGAGCAGAGGGTTTCAGCCAGTCGGATCTGTCAGTGTTTGCAGAGCAGGGCCACTGAAAGTGGAAATGTTTCTGGATAACAAAAATATCGCACAGCACCGTTCCCATCTGGCCCTTCTTCGAAGCCAAGTGATTTGCAGAGAATCTCTTACCTGTCCCCTGGTCGCACACACAAGCCCCCCGGTGCCAGAGCAGGGCGCTGTATGGTGCCCCACAGCCGCAGAGAGAGGCAGTCCCTGCTCTGAAGAACTCGCAGACAAGACACTTCCCGCCCCCCCCCCCCACCCCCCCCACACACACACACAGAGGTGCAGAGAGGAGGAGGGACTTGCCAACCGTCACCTAGCTGGGAGCAGAACCTACGGCTTCTGACTCGCAGCCCAGCGCCCTAACCCGCAGGCAACGCTGCCTCCTCCCAGTAGGCATTGAGCGATTATCTGGGTGCTGGGCAGGGCAGGGGCCATAACCAAACCCAGGGGGTCTGGGAGTGAGAGCTGCAACCGAGTGGGCACCGTGCAGGGGTAGCGTATAAATCCGAGGAGAGGAGCCCCAGAAATCCCTGTGGTGATTTTAGCCAGGCTATGAGAAGTCGGCCCCGGCCCACTGGTTCCAAACAGGCTCTTTGCACAAAAGCCCTTTTAGACACCACTCCCCTGTCCCTTTCCCTTACAAACCCTGCCCCACCGCTGGCCACCCCACAACTGTAAAAGAGCTGGAGGCTGCAGACTGGATCGACAAGGCAGATGGGAGGCGGGAGACAGGATACACTACAAGAGGAAATTCTTGCTTTATCAACCTCCCAGAATCATCTGCAGAGCGGCTGAGCAAAGAAGCCACTCCGCCAACCACAAAAACCCTAGAGGAAGCCAGCCCCAGGAACCCGCACTTTAAACAGCTCCAGCCTCCCTTCCTCTCCCTCCACCACAAAGCACTGGGAAAGTGCCTCGGTTTCACTGCCAACACGCAGCCGGGGGAGAGGAGACATCTCTCTGAGAGCCCTGGGCAGCTGCTTGGCATCTTACACGTTCCCGGACTCGTCTCTTTTCCGTCAGCAGCTTCAAGCGAAGAGCAGAACCTGCCTTTCCGCATTCTCCGATCGAAAGGAAGAAATAGGTCAGCCACTGAGCTACACAGAAGGGCAGGAGACACTAAACCACCCTAGGCAATGGAGATCAGATGCCAAACAGACTGCAGGGCTCTGCTGGAGACTCGTGCTAGCGAGCTGTTAACCTCCACGAGAGGTTTTCGGTGCTGAAGCCGGAGAGCAGGCGCTGGGTAAGGAAGTCCCCAGATAAGGTGAGGAGAGTGCTCTGACGTATAGATTTGATCAGACAGAAGGTGGCAGAGTCACTGTCCAACCCCCACCCCACACACACACACACTCACCCCCAGTGGCACCGGGGCCCCAATCAGGGATCAGGGCCATTGGGCTAGGCACCATACGCCACACAGTACAGTTCTCCCTTGCCCTACCCCTGGGGCAGTCACTTACACCAGTGTAAAGGGATTGCAAAGTGGTACCAGGCCCAAGCGAGCACAAAGCAGGCACAGGAGGGAATCAGGCCCACAGAGTTTAAAGCCAGAAGGAAGCATTACAATAATATAGTCTGCCCTCCTGCACAGGGCAAGTTAGAGACACCGCACCCAGCCCAAGAACTAGCGGCTGAGCCAGAGAGATTTCAAGTCTCCGCGCCCCTTGGGAAACTGCTCCAGCACTCCTAGAGACACGACGGACGATCACAATTCACTCCCCGGCACGCTTTGCTGCAGCAATGTGGACAGAACCCAGAAGGAGAAGAACTGGAGAAATACAGCTAGATCTCCACCTCGTAACTTCTTCAAGCCCAGGAAGGCCAAGAGAGAGTGGCTGGGTCATTACACAAATTGAATCTATTTCCCCATATGAAGTATCCTCACCCCTTTTTGTCAACTGTCTGGAATGGGCCATCTTGATTATCACTACAAAAGTTTTTTTTCTCCTGCTGCTAATAGCTCATCTTAATTAATTAGCCTCTTAGAGTGGGTAGGGCAACTTCCACCTTTTCATGTTCTGTATGTATATAGATCTTCTTACTGTATATTCCAGTCTATGCATCCGATGAAGTGGGCTGTAGCCCCACGAAAGCTTATGCTCAAATAAATGTGTTAGTCTCCAAGGTGCCACAAGGACTCCTGTTCTTTTTGCAGTACCAAGAAAGGATCTCTAGGGGCAGGACGGCAGCTCAATGGAGCCTCTTGAAGGACCCAAGTGAAAGAAGATTGATGGCTGCATCTCAGAGCACTCCCCGGCATGGGGGCGTCAAAGGGGGGCTCCAGGTGAGCAATGGCTCAGGCAGCCCAGGGGAAGCGTGCACCACCGGAATTAAGCGGATTGCCCAAGTTGTCAGTTTCTCAGCCCTGAAGCAATGAAATGGCTGCACTCTCTCGTTCTTTGGGAAAAGTGGATATTTCTCGGTGTCTCAGGGATCCCCTAGCAGGGATCGGGTCTCTACGAGTGGGTCTACACTGCAATTAAAAACCCGCAGCTGACTGGGGCTAAGGGCTGTTTATTTGCAGAGTAGCTGTTCTGGCTTGGGCTGGAGGCCAGGCTCTAGGCCCCTGTGAGATGGGAGGGTCCCAGGGGCTCCAGTCCCACGATGAAGCAGCTCCACCAGCCGAGTTGGCCGGCCCAGGCCAGCCGCAGGGCTCTAGCTGCAGTGTAGACATACCTAAGTGCCTGGTATCCTAGGAGGAGCGTGCTTCCCAAACGGGGCTAGTTGCTACTGCCCAGGACTCCGCACCGCTCCGAGGTGGGCGCCTGGACGAAGAGGCGATCAGAGCAGGAAGGTGGCACCAGGCAGCCCAGGGGCAGGGCTGAGCTATGGAGAAGGGGGGACTGGGTGCATGTCACCCCTCAAATGGATTCCTGTGCTCCTGGGGGCAACAGTGCACATGCTCAGTGAGCACGTGGTGGGGTCCCTTTCCCTCCTAGTAGCACCCAGCTGAGTGGGGAGCTGCTGCATCCTTTCCCCAAGCAGAAGGGCTTTGAGAAGGGAGGAGCTCCACAGAGGAAGAGCAGCCTGTGGGAATGGCATTGACCTGGCTCAGTTCCCAGCTCCGCCAGGGACTTCCTGCGCCACCTTGGGCCAGGGCAGGGAGTGGCGAGGTGCCCGGCACACCAGGGCCCTGATCTCAGCTGCCCTGCCGACACTGCTGAAGTACAAACAACTACAAAGACACCCGGCTGGTCAGGGCCCAGCCAGTTGGTTTCAAGGACACTTGGCTAGAGCTCTGGAACAGACTGTGGTTGAAGGATTAGTACACCTGTGTGCTCCTGCTGTCAGGTCCCCGTCTCCCTCTCTCCTAATTCCACTGCTGCCTTGTATAAAGCATGCACACAAGCCTGGACCTCTACATTAATCTAAACCAATTACAAGAGAAGCCCACTAAGATCACAGCTGTTGAGAGTGGATATTAAATCAATATCTGAAAGTCTTAATTAAATGCAAGACACGGAATCCTAACAACAGGGCATCTGTCAAGGTAGCGCGCTACAAACCGCCACCGCAGACACTGCACGCGGCGCTACGCTCCCCTTGCCCCACGATCGGCAGATTCTCAGCAGGAGTCTGGGAGGAGCCCAGGAATTGCCATGCCAGGAGGCTTGCTGCAGAATCCACCTGCAAGCCCAGCGGTGAGGGAGGCGGCAGAAACCTCCAGTCTCTTTGAATACAGTCAGCGATATCCTGTAGCAATGAGTTCCACAGTCTAATCATGGACTGAGTTAGACCTTGTTTACACAGGGGACTTGCTCTGGTTTTGCCATTGGTGTATCAGAGAAAACCTCTACCATAGATGGGCAAAGCCACGTTTGCACTGAGCTAACTGCCCTCAGGTTTAACCAGGGGTGAACTGAACTGGTACAAAGTGCAGCCCAGAGCGGCTCTGCCCGTTCGCTCTAGGTGGCTGGGATCCCTAGTGTAGAGAAGGCCAGAGACAAGCAGAGAAGCTACGTTGCACAAGCAGGATTCGCTCAGCTGACAAAGTCCCGCTTTGCATAAACTTTAGCTCCGCTTCTCTTTACCAGATCTCAGCATGGGACGGATGCGCTGCCCACGGGTTTCATTTGTCAAGCGGCGGGGTCAGAAATCCAGCTGTGCTGCTTTGCAAAAGACAGCAGGCGGGGATCAAAGAAGTGTCACTTCCTAACAGCATCTATGCCCTGCCAGTGCAATCTAAATGGGAGTGCAGCGCGGCCTCGCACGGCTGGACCCAAGCCGCACTCCAGCCCGGCTGGGCCTCCCCCTGCCCCGGGAAAAGCCAGGCTCCGGAGGAGTTTGCTCACATCACCCAGCAGAAGAGGAAAACTCACTTCAGGCGATGGCAGAATCAAGTTTGCTCTTTGGTCACCCTTGCTCTTTCCTCCAGCTGAGGGACGCCGAGTGGTTTGTTCTGTGCCAGGGCGAGCGTGACTAGGGTGACCAGATGTCCCGATATTTGGGGCTTTTTCTTATGTAGGTGCCAATTACCCCCCAGCCCCGTCCCGATTTTTCACACTTACTATCTGGTCACCGTAAGCGTGACAGGGTAGCTGCGGGGAGGCAGGAACCACGGACAGCTCCCGTACAATCACTCTTCCAACATGAACGCTGGACAGGGAGCCAGGCTGCCCTGCTGAGACGCCCCAGAACACCGCCCCCGAGGCCCAGCGTGCCAGTCACTTCCCAAACACGGAGCAGGAGGCACAGCAAGGTGAAGGGACTTGCACAAGGCCACCACAAGTCAGTGGCAAGTCAGAACTAGAACCCAGGCGTCCTGACTCCCACCACTAGAGCCCATTCTCCTTCCCGGGCTGAGAAAGAGAACCCAGGAGTCCTGCTTCCCGGGCCCTCCTGCTCTAAGCGCTAGACACACTCCCTTTCGCCAGGGAACACCTGAGGTAACTCAGCATTGTTCCATTACACAAGTGCAGTAGAGGGAAGCCGCAGACTTCCCCTACAGGTGCACGTATTTTTTATAAAGGAAGAACACGTGACTGAGCTGTCGAGAGCCAGAGAACCACCTTAGTAAACACCACTTCCCCCCGCGCCATGCGATCGCTCCTTGGAACAAAGCAACGGAGCCGGAAGGGTGTCTATGGCCAGCCGCCCTCAAAGCGGATCACACACTAGTATTTCACACAAGCATTCCCCAAAGTTCGAGCGCACTTCAACTGGCCCAAAAAACCCGCTAAACCACTTTAGCTTCGCTCGTGTAAACACTGCGGGGGGAAAGCTTTTTGGGTCTACCTTCACCTGTCTGGACGAAGGGGCTGGAAAGACGCCAGTCCATGGGTTTTACAAAGCCCCTTTGTTCAGGAAGCCTTTTTGGGGGTGGGAGGAGACACAGAACGGGCAGACGTTGAAAAAGGAAGCACAGCATCACACCTGCTTTCCGACCCGCCTACCTCCTGCCGGGGGTGCCGCAGGTGCTGCCCCTAAATCTGGGCAAGGGGCAGCAAGAGATAAGGCGGGAGGGTTCCCTTGCTCACCAAGCAAGGAGCTGCTCCGGGCAGATGAGCAGGGAAGAGGAGCTGTTTGCAGCAACAGGAAGATTAGATGAGGCTCAGCTTGGCTGTTTGGATGGCTGCCCCAAACACAGACAGCGCTACGCCGGGGGGGGGGGGGGGGCCCCCGGGACACCCCCCCGGGCCCCGGCGGCCGCCGGGGGGGGGGGCAGGGGGGGGGGGGGGGGGGGGATTACCCAGAAAACCCAGCATGCTGCAGCCCCTGCATCGAGGGCCTAGGGTGACTAGATGTCCCGATATTGGGACTGTCCTGATATTAGGGGCTGTATCTTATATAGGCAACGATACCCCTCTGCTCAAAAACAAAAAAGTCCCGATTTTTCACACTTGCTCTCTGGTCACCCTCCAGCTCCTTGGCTACAAACACCTCCGCAGCAGCCTCCAGCGCTGCGCCAGGGACCTGCTCCAAGCCCTCGCTGCCTGCAGCATTTCCTGGAGCAGAGGGGCCGGGGCTTTCGGGGCAGCGGAAGCGGAGAGCCTTGCACGCTGGCTGCTCTCACCCAGCACAGCGGATCAGGCTTAGAATTCCCGGCGGTTTCACGCTACATTGCAGGAGCACCCGGGAGCCCCCGTCACGGACCAGGACCCTACGGTGCTAGGCACGGTGCAAACCCAGGACAAAGAGAAAGCTCACGTACCCAGCGCAGCTCCCCCAGTTCTTCCCACACACACGCTCCGCAAAGCGCACGCCCTCCTGGAGAGCTTCTCACATGCCACCCTGAGGTGGGTGTCCCCGCCTGGAGTCACGACCGCCCGCTGGGAGCTGTGTTCAGGCACAGGCAAGTGAAACACAGCGGCTCACAACAGCACACGGGCAGGATCTGGCCCTTTGGTTTCTGTTACATGTGCAATCTGGGAAGCACTAACCATAAGCAAACAACAAAAATGGCTGTTAGCTGCCGTTAGCAAACATGAGACTGGGGAGGGGAGGTGGGGAGCTGGTGACACAGACGCTCAGAAGTCAGTCAGGAGATTTCGCCCGCCGCAGCAGCGCGGTGCCAGCTTTCTACGCCCCTGAAGGCGTTTTCCCAACTGGCATATTTGCTAAGGGTGCAGTCCTTAGAGGAAACCATCCAAGTCAAGTTACCGTGGTCCCATCCGGTATGTTGTTTACAGGCAGTGCAAGGAACCTGTTCCTCAGAGCCATCCGGAGCTGGGTTGTTAACACTAGAATCTCCTTTCCGAAGGGGAAGCAGAGGAAAGAGTCCATTCACCAGGGTGACAAGACATCCAGCGAGCAGCTTTCACGGCCAGAGGAGACAGCTGCCCCAAAGCTCACCTGAATCAGAACGCACTCCCTGTCCATGCTGCAAGGAGGAGGGAACCGGCATGATTTCATCTAGTAACCAGAGCGAGCTGCGAATCAGAGCGCGCTTTGCACTAGCAGCTGTGGGAGCTTTGCAAAGCTCCTTTGCTAGGTTTGTTGGCAAACAGGAGCCTTGTAGCCGAGCAATCAGCCCCACTCTGGTAAAGTTTCACTCTCCCTGTCAGTGCTGAAGGCAGCTGCATTCAGTGCAAACAGGGAGTTCACGGAAAGTCTCCACTTTGGGGCACTATATTTTCAAATTTTACACCGTGCTGAACAACCACATCTGTTTAGCCTAGAAATCCTGGCGTCTCAGGGAGGAAACTGGAGACAATGCTGCCATGCCTGCAGCTGCTGTGACCGAATCGAGGGAGTCGTTTCCAGAGCAGCGCTATCGCAAGATCAAACATGACTGTGAGCTCGGGAACGTCCCCTGGGCCCGAGGCCCCAGTTAGTCGCTCTCAGGTGCTCAAAGCCAGCAGTCACTGTCTTCACTTCTCGCAGAGCAGACATGCTAGCGGGGCCTGGGACTCCTACACACTCTGCCGGCTCACTGGGAAGATGGCTGCTGGCGAAGGGGTCCTGCTAGCAACCCATTGGGAGAGGCGCAAGCCCCCAGTTCCCCCTGCAGGGACCTGGGCCACACGCAGCGAGGGGACACAGCATTACGGTGGTGTTGCCAACCTCAAAATGTTCACAGGGAGTCAGGCCCTAAAATCCTGATCGATAACAAGGATCTATACCTGGGGGGTTCTTTTGATTTGCCTCCTGGCTTTTAGCCTGCAGCGGTCCCATTTGCATTCTTTTCACCCCATCCAGGCAGGCTAGAAACTTACTTTTCTTTGAAACACAAGCTGAGATTCTCACATTCATATGACTCCAGGAGCTGGGGCTTTAAGGTTGACACCCAGCGTGGGTGGTTCTCTGTAGCTATGGGGGGGAGGATGGGGTCCCAGGTGCCCAGACACATTCCCCCACGTGCCATGGATGCCTCTTGAGACTAGTGCTAAAATCACAAGAGGTGGCAGCGTGGGTCAAGGGGGACAATGATTAAAAAGGCAGAGGGACGCGGTTAGAAATGCCCCAAGCTGGCTGGGGCCTGACTCGGTGCGGTCACTCAGAGCAGCGCAG
Organism: Terrapene triunguis; assembly: GCF_002925995.2. Classification (NCBI taxonomy): domain Eukaryota; kingdom Metazoa; phylum Chordata; order Testudines; family Emydidae; genus Terrapene; species Terrapene triunguis. The sequence continues at coordinate 214,697 of NW_020664868.1, read as the reverse complement.
AGCCGGTGTCACAGCTCCAGAACAGCATGCTGATGATTCACACTTGGTTACGGTGCAGGGCCAAGGTCCTGGGATACCTGGTTAGCATTCACATAGCACTCGCCAGCATCAGAGCACTTTGCAGCATGAACTGACCTTCAGCCCCCAGGGGAAGTCACTTTATGATCCCAATTTTGCACTGGGCTAATAAAGGCAGGGAGGTGCAGTGAGAACAGGGACAGCCAGTTCTGCCTCCCAGCATCTGCACAGATCTCAGATTCCCGGGGCCTGTTCTGCTGCCCTGCCCCCTGCCCAGCTACACACCCCACAGCAAGATGCCCCCTGCCACTCATGCGCACGGCTGCACGACTCCGGCCTATGGATCCTAAGGGCTGACCAGAGCCCCAACAAGCGACCACTTTCCACCTGGCCTCAGCCAAGTGGAGCCATTGGGACGACTCAATGCACAAAGCCAGCACACACCACTTGTGGGTCGGGGCGAGGCCGTTATTCAGACAGCGCGCTGCCCCTGCCCAGCCCAGCCCTCCGTCTGCAGTCACCCCCGTGGGGGGTGAGGCTGGGGCTCTGCGGTCTCTCTCCTGCCCAGGGAGATGGGAGGGGCAGGGCTGCATAGTGCTGCAAACTGCGCATGACGGCTGCTGCTGGCTCACCCAGCGCTCTGCATGCCCTTCCTCTGGGCTGGCCCTGCCAGGGCGAGGGCCTGCAACTCCCACGGACGTCAGGGGGTGCCACAGTGCTCAGCATCTCCCTGGACCACACCCGCTGCCCGACGGCCACTTTCCGCCCCACGCAGGGCACTCACGGGTCTGCAGTGCCACGGCAGGTAGAGATGGGTGCAATGCCTCAGGCCCGTCTTGCACCCTCCTCGTTTGCCACTGTCCGCCCCTCCCCCTCCTCCCACCACACGCACGCGCACACAAACACACACGCCCACTGGAAACCAGACTGGTGTGCCTTCCAGTCCTGTGAACAGGAATCGGAACCCAAGCAGAGACGACAGATGGCCTAGATCCAGCCCGGGTTGGAGCACCGTCAGGCACTTGTACGGGTTGTTCCCTGTCACACGGGCACTGCCCTGCCCTCTCCCCACAGCCACAACAGTTGACGGGGGTGCTAAGCGCTGGTATGTGGCGGCAGGCTCTGCAGCAGGGCGAGGGCAGTCCGACTCTGCTCCCTTCCATCAATCACCACCACCTGCTACTCAAATATTCCTCTGCACAGCGAACAGGCTGCTTCCCCCGGCACAGCTCCGCCCACCCCAATGCTCCGCTCCCGGGACCAGCCGGTCAGCGGGGAGCAGCTCCCAATGAGCACAGGAGCCCCTTGAAAGCACCACACCAAGCTAAAGGAAGGGACCCGATGCAGAGATGGGCCCAGCCACTCACCCTGCTGGGCCCAGGCCTTGCCTACACTAGGGTAAGAGGGCTTGGCTGCCATGTTTACAATAGACTTTCAGAGCTGGGCTGGCTAACGGGTCCCAGCCACACCCTGCATCCCAAGCGAGGCAAGGCCCAGCTGCCACGGAAAAGCCCTGCTGACTGGCCAGATGGTGCCTGCAGAGCAGAAGTCTGCTCTTGTTTGCACCACTAAGAAATCCTCCAAGGCCAGTGAACACATCCCAGAGCGCACCGCTCTGAAATCCCAGAGCAGAGCAGAGCACAGTGCTGGAAGTGGGGTGCATCTCTGGCCTTCACACAAAGATTGCACAGGGTTAACTACAGCTGGGGGTCCGTGTCCTGCGTGGGCTCTCTGCTCTATTTAACCTGGACTTCTAGCCGTTCAGCCTACATCGGCAGGGAACTGTCAACCAGGTATAAAGCCACTGAAGAGTGCCTGCCCAAGGCTTGCACCAGTTTAAATCCATTTACAAAACACACCTTTCGTTAAACTGGTGCAACTGCGGGTAGACGAGGCCTCGATGGGTGGATCAGAGTGTAGCAAGGCGAGACAGATAGACATTTACATCTATCTATATCTTGGCCCCAGATTTTTCTGAGCTCTTTTAAATTTAAATGGGGATTGCTCATCTCTCATTTTTTATTTAATGCAGTTGGAGTTCTGGGACTCTTCCTGCTGGGATCAGTGCAGACAAACAAGTAAACATGGAAAAAGTCAAGAGCAAAATTAACCCCAAACAAACATGTTTTATAAAGAAAACCCTTAAAACATGGACTGCCAGGCTCTTAATCCACCATCTATTATCTGCTCCACATGGCCTCAGGCCTTTCTGATTCCAGACGCCTTACCACGCAGCCGGGCTGCACCACCACTCATGTTACCTCTAGGATATTACACAGGAAGCAGCAGCATGAACCTCCATCCAAACTTATTCCATCTGACGCCCCAGGAGCTGTCCTTCAGGATTATGAAAACACAGGGAGAAGAAATTGCGAGCAGCAGCAGGAACGCTGCTGCCAGGAGCTCACTAGCAATCCTTCGCAAGCGAGCCTCCTGGCAGATCGGGTTAGCGGAACAATTCTGCGTGACATATTTTCAGCAGTCACTGCATTGCATTTGCATGCCACATCCTCAGCGCTTCAGTCACAGCTGTAGAGAACTTCTGACAACTTTTGAAAAGCAGCAACACAGAAATCCAATAATGAGACAATCGGATCCCTTGTAAGGGGAAGCTCAACAGAAAACAAGAAATGGTCCAGTTCCCGGCTGTGCCACAGACGCCCTGGGTGACCCTGGTCTCTGTGACATGGGGATAACAGCCCTGCACTCCCTCACCGGGGCGCTGGTAATGACTGCGCGGTGCTCAGCTGCTAGGGTCACTGGGGCAATGTAAAGTAGCTAAGAGGAGATTGAGGGGCGAAATCCAGATTTCAGAGTCAATGGAAGTTTTGCCACTGAAGTCAATGAGTCCAGGATTTCCCCCAGTGAGTTCTATGAGCCACCTGACCCTAAAAAGCACAAACACCTTCTCCAGGCAGACCGCTGTAAGGTGGGCTATGCCTCTCGGGGTTGTGGAGGAAGAGCAATGCATCTAGAGGCTAGGAAAGCAGCATCGGGCACCGGGAGAAGGGGAGACCGGGCTGGGTAAGGCAGAACTTCAGACACCCAGCTGAAGAGAGCCCTGCCTTGCATTATTAATGGCAGCTGACCAATTCATTGAACCCAGGTGGCAGAGCCTCCTTTAGGAGGCTGCAGAGAGAAAAGGATTCTGGTGATCGACTGGCCGAGTCGGCGCAGGAAGAGCCGATGGCAGAGCCTCAGTCCTAGCATGAGAACAGCAGGATTAGGGAGAAGGGAAAACTCAGCCATGCTTGAGCATCCCCTCGGGGAATCTCCCTTTCAACTGGCTGTTTGTTTCCGAGCAGTCGCCCCGGGTTCAAGCTGGATGTTATCTGTTCTGTGCAGCCTTTATTAAATACTTCTGCACAATCACTAAAGTCAACTGACAGGTCCCCTGGAAACGTGCCAAAGAACCCTCAAAGAAAGCAAGCAGCACCCTGGAAAATGATATTAACTGCAGGGATCTGAGACTGCAGAAATGGGTGAAGTGTTACAGAGATAATTAGAGATGACAACCTTCATGCAAAATCATCCAACACTGCTCTGACCTATTTGCTACATCCTAAGTAAGGAAATCACAGTGTCAGATTTAATTTGGGACTCAAACTAATAGTCAAAGGAATTTGTGGCTCCTGATCATTAGCGGGCAAAGCAGCGATTCCATGGCAAAGTACAAAGAGGCCCAAAGAACTGCAAGGAAAGAAGACGGTCTCTAAAAACCAAGTGGAAAAGTTTGGAGCTTGCCGATAACGAATTCCATTCAAAACAAAAGCCTCCTGCGACTCCGCTGTGATGTGCAATGGCAAATACGTTCACAGGCCACCTCCTGCTGCAGCGGGACAACAACGTCCCCCCTGGGTAACTGAGGTGTGCCTCACCTGCTCCAAATGTCATGAAAACGGAGCCAAGTGGTTCAGGGTCGTCTGGAGGGGGGACTAGGTGCTTTCCAGACATACAGGAAGAGATGGCTCCTGCCTTGAGGCGCTTGGAGTTGGCAGACAGGTAGGCAGAGGTCCCAGAAGGGGAACCACAAACGGGATGGTCTATATGGATCCAGGCAGCCTGGCAGAAAGAGGTTAGAGAGAACCTGAGCAGGAGAAGAAAGGCCTTGCGGAGAAGCTCAGGGGTGCGCTGAGCTGAATGGTCCATCAGGACACAGCAAGCAGCCAGCTGACTGATTAGTAAGGGTGACCGACCTCTCCTTTGGCTAGCTCTGGTGCCAGCAAACCCAGGTCTTCCAGACCTGAAGGCACAACTCCTTCCTCCTCCAGCAGCATCCAAGCCGTCCTGCAGCGCTACACGGCCGGCAGTCACTGGCCAAACCCAGGCACTGTCTCCAGCTGCAGAATCACTAAACCCTAACTGGATTATGGATCACTGTGGGTTTAGTCTGGACATGTAACAGTTTAAATCAGAGCCCTACCTTTAGGGAAGGAAAATCCCATGTCCCATCTATGACACTACTGCCCACTGTAATACGCCTGTTATCCCAACTGCGAGCTGCTCGGTGAACCTCCCGGCACTGGCAGGGAGCTGTGCTTTTCTCGGGAGCGCTGGAAATCGTACCAAGTACCCAAGCCAGGAAAAGCTGGGGGAAGGAAGCTAATTCTTGGGGGCTGTTTGCAGCCAGGTGGTGGGAGTCCTGTCAGCTCGGCTGACATCCTTCACAGCGACGGAAATTCAATACACGTCGATTTGCATCTCTGACCTTTGTGAAGGAGCATGTCAGAGAATGAATTTCCAGTCACTAACAGGCTTCCCTCAGCAACCTGGGGGCTGGGAACAGCCCCTGATCTTATCACGGCTTCAGTGTTACCCAGGTGGCAGCGCCGAGTGGCGCTGGCGATCTGAAGTCCTCTCCTCAGTGGATCCATTTACTCAGCAAGGGCACAAATACACTCCGGGACCGGCAGAATTATGGCTCTCACGAGACAGGAGCAACCACAGCTCTTTAAAATGCAACCCCAACCGCTGACGGGCCGGCCCAAGACTTATTGTGAACAAACCTAGGGGCCCCAGGTTAGACCCCCCCATTCCTGGCTAGCCACAGATTCGCAGATCATAAAGCCGACCTGGGTAACAGGCCGCAGGACTCCCTTGAGTTAACTCCTGTCTGAACTAGAGCAGAGCTTTTCGAAAAACACCTCGTCTGGATTTAAAAATGGCCAGTTGTGGAGAATCCACCACACCCCTGGGGAAATCGTTCCACTGGTTAATTATCCTCCCTGTGGAAAACGTGTGCCCCTTGCCTGTCTGAATTCTCTAGCTTAGATTTTCAGCCACGGGGTCTCATTTGGCAAAGAGCCCACGTTTCTGTTCTCGGCATTGGTCCTCAGAGACTAGGATCTAGTCACACGCTTTGCTAAGCTAAACAGAGTGGGCTCCTGGAGTGTTGCGCGATACGGCAGGTGTGCCGAACCTCATCACTTGTGCTGAAGCCACCCCACTGGGAAGTAACCCAATTGCTCAGAAGTGCTGTGCACGCAGCAGTTCCCACAGAGTCAGCACCTCAGCCCAGCTCCTGACCGGGGTGTGAAAACGTTGACAGCCTGTTCTCCTCTGTGTGAGCCACGTGATGGATCCACACTGTTCTGATCAAAAATCAATCACAAACGCAAACGCGCTCTACGGTTCCAACGCGTTTGTGCTGGTGTTCACTGGAGCTTTCATCGGCAGTGGAAGCTACATGGAGTCAAACTGTACTAGTTTCCCCTCCTAATGCGAACTCTGTAATGACACCGTTTTCGTGGGAGAGGGAGGTCCCAGCACTAAATTCAGTGAGTGCTTTTTAACAAATGAACAAAAGATAGAGTGATCAGCTTCCTCTATAGCCAAGGATGCAAATGCAGCCCTCACTCGGCGATTACCATATCCCACTTTCTCCAAAAGCATCAAACATTTAAGGCAGAGGTTTTACAACCTTTTCCGAACAGGTACCCGCTTTCCATTTAGCAATATGAGAAGGGCAAGTTGACAGCCACACCTATTTGCAACCCCATCCTGAGACCCTATGAATCAAGGGATTTTTTTTTGGTCACATGGGTACAGGGGTGGGACGGTGAGAGGAGAAAAATGGAGCGAACTCACATCATTGTAAGTTTCGGCAACAGAGCAGTTTCCTGACTGGATTAGATTGGAGGCCCATCTAGCCCAGTGTCCTGTCTCAGACCGTGGCCAGAAACAGACGTTTGAGAGGAAGATGTGAGAACCTCACAGTAGCAGCTGTGGGATAATCTGTCCCCCGACATTAGGTCTCATCCTGATCTCTAATATCTAGAGATCAACATAAGCCTGGAAGCAGGAAGTTAATATCCCTTCCAAATTTTGTTAACATTAACTGACAACTCTGGATAGTCTTGTTATGCATATAAATGTCCAATCCCGTTTGAATGGTGTTAAATTCTTGGCCTGAATGACTTCTTGTGGCAATGAGTTCCATAGTCTGGCTATACTTTGTGTGGAAAAGTATTTCCCTTGATCAGTTTTGAATTTGCCACCTTTCCCTTTGTCTTTCCCTCTCTTGACCTCTCTAGTAATATATACATTCCTGGGGAAACACACACTTCTGCAGCAATGGCCTATTCCCTCCCCCACATTGGTGCATGCATCAGATGGCGAATAAAAAACCCGAGCAAGACGAGCGTGCGGTGCGGCTCAGTTTGCTGTGCTGTGTACAACCAGATGTAATGAAACAGACGGAACTAATCAGGCACAGCAGAAATGTCTCCGTATTGATGAGAAAGAATGGCACGGAGAGCTCGATTGTTCCTTGGTGTGCGGAAAAAAATACAATGGAATCATTAAAAGCAGCAAATGTGATGCACATGACCTGACAGTTCAGCACTGCCCCTCCGGGCAGCCTAACCACAGACGTGCTGGAACGCCCTCGCTGCAGTCAGTGTGCCCAGACCTTTGCACTTTGCAATTTGCAATTCTCATCCTGGCCCTCAGAGGTGCCCAGAAGTGGTAACGGTTCACATTTGTCTGATCAGCCACGAGGCATACCCTCCCCTCAGCTCACAGGTTGGCACCAAAGAGAAAACCACCACGCAAGAGGAACAATTCTAACCTTCCTTCGAGACAGTCTTCTTAGTTTGGTGGCATGTCTGCTCAAAATTTAGCCTCGGATTAACAACATTCTAGCCCTGGAGATCGGCATCATAACGGAGAGCAAGCCAACCCCCACACGCCAGCAGGGGCGAGATAAGGCAGGGTTGTTGGCTGAAAAGAGCTGCAGTATTAAGGGCTGGCAGCGGCTCAGCACTCAGTATTTTGGGGGGTGGGGGGCTACGGATGAGGGGATGAACAGAAGGTAGGGCTGAAAGAAGAGGACACTTGTCTTACCTGCTGAGTGGCTTCTAAGCATTAGCTGCCCAGAGTGGGGATAGGCAGGGCTGAGTAATGGGCCGCTTGAAGAACGGGTGTAAAGTCACCCAGCACAGGGCTGCCTGATGCGACTCTTACACGGGGAGAAGATTTGGATGGCAGAGGGCTCTGTCCCAGCGGCCCTACCCAGGGCACAATGGCCCCTTCTGGCCATAGAAACCATCACACAGACAGCACCAGAGGTGCAGCCTTTGGCATTTCCCACGCAGCTGTCCTGTCCCATGCGCCCGTGCTGTGCAGAACACCCAACCTGGATGAAAGCCTCGGCTGTCCTGCTGCCTCCCACAGAGACGGACTATTACCCCACAAGAAACGGACGGGCAGGGCTTGGCCTGTGAAGAGAGACTGCAGGAAGCCAGTGAGAGCGCGTTCCCTGCCTAAACAGCTCAAGCACGGAATGTATGCACTTCCTCTACTCTTTACAGACTTCCAAGAGAGGCCGCAGAATCCGAGCCAGCCACTCCTACGTCGAGCCCAGTAACTTGGGGATGAATTGCGTGTCTCTTTCAGAGATCCCCAGAGTTCAGGGAGAAAGCGAGGGGCAGGGAGCAGAGGGGACTTGTCCAAGATTACCCAGCAGGCCAGCGCTAGAGTTTAACTTAGAAACTGCAGCAATATGCTTTGTTACGCTGGGCAGCTGCCACCTGAACACTCATGCCGCTGATCTACTGCATTGCCCTGCTGGGCAGACGGCTCCTAGTTCTCTGTGCCTGGGCAACCACTCCAGCAGCCTGCTGCTCGTTTGGGCGTTAACCGTCGTTGGCACCCAAGTGAGACGACTGCAGCTGGTAAGTGGAAGGAACACGTAGGTTCCAGATACAGGGCGGTTCAGCGTGGTGCAAATTAGCAGCAGCACAGACTCAAACAAAGCTGCAGGTGGTGCGGCCATCGGGCACGAAGCACGAGAAGTATCTGGCACTTTTGTCTTGGGTAAACAGCAAACCGATAACGCTTTTGTAGAATAAGAGAGTCCCATGCTCCATGCAATGCTCACTGAACAGAGGGGTGGGGCCACTCAATTCTGCACCCAGAGACCTGGAGGCCAGAAATTTCCCTTTAAAGAGGCATCCAAAAAGTCTGCTAAAAATTCTTTTTTAAAGGCTGGCAGGCTTCACCCCTTATGCCCAGCAGCAGGTACACGGTCAAGTTTTAATTTCTCTGTATTTCTCCCATAGATTGGTTTGAACTCCAATAAAAAGAGAAAGGGGCCATATTTCGAAAGCATCACAAAGCCAGGCGCTGGAGACCTCATCTGACTCTCCTGAGATACAGGGCTTGAGAGATCTGCATGCGTTATTGCAGCATTGAATCATGAAACAGGACCGGGGGGGGGGGAGAGGGAGGCATTTTTAGGTATTTAAGGCCCCTGCATATTGCATCAATAATACTTCCTATTCAGAAAGGCGCACAATTCAATTTGTGCTCTTAGAATCTCTCTGGCAGCACTGAACCAGCTCACTTCTCTGATCACACAGCCACCAAATTAAAATGCGTTCCTGCCCAACAAAGGTCTGTGCTCAGCCTTAACAGGGGGACCAGAGTAAACTGCCCTTTGAACACTAAGGCTCTAAGCAGGATTCTCAAGCACCCAACAGCTCTCACTGAGCGCAGTGCAGAATCTCCCCCCCACGCTGAAAGCAATGGGAGCTGCTGGGTGCTAAGCTCCTTTGAGGGTCTGGCCCACTGCCTCCTCTGTCAGCTCGAAAGAGGTCGCTGCTTGCTCCGACAGGGACAGAAGGTTCTGGATGTGAATGGGATTTCGTGTCTATTGTCCCTTTGCCATGCGATCCATAACACGGCCTGGCAATGAGTTCCTGGCTAGCTGTGCTAAGAAGTACTTCCTCTTGTTTGTATTCAACCTGCTGCCTGTTCATTCCATTGGAGGACCCCTGGTGTTTTTATTCTGTGAAAAGATAACCACTGCTCTGGTACCTTTTCCCATACCCGTCAGGATTTTATAGACCTTTTTCTAGCAGGTCCATGCCACCAGAAAGATGGAAATACCCACTGGCCATTGATTTGGCAAGAGGAGATCAGGACAAGCCCCTGGATCTAGTCAGGAGAAATAAATTATGACAGCGAGATTAGGGTGACCAGATGTCCCGATTTTATAGGGACAGTCCCGATTTTGGGATCTTTTTCTTATATAGACTCCTATTACCCCCCACCCCCGTCCTCATTTTTCACATTCGCTGTCTGGTCACCCTACGTGAGATATCGGTCTCCCCTCTTGTACAGCTCACAGGCTCTATGCCTCCCACCCAAGGGCATGCGGAAACACTGGCAAAGTCATCATACATGTTTTGTGAAGGGTTAATAACATAGGTTTTAATAAATGGTGGTGCAATTACCAGAGATTGTCAGAATCCAACAAGTCAGAGGTTGCTTATAACCAACCAGAACCCCTTCTAGTGTGGCCCATCTAGAACATGCTACTCGTGTCTCTGACAGGCTAGTGATAGCGAATAATCCTTTCTTAACCCTTTATTGATGGATTGGCGACCCCTCGATTCGAGGATGATCTCTACCACGGATTTACAGATGGGTCCTGAGATGACTCAGGAGTCCGATCCTGGAACCACAGATCCGCCCGCAGTAGGTACAGACATTTCCTGGCCGGCCAGCTGCCTGCTAGGAGAAAGTTCTTTCTTTTTCCTTCCTTCTCTCCCTCTTTTCAGCTTCAAGGGCAAGGCGCTTCTCGAAGCAGGCCACTGCCTGATGGAGGATCTGGCTCCTCCCAGCTTGTGATGTCCACATCAGTTTTCTTAAGATACACTTTCAGTGTGTCTTTGTAGCGTTTCCTCTGGCCACCCCGGGATCTCTGGCCATGGGTGAGCTGAGAGCAGAGGCCAGAGTCTGGCATCCACGCACAACGTCCAGCCCAGCGAAGCTGGTGCATGAGAATCATTGCTTGGCGTCAGTGAGGATGCTGGCATTAGTGCGGCGATCTTGCCACTTGACGTGAAGGATCTTCCAGAGGCATCGCTTTTTAACCCTTTATAAGCCATGTATAAATGGCTGATAAGTATAAAGCGAGACTGAAACGCCACATGCACCTTTGATCTACCTTCATTTTTATGTTCTCTGTAGCATGAAGGGCTCTAAGCATTGTCATTTCGCTGAAGTGTACGTTATGGAGCCCCTGGCTGGAATTCCCGCAGAGTCAGGAAGGTTTTTCTGAAGGAGGAAGAACTTAGAAGTGGATCTGGGAGTCCAACCCTCTGAAATATCCCTTAATCTGAACAGCCAGTTACCATGACGACCCGATGATTTGAACTCCCGGTGTTCTCTGGAAATGTAAGGGCTTTGATTAATCTACCCAAGTGTCTGCCCAAAGCAAGGATTTATTGCAGCGCGCTGGGGAAGGGCTGCAAGAGTTTGCCCTGAGACTGAAAGTAGGTTCTCTCCTGGAGTCTGGGGCAGCTAATTCCAGCAGCACGTGTGACTGAGCCCCTTTTTCGAATGTTAATCCTGCCTTTCATACAATGAAATAGTGAGAAGGGGCCATGCCCAGGTTGTCTGACCTCAGGGAGTCTCGTTAGAAGCAGCGCACGGTGGTGGTAGCTCCTGAAGAGAGCACCATCACCCCGGGCAGGATGAAACGGGGGTTAGATGCTGGTCAGGTCGACGGCAGAAATTCACACAAAGCTCTGCCCCAGGGTCACCGAGGCTGCGGGAGCCCCTGGCTACAGAGCACAAGGCAGACTGAAGAACACGGCGCAGAGCATACAGGGCAGCACAGTCCGTCCAGGCCCTGAGCCTGCCAGCTCTCATGCACGTGTTTAGTTAACCGCAATGACAGCTTACGGGCTTCACATTAAGCACGTGCTATTGGAGAAGGTTCTCAATGGCACAGATGGGAGTCAGGCACCCAACTCCCATGGGCTCGGGTTGGGATTTTCACATGTGCCTAAGGGCTTAAGCGTTCACACTGACACCGGCCCAACACTAACTCCCCCCTCTGTCCAGTGGTTCTAGTAACATGAGTTGGCCGGCATGGAAGCTGGGGAGGGTCAGGCCTAGGGGTCGGAGCCGGAGTCAGAACCAGACTCAGGAGTGCAGAGCTGGGCTGGAGCAGGCGAAGGCTTGTGGAGTGTCACCATGCTCAGGAGGGGACATTGGGCAGACTGGGAGGCTCACAGACCAGCCCTGGGAGTCACCAGCCCAGCTCCTGGCCTGCGGATTGGCAGGAGCCCAGCACAGGAGTACTCGTCCCTGCACGTGGCTCTAGCTGAGAGACGACACATCACCTTAGAGGTAGCGGCTAGTGCCCACTCTGGACACAGGTTAGCTCTGCGATAACACTGGAGGGCCACAGTCCTGCAATGCCGTCCCACAATTCCCCCGAGTGAATCCCACGCTACGCTGCCTAGCTGCCCTTGGTGCCTTTGAAAAATCTCCCCCCTGCACTGGCAGGATCAGGGCCACAGTTCCTGTCCCCATATCTAAAGCAGGTACTTTGACACGGGAGCCAGGGCGCACTGCCTACCGTCCTGCACCAAGCAGACCTCTAGATGGGCGCGAAGCATTGCAGCTTTATTCACGCAGACAACGCTAACACATCCTTAGGAGAGTCGACGTCCCAAGGGGCTCCAAGGTAGTAGAGACAAGCTATCTAGGTCAGTGGTTTTCAAGCTGCGGGTTGCGACCCCGTACTGGGTCACGGAATGTAAGGCCCTGGATCGTTACAGGCCGTCGAAAGTCCCATCGGCGGTGCTGCCCGGCTAAGGCAGGCTGGTCCCTACCTGTTCTGACACTGCGCTGCGCCCCGCAAATGGCCAGCAGCAGGTCCGGCTCCTAGGCAGGGTGGCCCATGGGGCTCCACGCGCTGCCTCCGCCTCGAGCACTGGCTCTGCACTCCTATTGGCCGGTTCCTAGCCAATGGGAGCTGGGGGGGCTGGGCCTGCAGGCAAGAGCTGCGTGGAGCCGCTTGCGCGCCTCCGCCTAGGAGCCGGACCTGCTGCTGGCCACTTCCGGGGCGCAGCGCGGTCTGCGGTGCCAGGCCAGGCAGGAAGCCTGCCTTAGCACCCCCACTGCACCGCTGACTGGGAGCCGCCCGAGGTAAGCCCACGCCCCAACCCCCTGCCCCAGCCCTGAGCCCTCTACAAACCCAGAGCCCCTTCCTGCACCCCAAGCCCTTCATCTCCAGCCCCGGCCCAGAGCCCAGACCCAGCCCAGAGCCCCCTCCCACACCCTGAACCCCTCATTCCCAGCCCCACCCCGCAGCCCACACCCCAACCCTCTGTCCGTCCCACAGCCCAAACCCCTCAGCCCCAGCTCCGTTGGGTCGCAGGCATCAATTTTCTTCAACTGGGTCGCCAGAAAAAAAAGTTTGAAACCCACTGATTTAGATACAGCTCTGCTGGCGTACTGTACATTCCCCATATCCTCGCCCATGCTCCAGTACCATGAACCTCTGTGCGGGAACCAGAGTCTTTGTTTCCTGAGAGCCCATCTGCGCCTGCTGCTGCTCATTCCCCACCTGAAGTCAACATCTATTTGTCACAACACAAAGGGGTGACAGGAAAGTGATTAGCGTCAGTGCAGACAGAGGATTAGGACCCTCAGTGGAGGGGGGAGCAGGATGTAGGGGCGGAGAGAGGGCATCTGGAGGTTAAGGGCTGAGCACTCAGAGCGCCTGCTGAAGCCAATGGCAGCTGCGGATGCTGAGCTGCAGTCCTTCGCAGTGAGGCTCCGAGGAGATGCTCTCAAAGCTAGATACCACATCTCCGATTCATGACCAGTCTCCACGAGCCTCAGGTCTTGTCTCATGACTGCCTCGCAGAGCAGCACACCGCGTTTAAATAATGAAACGTGCAGCGCTTGTTAAAGCGGTGTTACGGCACACTCCAGGAACCTGCAGCCAGCCTCTCATCCTTACCCCGCCTCAAAGACCAATCGCTGCTGCCCCGTCACACTCCGTGCTAGCCCCTTGCCCAAGCCCTGCCCTGCCATGCTGAGGAAACATCTGCAGCGTGGGACAGCACGGTCCAGGCGGTAGGGCACACAACTGGGAGTAAGGATGCCTGGGTTCTCTTCCTGTCTCTGATCCCCTGGAAAGTCACTCTGCGCTGGGTGCTGTACAAACACAACAATGGCTGGGTGCCACCATCTCCATTGGAGCCACCATAAGAGATATAATAGAGAGAGGGCCAAATTTTGCTCTCAATTACTGATGCAAACCCAAGTCACTCTACTTAAGTCTTCATAGATTACTGGAAATTTTGCTAGGAAGACGTTCTGATCTGAGGGAGGGATGGGATCTTGCCCATGTGGATACGATCTTTAGGAATCTGGTGATGGTGGGGTTCTGAGACATGGAAGGTCGAAATAGCTGCCAGATGCACCCTTACAGAGCTAACAGCCAAACTCTGTTTTGGATGGAGAAGATAGTCCAGTAGCAGGTCCAAGGAAGCCTGCTCTGGAGATGCACCTTTCTGATGGGACCAAATGGGGAAGAGTTTCCACTTAGCCAGGTAAGTACTCCTCGTAGAGGGCTTTCTGCTATTCAAAGGCACTTTGTGAATGTCCTTCAAACAGGATCTTTCAAAGGGTGTTAGCCAGGAAGCATCCACGCTGGGAAGGAGGAGGTGACCGTGGTGCTGGGAAATCACATCTGGGTCTAAAGGGAGAGACGGTGGAGGCTCGATTGACAAGGTTAGTAGAGTCGAGTCTCAGTGCTGACGAGGCCAAATCAGTTCTAGGAGGATGAGACGAGTATGGCTTTGTTGGACTTTGCACAAGATCATAGGCAGCAACGGAATCAGATGGAAGGCGTACTAGGAGGGGATTCTTCCTGGATAGGAGAAAAGCATCTGTTAGAGAGCCTGGGCTGAGGCCTCCCCAGGAACAAAGCTGATGCCATTTTCTGTTGGTCTTTGTTTCAAACAGGTCCACTTGGAGAGCCCCGCACGCTAGAAGATGGATCTGGCCAGGTCTGATGTAATGCCCACTCGTGGTGATTGGCGAAGGACCTGCTCAGCTGATCTGCTACCTCGTTCTGTTTCCCTGGAAGGTAAGCAGCCCTGCCATAAATTGAGTTGCTTGTGCTAAAGTCCCAGAGGCGAATTACCTCTCGGCACTGTTGGGTCGATCAGGCCCCTCCCTGCCTGTTTATGTAAAATATAGCTGCAGAGTTGTCTGCCGGAATTAATAAATCCCTTATTAATAAATCCCCCCCACACACTTTCAGAGGGTCCACACGCCAATACAGAGGGGAGAACATGAACATTGGCACTTGAACCACTTTGTCCAAAGGATGACAACTCAGGGCATACGCTGAAGCCAGCCGCACCTGCAGCTGTCTGGGTTGTAGCCTGGTGCACTGAACTACACGGGTGCGTGCAGCCATGTGACCCAGGAGACGGAGGCGGCTGCGTGCCATGGTGAGAGCACACGTTTCAAGCCTGGATTCTGGCAGAAAGGCCTCAGCCCCAGTCAACTATTCTCTGTACTGGTTTTAGGAGTGATTTGTCAAGATTCACTGTGTCGAACATGGACAGGACGGTGGATTCGCTGGGTAACACTTGAGCCTTGGACCGACCTGTGATCAACCAGTTGTCCAGGTACGGGGACACATGGACTGACACCACGGTCGTGTACTTCTACACCCGAGGAGCAGCTGACAGACCGAAAGGAAGCACAATGGACGGATAATGGCTCCCATCCACCACAAATCTGAGAAGCGTCCGATGGTGGCGGCATATTGCCACATGGACGTACGCATCCTTTAAGTCGAGGGCGGCGTACCAGTCCCCCTGTCCCAGGGAGAGGACAACTGAAGCTAGGGCAACTAAGCGGAATTTTATTTTCTTCAGGAACTTGTTCAACTCTCTTAGATCTAAGATAGGCCTGAGGCCCCCTTTTGCTCTGGGAATAAGGCAGTAGAGGGAACAGGCTCCGGCCTGAAGAAGAGACTGGACCTCCTGTTGTGAGAGTGGTCCCTGAAGAGGGACAGGGAAGGGAGTGGGAAGGGTGGGTAGAAATGAACTGGAGGGCATATCCCACTTCCACCATGCTCCAGACCCACTGGTCTGACGTTACCGAATGGGCTGAGCGATTGGTGGGGAACCGACAGAACTAGGATAACCGGTGCACTGCCCTTGACCAACCCATCAAAATGGCCGTTTGGAGGAGGCGGCTGGATGGGGCGAGCTGGCTGATGCGGACGAGCAGGGCAGTAAAGGACTCCTCCTACAGCCCCTGCCCTTTCTCCTCGGCAGAGCTTGGGATCGGGGAGTGAACACTTGGTGCCTGCGTGGCTGCTGCGGATGAAATTGTTTCCTTTTTGTCACTGGAATAGAGATTCCAGGAAATTTTAATGTCACCCTGGAATCTTTGAGGCTATGGAGTCTCTTGTCCGTTTTCTCTGAAACTAACGAGGGACCTTCCAGGGAGGTCCTGGATGGTCTGCGGGACCTCTGGGGCTAGCCCAGATGGCTGCAACCAGAAACATCATCTCCTAGCTAACGCTGGGGTTCAAGCAGCGGTCTGTGCTCCCTAACCTATCGTGGAGAGCAGTCCTGGCGACCAGCTCGCCCTCTCCCAGTATCACTGCAAACTGCTGTCTGCCGTCCTTTGGGAACTCATCTTGACATGTTCGGATGTTTTCCCAGAGAGCGAAGTGCCTGTTGGGTTGCAGTGCAGAGCTGCAGACTTCCTGAGGAACAATCTTTCCTTTTGGCACCGACGCCTGTTGTCCCAGTCTCTCCCGCTCATTGGCAGCTAACTTTGAGCGGGAACCGGAGGGAGGAGAGTAGAAACGGTCACGTCCCTTAGAGGAGATGTGGCACCTCCTCTCAGCTCGCTCTGCTGGGGGGCAGGGGGAGGAGGATGGCATCTGCCAAAACACCTTAGCTGGCTCCATAAATGGCTTCATTAATGGCAGAATCACCTGGCAGGAGCTGCCAGCATCAGAGTGTCCACCAGCTTGTGGGAGCTTCCGTGCACCTCTTCTGCCTGGCCATCCTTCTGAGAAGATCTCCACGAGCCCGGTGCTGAATCACTCGCCAGCCCAGTATCCTCGTCGGCTGACAAGGAAGAGGACGCAACAGGCCTCTGAGGCGGTGGTCGATCTATGTCTTGTGGAGGAGAAACTGCCCAAGCGACTTCTGGCTGGTCAGTACCAATCTCGTGCCAAGGACCCCGGACAGTTCTCACGGATAGCAAGCAAGATGGTTGAGGGGAGGTCCCAGCTGGAGGAGGGATGTTCCACAGTGTCCAAAACGCCACTGATATGAGCTAAGGACCCATGCTTGCCCAGGCCACTGTCCCTTAGAAGGAGGCCAGAGCTGAGGTTGCGGCATAGCCCATGGTGCCCGAAGAGGGTGGGGGCACATTCCTCGCCTTGGATGTGGTACCGAAGACCTCGCCGAAGAGTCCGAAGAAGAGTCCGACACTTCCAACGACGAAGGTGCAGAACCAGTTGGAGCGGGTGAGAAGTGGCCCAAGCCCGGAAATGGAAGTACCGGGGAGACCATCGGAGGCTTGCCTCTCGACTGCACCAGCTTTTGCAGACGCTTGGGCACTAATGGTACTGGGGGAGGCAGACAGTGTGGCAATACAGTCCTTAGAGGCGAAGCAGGTCCCGTGTTGTCTGTGTACGTCTCCAGGATGACTGGGATCGGCACTGTCTAATGGGTCTGCAAAGATCTTTCAGGGGGACCTGGTACAGGTTCCAGAGGCTGCAATCATCTCTCTCTACACGAGTGCTCCAGGGAGAGCCTTTCCCCCAAATATTTTGCAGCCTCTCCATCCGTACTGACACACCCAACCAAGGTACTGAACCCGAGGAACGCCCGAGTCTATTCTTCAGTACCGGCGAACGGCAGCCATCGCCAGGGGATGCTCCACACCAAAGCTGATGTACCCGGGGCACTTCCCGGCCTACGTATACACTGCTACACCGTGTTAAGACTCGCGACTTGGGCCGAAGATCATTTAAGAGGCCTATGTAGTTTTAGGGACTCGATATCTGCATATCGAGGATTTCCTGCTGAATTCACCAGGCTCAGAATGCATGTCCTGAATACGTTGGCCTCACAGTAAATACATCAGGGAATTTCAGACTGGTTATAACAAGAAAAAGATCTGCAGATTTTCTATAGCATTAAAAAAATCCATTCCTTTTCATTCCTGCCCACTCCCAACAAAACTCCCGCTAAACTATTCAACAGCATAGTTCAACCCATTTAACTCTCCCTTGGCGTCTTGTCCCACCCAGTAAACTCCCAGCACAGAAAATCTCCTAAACATTGGGTACAATGGTGGCAACACCAACATGATTGATTGCTTCTGGTATTGTATATATATTATATTTCAGATTCTATTCATACACCTATGCACTATCCCTCAATGCTGATACCATCCCAATTAAAACAGGCATTTCCCCCAACGTTAAACAGAAGGCCAGAAATAAATGTGATAGACCCACATTGCTTCTACAGAGAATCACTCCTAGTTCTCCACAACCCCGAAGAAGAGCTCTGTGTAAGTGGCAAGGCTTGTCTCTCTCACCAACGGAAGTTGGTCCAATAAAAGATAACACCTCACCCACCTGGTCTCTCTAGCAACACTATCAAGGCACAAGTGGCCCTAAACAAACCTTAAGCCACTAGACAGAGTTCTGAGAAGGCAGCATGGAGCTCCGGGAAGAAAAGATTTAACATAAAACCACACCAGGTAGAGAAACTAGCACAGAAACCAGTCTCACAGACAACCACACTCCTGTGAAATACACACAGGGAGGGACTGTATAAAACAGAGTAAGTGACTTTGGAGCACAATGCTCAGTTAATTAGATGCTTTTGGAATTAACACAGAGCAGTCTTCCTCAAACTTAAATCAAAGGCACAATGGAAACCCAAGAAGCAGCAGCTTTGTCATCACTGGGAAAGGTGAGACGGACGTAGGGTGACCAGACAGCAAGTGTGAAAAATCGGGACAGAGGGTGGGGGGTAATAGGAGCCTATATAAGAAAAAGCCCCAAATATCAGGACTGTCCCTATAAAATCGGGACATCTGGTCACCCTAGACGGACGCCACATAGAAACCCACTAAGCTAGGAGCAACCTATCCCAGACTAACAGACACTACCTGCACGTGGTCACAACAATAATTACTCAATTGAAAACACTAAGGAACAGGTTTTCCTACAGTGCATCTGTGTCAGATGCATGAAACCAGCCAGCCAGGTTCCCAAGAGAAACCATTGTTGTTCAGCATTCAATTAAGCGGTCAAGGGAAAAGAAGCGTTTTCCATGCCCTCTAGCCGGCACTGGCCCCTTGACCAGATGGCTGTCGGAGCAAAGGGCAGGCTGTTTGGTCTGATGAGGGCCAGAAGAGCATCAGACGCTAACACAGTTAAAGCAGGTTGGAGGGCTGTTTGCCATGACAATACATAAAGAAAAGGGAGCCCGATTCTGGTCTCATACCAGCTTTACAGCAAACCAAGTGACTCGGCAACCCCCATTAGCATCAGGTCCAGGCTTTAGAAAGGGGGATTTCAAAAGCTCCTAAAGAAATCAGGAGCACAAGCCGCCCTGACTTTCCCTGGGACTTGTGCTCCTAACTCTCCTAAGTGAAAACCTCATCCCGCTTTCTTTATGAAAGAGTTATAGCAGATCAGAGTCAGATTTCCAAGTGGCATAAGGGAGATGGGCACCTAATGCCTACAGGCTCCTTTGAAATCCCAGCCAAAAACAATCTTGACTGGAAATCCTGGGGCCAGATTCATCGTGGTGGAACCCCTCTTCTCTCGCTGCTTTGCTGTCCTCAGAGGAGCCACTAGCCATACAGACACATGCAGCCCTAGGACTCATTGCTGGCCAAGGATTTAAGCCACCGTAGGTTTATGGCCAATAAGAACTTTCAGAGGCGTTGGCAGTTCCATCGTTAACAGCAGTGAGAACGAACAGGCAGAGCACCCTAATGAGATGTTCCCCCAGGTAACAGATTCTTGCACTTAGTTACATCGGATACAATATTTTGTTTACTTTACGGCTCAGTCTGAAAGAGGGGAAAATATTCCACCAGCAATGCTCAGAAGCTGCCCGCGGACGCTAGAAACCCTGAAATGGATCACAAAGACGAATGTCTGCCACATAAGGCCATCAGAGATGCATTCTGACTTCTCCATCATCATGCGCTCATTAAGTCTGAAGTGCGGGACAATATTGCTATCTTCTGCTCCTGTGAAAGACTGACCCACCCCCAGTTAAACAAAAGCTACGTTTTGTTGCAGGGGTCACAGGATATGCAACTCACCTCCTTCTGCCACAGTTCAGGGAAAACAAACAAACAGAGACTGTGTTTTAATTGGCAGCCAGCCCTAATTATTTACAGATTCACAATTTGCAACTGTGACTGAGTGGAGTACTGAGGCCAACAACAGAAATCAGCTTGGAAACTAACAGAAGTCCAAAGAAATGCCTCCTAAACACAAGCAAGGAAGAAGCAGCCCAAGCGATTCACGAGCTAGCTAACTTTCATGTACAATTGGATTCCGAGGGCACAGACACACCAGGAATCGTTGAGCAGTGCTCAATTTCATGACAGTGGCTTTGCTTAGATTTAGGACTAAAAGAAACTGTGAACTCTGCGTTTGCATAAACCGAGCAGCATTTCCGCTCGGAGAAAACCCATGCAGAAGGCTTTGATTCCAATGTTACAAATATACATGCGCGCACACGTACATACATACTTGTTGAAGAAAGCGGAGAAAAGTGAGAGTGCTTGAAAGACTGACTTCATTTTTTCTGGATAAAAGGGATGTTTACAGTGGAATAATTACACTGAATAAGAGCCATTCAGTCAGTCAATAAAAAGCGAGCAACAGATGGCCTGGCAGATATTAGCATAAATTATGCATACTATTGATATATTGATGCTCTTTGGGGCTGCCAAGCCAACACGGGTGGGAGAGGATGGCAACTGAAGTAAATATTATGAGGAAAGGTATTCTGCCTCCTGCAACACGATAAAAGTTGCACGAACAGCTGGTGTGTGATTTTAGAATTCAAGTGACTGCTTGAATCTAATTAATTCCCAGTATAATTTTTAAAGAGGTTTTTAAAATAAAAATAAAATCGGGCACGTCTCACATTCTGAACTGTGCAGTAACTCACAGAGGGGAGGAGAGCTACTCTGGTCTGACAGGGCTTAGAAGATTTCATTACATGTAACTGATCATTTTAAGTGCAAGTACAAAAGTATGCACCGATGTATCAACAGGGAAACCCTCTCTGCCTTTTAACATCCTTCTCTTTTGAGGAAGCCCCTAGCACTTTAGAGACAGGAATACCCTCTTTGTGTGTTTCTATTACTGCAGTGTCCACAGGCCTCTACCGCCATGAGGGCCCTGCTGGGCTAGGAGCTGTACATAAGCCTAGAAAGCAAGTCCTCGACCCCAAGAGCTCACAATTTGAGGCCCCAATCCTGCAAACAATTATGCACGTGCTTAACTACTGGGTAGTGTCACTGATCTGAAATCCATTTGCAGTGGTAAAGCTAAGCACGGGAATCAGGGGTGACAGGATTGGGGCTTAAACAGTCAAGACAAAGAGTGGGAGAAGAAAGGCAGCACCCCGTGTTACAGCTGGGGAAGTGACCCCTGCGCAGAGCAAAGGTCACACCGCAAGTCTGTGGGAGAGCCGAAACCAAACCCCGATCTCCCAAGTCCAGTCCAGAGTGTGAACCACCTTAGTCTAGAAGGTGCCACAGGACTCTGTCGCTTTTTACAGATCCAGACTAACACAGCTACCCCTCTGATACTTGAGCCACAAGAGCTTCTCTAAATGATACCAATAAAGTAGCCATTAGTCAGGATATACTGACCATCTATCCCTCCACTTCCCCACGGCGCTCCCTTCAACTCAACACTTCCAGCTTTCTAACGGGCATGTAGCAGTGACCCTTTGCAATACAAATATTTTCAATGCCTGAGTAGAGAGAGGGCCAAATCCATCCCAACAGAACTACACATGTTTAAACCAACAAAGGTACACCCTCCCTCAATCCAAGTGGGAAGGGGCTAACAATCTGAAGGTTCAAATTGTCACAGTCAAAATTCCCTGCTTTTAAATATAGACTTCAGCTATTGAAAGCAATTACCAGAAAGTCATCCTGTCCCTGCGCCAAATGATTCACAGACCAAGCATCTAAACGTTAATTTCATTTGGAGGATTTGTAGCAGAAAGCACCTCCTTTGATTTATTCAAATGTACTTCACAATCCATGGATAATGAATTCCATGCACATTCCACACAGCGTTATGTAGCGACATGCTTAAGCATTTCAAAGGGACACAAATATTTCTTTTCCATTCTGAAAGACTATTCAACCAAGAAAACAATTCTGCCGAGGCGAAGGCGGCAGGCTCCAGGGCTCCAGTCTGATTTACAAACCCACTGCTCCCCACCTGCGTTACCTACATCTTGAGGCTCTCCTACTCCTCCTTTCAAGTCATGTATTGCACCAATAAATTCAATGCCAGGCATGTTTTCCTTGGATCCCAGGAGTAAAGCTGTTCACATGCCTATTGGAGCCCAGGACAAAATGGGTATCAAGTTCCAGAATCTAATCTGCACAGTTTGGTAACTGTCACAAAAGCAGAACAAAATCAAACTAAAGCGGAAGCAAGTAACCCAAGCTGCACCATGCCGTCTGATCCAGCCGGAGCATGCTGCATGAACAAGCGCCAGAGGGTTACATTCCAAAGGAGTTCCTCATCCACATGCCACCCCGGTCTGGACTGTCAAAGGAAAGCTTTGGTAGGAGTCCATTCAAAGCAAAACAAAACACTGGTGTAATCTATATTTACCTCAAGGAATTGCAATGTCAATTGGAAGCATCTCCAGGAAGCACCAGAATAACCCTTTATCCCGCCAGGAGCCCCTTTAGAGACAGAAGTAAACAATGCACCTAGAGATAACCAGGTGGCTTTTCTTCTTTTATTGCCATATTACAAATCGGGAAATTCGCAGGCTTTGAGGCTTGTGCTTCCAGGACCAGCAGTTAATCCGACTGAAGTAGGCCGTTCTGGATTCACCCGTCAGTGGGATGAGCTCGACTCCTGAACTCTTGACTAAGCTGTGACTCCTGCTGAAGAAGAAAGGCCCAGATTTCCTCTGACTAATCTTTTCCTCTCCCATCTCCATGTTAACATGTCTTCGAGGCACTGAGATCGCAAAGCGAAGGAAACTCGCAGCATGTCATTTCTCAGTTACTCACGATTCTCTCTGCAACGCGTTTCCTCCAGGAAATGAGAAATCATCAGTAAGAGCGAAAGCGCTGGACAGCCCAGACGCTCAGAACTAGCTGAGTGATGACGCGGTGTCCCCTAAGTAACATTCCTAAACAATGAGCCTCCGAAGATCACAAAGGTCAGCAGATTCTGCTCAGTTTCCCCACCAGGGAATACACCGAACATCTCTACATTGACTAGTTCTTTATAACAGCTGTTCTCGGAATAATGCAGCAGGCATATGACCAAGAGTTACCAAAGAATTATTCATTACAGACTACCTCCGGTGTAGTTATTAAGGTCATTCATCTATCTTCTACACATCCCTCAAGCCCTTGAGGAAAAGCCTTTCCCTTCAATCTCCAGCACTGTGGCCAACATTCCCAAAGCCAGGCTTCCAAGGTCATTTTTGGGAACCATAATCATCAGTGGAGGCTGAAATCAATGGGACCCAACCAGTGCCCAACACATTCACAAAAAGGTGTCTAAATGCAGATTTAGGTGTCTAAATGCAGATTTAGGAAGCTAACGGTGGCCTGCCAGCTACAGAGGCGGGTTTTCCAAGGTACAAATGGCAGTTCAGTGCCTGACTCCCAATGAACATCAATAAGAGTTCGGTGTCTGGGTGCACCTTAGAAAGTCTTCCCCAAAGTCAAATCTTCCTACTCTAGGGGTGGTTATAAAGTTGAGATCCCCACGCTTGAAACAACAATGGCAGGCAGACTAGTGCTGAAATACAAACCTAAGTGCATGGAGCAGACGAGCACTGGGAGAAACTGAAACGGGAGTTCACAGGGGCTTCTTCAAATGCAAGTTTCAGTCTCTTGCCAGCTAAGCAAACTCCGAGTAGCCACCTTTATGTGCACTGAGGATTAGCAAGAGCAGAGTCAATATTTGGCCATTATGAACGATAAGCCAGTTAAAATTTTGCTTGTTTTCCCACATAAAATCATCCCCCAAAAGCAGGTGGGAAGTTGCAGGTGTCTCCCCCAACAGCTGCATAACTACAAAGCCAGACATAGAATCAGAGAACCAGAGGGTGAGAAGGGACCACAAAGGCCAGCTAGTCTAAGCCCTGCCAAGATGCAGGATTTGTTGTGTCTAACCCATCCAAGATAGATGGCTCCAGCCTCCTTTTGAAAACCTCCAGTGACTGTTATCCAAGGAAGGCCAGCAAAGGAGCATCTCTAGGCAATGAAAGGCAACCGGTATATAAAGAAAATTCCTAGAAGTAAAACCACCACACTATGGGGCACAGCGAGGAGTGGGGGGCCAGGTCCAACCCCGGCTACGCAGTCTGGGCAGTTCTCTTCCAAACTCGGAGCTGCCGGGCAGGGCTGTCCAGAGGATTCAGGGGGCCTGGGGCAAAGTGGGGGAGCTGCAGCGCTTGTACTCACCCGGACCGCTGCCGGGCCAGGGGCAAATTGCCCCACTTGCTCCTCCCTCTGGGCGGCCCTGCTGCCGAGCTAGCTCCACTCAGCGGGCCCATCTCCAAGAGTGGCCAGGAGGGAGGTGCAGGAAGCCCTGCAAAGGGCACTGACCCAGATTAGCCCAGGGAGCACACATCTAGAACGGACACCGACTAGCCACGGCCATGGGCAAAGCCCAGCCCGCCTGCCCTTTCCCAGGGAGGAAAAGGGGCTGGGAATCTCCAGCTGGGTGTTGTCATGGGACCCTACACTCCGAGCTCAGATTTTCACATCAGTCACTGGCTCAGAGACATCTGAGGAACCGGAAGTCTCCCCTCCTCCTGCGTCAGCTGGAAGACGGGTAGGGGCACGGGTCTGCTCCGGATCCTGCTCCCTGCCCTGTGCACACACCCAGAGGCATGCCCACGGACCCCGCTGGAGCCGCAGGACTCCTTTCAGAGCTGCTGGCCAGAGAGCTTTTGTTTAGGCACTTTGGTCTTGCCCGGGATGCACGACAGGTCACCTGCTGAGCACCCCCATCTCTTGGCCCACCCATGCCCCGGGGCCAGGCAGCACAGGATATTTGTAGCTGGATTGGAGGCCAGAGTAACAAAGCCACCAGTGGTGTCAACAGATTTGTCAAGCCTTTGAAGAGGCAGAGCAAGGTACAAGCGTGCGAAGGCAGTAATTGTTCCCCATTACGAAGTCAGGGCAGATCAGCATCGCCGGACACAGCAAGGCAAGAGCTAACCTGGTCACAGAGGGCCCTGGCTCCCTGCTGGCCATTGCCCAGCAAGCTGCTCTCCCTGGGGGCAGGGGGCAGTTTTTACTCCTATCACTGCTGTGCAATTTTCTAAGGGACTATCTCCCTGCAGCCCCCGGGACGGGCTCTGATTCCTGACCATGGGCCTCTGAGCACCACAGCCATACAAGCAAACAGCCACTCCGCCGCACTGCCGGGGCTGTAGTTCCATTCCTAAAAGTGGGCCGAGACCTCATCTTGTACCAGTTCAGAGGCCCCCCAATCCTACCAGCAGGGTCTGCAGGTCCTTGAGTACCAAAGAGAAACCCCTCAGTGCTTTAGATAACCTGGCCCGCCAGGACCAATCAGAGCCCCACCCAAACTAAGAAATGCTCTTCACTCGGACACAAGCCATGAGGGGGGAGTAATTCTGCCCACTGCAGGAATCCCTGTGCTATCCAGGAGCCAGGCAAAATGATCAGAGCGGTTCTGCCCTTCAAACTGATGCAGTGGGTGCCTAACTCCTTTGAAAATCCCAGCCGAGATGCAGAGAGGAGGCGGCGGCTGGGGGATACGACAGGGACAGCCCTGGCAATGAACTCTCCGAAGTGCTGTGCCACTGGACAGGGGAGCAGGGCTACTATTCTGTAATACTTTTACCTGCACACAAAGCATCCTGGGAGCAAATCTGTAAAATCCCCTCAGCACCCAGGCAACATGCCGCTGATTAAGCGGCTTGGTTTGTTGCAGGGCATGTTACCGGGAGGTTCGTAACAGTTTCTCTCCCTCCTCCATTTTAGAGTCTCGGAGCCATTCGTTTGTCTCCAGACCAGCCTATCTACCTAAAAGACCAAGCCAAACCCGCTGTGGCTTTGGCGTCTGAGTCAGAAGAGCAGCTGCTGCATCTCCCTGCTCCCGTTCACATGGACGAGAAACCCTTGCCAAAATGGTTTTTTAAACAGTCAAGGCAAGAGATGGAAAGAGCAGTTTCCTTTCGTCGGGAGAGGCAGAGCTCCTTACACAGCTGCCGAAGTCTGTGGATTAACTGCCCGGTCCAGGAAATTATAGCGATAATGCTGGATTAAAACCGTGCTAAGGAAAAGGGAAGATGAGGCGAGTGCAGCGAAATGGGAGCCGATATCCGACTCCGGGTGCTGGTCACTCGGCTCTCTCAGAACTACCAGGGACCAGCCATTAAACCCTGTAAAACTGGGGAGAAATTGGCAGGCAAATCCTTCCAACCCTCAGCATCTGCAGACTCTGTGTACATACAAGGCCTAGCACAATGGGGCCCTGCTCCCAGCTGTAGCCTCTGGATGTTACTGTAATACAAATATTAAATTGTGGTTAGACTAA
The DNA here is from genome assembly GCF_002925995.2 of Terrapene triunguis. Classification (NCBI taxonomy): domain Eukaryota; kingdom Metazoa; phylum Chordata; order Testudines; family Emydidae; genus Terrapene; species Terrapene triunguis. The sequence continues at coordinate 188,545 of NW_020664868.1, read as the reverse complement.
GGTTAGGGGGGAAAGAGAATGTCCTTTGATTAACCCGACAAAACCGCCTGCTTTCTGCTATACACGTCTCCTGATTTCACAGAGAACACTAACACAGTCCAACACTATGACTTCATGTTCTCTTTCCCTTTGGGAAAGTCACTGACTCTCTCTGTGCTCGCCGCCCCTCTGCGAAATGGGGACAGTAACCCTTCGTCTGTCTTGTCTGTTTAGATTGTGCGCTCTTCAAGCAGGCACGGTCTCTCACCGCGTGTCTGTTCAGCACCTAGCATAATGGGGCTCCGACCTGGGGGGCCCCCCCAGTGCTACTGTAATATAAATAATACATGTTGACTCACTAAAAAAAGGGCATTGAGAGGAAAGACTTGGTCCCGCTCAGTAATGCTCCATTCAACTGGCTTTCCACTAGCCACACCTGCACTACAAAATTCACACACAAACAGCCCACAACAGCCGGGAGTACAACTGAGCCAGAAATTCAGAGCTGGACCTGAAATGTAGCCCACTGTGTCTAGAGAGTGCAGCCCAAACAGTACAGGTCATTCGCCACTAGACGAAGTCCTCCCAGGGAAAGGGAGGAGGCAGAGTTTGGCTTAAACCGGAAGAGCTGGAAAATGAACACATTTGAAATGTAAGCAGTAACCCCTTTGCTCAACTGTATGCAGCTTAACACAAAAGTAAAGAAAGCAACTTACAACAAGTTGGCAGTTTTTCAAAGGGACACTATTAAGGGCCCAAAAGCAAGCTATTCCGCTGGGTAGGAAAGATAGAAAATGTGGCAAAAGACCACCTTGGCTTAACCACGAGATCTTGCATGATCTACAAAATAAAAAGGAGTCATATAAAAAATGGAAACTAGGACAGATTACAAAGGATGAAGATAGGCAAACAACACAGGAATGCAGGGGCAAGATTAGAAAGGCAAAGGCACAAAATGAGCTCAAACTAGCTACGGGAATAAAGGGAAACAAGACGACTTTTTATCAATACATTAGAAGCAAGAGGAAGACCAAAGACAGGGTAGGCCCACTGCTTAGTGAAGAGGGAGAAACAGTAACAGGAAACTTGGAAATGGCAGAGATGCTTAATGACTTCTTTGTTTCGGTCTTCACCAAGAAGTCTGAAGGAATGCCTAACATAGTGAATGCTAATGGGCAGGGGGTAGGTTTAGAAGATAAAATAAAAAAAGAACAAAGTTAAAAATCACTTAGAAAAGTTAGATGCCTGCAAGTCACCAGGGCCTGATGAAATGCATCCTAGAATACTCAAGGAGCTAATAGAGGAGGTATCTGAGCCTCTAGCTATTATCTTTGGAAAATCATGGGAGACGGGCGAGATTCCAGAAGACTGGAAAAGGGCAAATATAGTGCCCATCTATAAAAAAGGAAATAAAAACAACCCAGGAAACTACAGACCAGTTAGTTTAACTTCTGTGCCATGGAAGATAATGGAGCAAGTAATTAAGGAAATCATCTGCAAGCACTTGGAAGGTGGTAAGGTGATAGGGAATAGCCAGCATGGATTTATAAAGAACAAATCGTGTCAAACCAATCTGATAGCTTTCTTTGATAGGATAACGAGTCTTGTGGATAAGGGAGAAGCTGTGGATGTGGTATACCTAGACTTTAGTAAGGCGTTTGATACGGTTTCGCATGATATTCTTATCGATAAACTAGGCAAATACAACTTAGATGGGGCTGCTATAAGGTGGGTGCATAACTGGCTGGATAACCGTACTCAGAGAGTTGTTATTAATGGTTCCCAATCCTGCTGGAAAGGTATAACAAGCGGGATTCCACAGGGGTCTGTCTTGGGACCGGCTCTGTTCAATATCTTCATTAACGACTTAGATATTGGCATAGAAAGTACGCTTATTAAGTTTGCAGATGATACCAAACTGGGAGGGATTGCAACTGCTTTGGAGGACAGGGTCATAATTCAAAATGATCTGGACAAATTGGAGAAATGGTCTGAGTTAAACAGGATGAAGTTTAACAAAGACAAATGCAAAGTGCTCCACTCAGAAAGGAACAATCAGTTTCACACATACAGAATGGGAAGAGACTGTCTAGGAAGGAGTACGGCAGAAAGGGATCTAGGGGTTATAGTGGACCACAAGCTAAATATGAGTCAACAGTGTGATGCTGTTGCAAAAAAAGCAAACGTGATTCTGGGATGTATTAACAGGTGTGTTGTGAGCAAGACACGAGAAGTCATTCTTCCGCTCTACTCTGCTCTGGTTAGGCCTCAGCTGGAGTATTGTGTCCAGTTCTGGGCACCGCATTTCAAGAAAGATGTGGAGAAATTGGAAAGGGTCCAGAGAAGAGCAACAAGAATGATTAAAGGTCTTGAGAACATGACCTATGAAGCAAGGCTGAAAGAATTGGGTTTGTTTAGTTTGGAAAAGAGAAGACTGAGAGGGGACATGATAGCAGTTTTCAGGTATCTAAAAGGGTGTCAATAAGGAGGAGGGAGAAAACTTGTTCACCTTAGTCTCTAAGGATAGAACAAGAAGCAATGGGCTTAAACTGCAGCAAGGGAGGTCTAGGTTGGACATTAGGAAAAAGTTCCTAACTGTCAGGGTGGTTAAACACTGGAATAAATTGCCTAGGGAGGTTGTGGAATCTCCATCTCTGGAGATATTTAAGAGTAGGTTAGATAAATGTCTATCAGGGATGGTCTAGACAGTATTTGGTCCTGCCATGAGGGCAGGGGACTGGACTCGATGACCCCTCGAGGTCCCTTCCAGCCCTAGAATCTATGAATAAGGACAAAACTGAAACAAGGCAGATGCCCGTAGTAACGTGGCTGGCTCCTGTCAGCTACAATTCAAAACACCTACTTTTCTACCCGTTGTGAAAGGTCAGTGAACACGTTCCGTGCAGGTCTGACTCCCAAGCCTGGAAACAAGGGCCATCCTGGGCAGCGCTGTGCTGTGCCAGGATGGTCAGGAACGGCGTTCCTTCACAATTCCCACATTGTGAGCCAAAAGCACAATGCTGGGCTACCGCTGAAAACAGCCAGACAATACACACAGAAGAGCCCCGTTTGTCACTGATCAGTGGGGCGCTTCTGAACGCAGCAAAACAAGGACACCAGTCAACTCAATGAGCAAAACCAAATCAAAACCAAATTAAAGGCTCACAGAGAAACATTACCAATTAGACACAAAGGCAAGTCTGCTGCCTGGAGACAGCATGCTTTGCACGCTGCATCTCTGTCGGGCCTGGAGTGCAGATGTTCTGGTGCTGAGTTCTCGGCTCTTCACGTGCGGATTTCAGTGCAGAATACTTCGCTATAACTAAAACCTATGCTCGCTGAGATTTTAACTGCATTGGTTAATTTCACTTTTCTGTCTACCACAGAATGCTCGTGCAGCGCTGCTGCCCAACCACTGACATCAGCTGGAGATGTGGGATACTCGCCACTTCTGAAAAAATTCAAAGCCAAGGTGTCAAGTTGGGGACCCAAAAAATCACAAGCCCCTGAAAATATGGGTCAAAGTAGCTGGCCCAAGTTCCTGAAGTGAGTCAGCAAGATAGCCAGCACTGGAACCCAGGAGTTTCCAGCACTCTGGTCTAGGCTGTCTCTTTAGACTTAGAGCCACTGAATTTATTATAACCATCTTCTAACATCTTCCAATTTTACTCCTGTTTATTTGAACAGCAGTTAAAACTCCAGAGGGAAATATTAACTCCTACTGGGCTATGAACAACCTGTTAATTACTAACAAAGTTAGTTAAAAATGATCAACAACATCATTCCCCACAGTAGCTTCATGTTTAAATATTTTAGTCTGAAGCTTTACATTTCTCCTCATTGTAAGACAGACTCATTTGTATTAACCCCCTAAAACCTTTGGCTGCAAGCCCAACAAAATCTCTCCCCTCAACAGAGCCAGAGCGGCAGGGGTTGGAATCCTTCAGGTGTTTGAGGGAGAGCGGGGCCCACACCCATGGCTCAGGCTAGGAGACCACGGAAGCATTACATAAACTTGCTCAAAACTTAAGATGCAACAGTTACCTCAACTATGTTGTATTATAATCCTCCATAATTGGGCCTTTCACTACATGCAGTTGAAAGGACCTGCATTCCATTCTTTAGTCTCATGTGATGCAGAAGGGTGGAGATTTTACCTCTGCAGATACTAGAGTTTATAGCGTAATGCTGACAGAAAGGGCCTTAGCAGGTACATACAATATATGGCTTGCTGTAGCATGTCGTTCCCACCGGCCTCAGGAGCGTGGTCTCCGAAACTCAGGCTATGTGAGGAGGTGATGAGCTGTGGCAAGCTTCTGAAAGAGAAAGATGGATTGTGTGTAAACTAGAGGCTAAAAGATTTAGGACCTGATCTTGCATGACGCTCTGACGGCCTTCAGAGGATTGGGCTGTGAATCCCTACCCTGGAGCTACTATCAGAAGTAGCCTCATTGTTCGTAAACTGTATGAGCAAGTTACCCAAGGAAGCATATTGCGGGCTTTGCTCCCTATGGCCTTACTGCTAACAGGACAACTCCAAACTTCACAACAAGCGCAGACATCCACAAATAAATCTGTTAGTCTTTAAGGTGCCATTGGACTCCTCGTTGTTTTTGTGGATACAGACGAACACGGCTACCCCTCTGATACACAGAGCTATCACTTTGCTCTCTGCTGGTCACAGCCAGCCCTTCATTCTGAGCCATTCAAGTCTCCACGTCGCAATGTGAGTGACCCAGCATCCTCCTGGAGAGCAGGTGCTAGTACGTAGGGCACGGAGGCCCAGCCAACTCAAACAGCCGCCGAGGCTGTGTACACAAGGATGGAGTGTGCAGGAACCTGACTGAAAGGAATGTGCACTGCGGCTTGTAGCTAATCCTTTCAGCAAGGAGATTCTGCACACCCTCACCCCCGGTGCCAGACACCAGCGAAGACCTGCTTTCAGTCGAAAGAAACAAGACAAATGGCATGGTAAAGAGAGGAGTTAAAGTGAGTTACTTTTGCTGTTTTAGAGACTTGACAAGGATTCCTATCAGAGGTAGTAAAGTTATTACAAGGCAATGTACTTAAACACAGCCTGAAATGTATTAACCTTAGGGTGAGGCCTGAAGATCTGTTAATGATTATGTATAAACAGGTCCAATTTTCAACTCTAATTCCCCATAATTACTGACTCCCACATCTTGGTTCACACACCTAGGAGGAAAGGTTAGTGCTAATATTCCAAGATGATAAACACACACTCCTGTATATACAGCTGCAAGATCAGCTGGAATCGAAAAGCTCTGTGGCCGAACCCCCTGAACTGCAAACAGCAGCATTCCTGGAAATAAGAACTGCAACTGCTTCCTATGTTTAAATGTCTCAGGAGTACAGTATCATTTTTACATAGGCCATATTTTTAACCCTTTTTAGTTAAAAACTGATTTGCCATCTGAAAAAGTGATTTTTTTTTTAGAAGGCATACCAATTTAAGAACTACATCACATATAACCCAGAAGCACCTTAGGAAATAAAACCATGCAGATATTTATAATGCCAAGTACCTTTTTGAAGAAATATTCAAGACCAGAACTATAAGACTTTAATCTTACTGCACCTTTAACACAGTCACAGTTGCCACCAAACCATAACCTGGACTGTGAAACAAACTTCTTTAATGGCTATATTCCTTCTAAAAAGGCATCTGAATGTGGTCAAGGCAACACTGGTGCATGCGTGTGAAATGCACAGCCAATTTCAGACACTAAATTGTTTCGTTCTTTCTGAGAATGCTCATTTAGATTGTCAGAATAGTGTATCCTGTGCAAACCTTTCAGCGAGCCAGGAGTCAGGAATTCTGTCTTGAACAGAAGTGAAACCAAACAATTCTATTTACCCAGATTTCATGCTTCAAATGAAACCTGAATGGTGGGTGGGGGGATACTTTGGAGAACCTCACCAACCAGGTGTTCCAACACAGTTTAGTTTCCATCATGTATAAAAAAAAAAACCTGTTAGTCAAAAATCAATAACTTACAAGAATAACTGCTGCAAAGGGACAAATGAACAGAAGAGAACTAACCCAGCAAAGAGGGGAAAACCTGATCAGCCTCTCTGTAAGGAACCTGGAACACCTGAGTGATATTCTGCAGGGCAATTGACCAGCCAGCAGAACAGCAGCAGATGAAACCTAACATTGGCAACATCTTTATTTCAGAACTGCTCTATTAGATAAGTGCATCCCTTCGATCAAACCTAAAATTCATCAGAATATTTGTTCCTTTTCTTCGCCTCTAGATTTTTATCGTGCCTTATGCTACCAGAACGACAGACATTGATTGATAAATAGCAAATGTCTGACCACGTAAGTGGATGAAAACATGCAATCAAAATATTTTCTCATTACAGACAGAAAAAGGTGACCACTCATTTCACCCGAGAGCCGTTAGATAGACTAGGTGAGTTCCCGCACCACCAAACCTTCTCCTAGACCGACTTCCTAGAGATCCTTCTGCACATACTCTAGAGTAGAGCCCTGCAAGGGACTGTTCGTTAATCCTGCTCCCGCTCTTACGGCAGCAGGCCCCGCAGGACTCATATAGACATGACCTGTGGACATGGAGCAACTGTTCACCGTGACCACTGGCATCCATCGGAGAGGAACAAATTAAGTAAAGCAACTCTACCAGCCCCATGAGATCTTGCAGGCAAGTCTGATGCACTTCCTGCTTGGCTCTGTCAAAGGGCTTTTGGGTAAAAAACAGATCTTAACCTAAGCTCTTTTCTTCCATAGCCTTCCCATGTGAACTTGGGAAAGCCTCTTCAGCTCTGTGTAAAATGGGAACCGCCCTGTCTGAGCTCCCTCTCTGGTGTCGAGACCCTACGTTGGGACGTCTCTATGTCAAATTATTAATACACATTGTACAAAGTATGTTTAAGTAGTGTTACAACTGTGATAAAGCAAACAAACCCAAATAGATAATAAAGGCTGGAATGCTGGCCATGCCCTGTGCAGTGTTTGCCTATTTGTCAAGTTGAAGACACACAGTAGATTAATGTTCTGCCTAATTGTAATGGTCTCTTATTACTTTGGAAAACCAGGAAGTTGTTCTACTAGAGCTAACAGAAGTGCTAAACTGGTCAAAAATACCTAGTGTTAAAAGTCTATGATGAAAATGCACAAGTTTGCTACCTTTTTTTTTAAGACTATAATACAGCGGCAAGATTAACTTGAAAACTATTTAATGTAGCACATTACCTGAATTGACCATGTTTAATTCAAATTTCATTCTCTGTTTATTCAGAGCCAAGATTCTTGTTTTATCACTTATGAGTTGCGACTCAGTAGCCTGGGGAACAATTAATTTGGTTACCGAGAGATACATGCAAAGTATCACAGCTTCCCTTCGATTTGATTTTCAAGAGACTTCCCGATAGTTTTTTAAAATATCTTATTGCTGAGCAGCATGGTATTTTTCAAGCCTTCTATTCCAAAGCTCTACGTTACAGGTCACACCCCTCTTCCCTGAGTGTATATTTAGGAAACAACACATTTTTATCCCAAAATAAATTGTTGATCAGGTGAAAACTGAAAGCTGGCTTCTGAAAGGCATCCCTTGACTCGACAGCACAAGCTCACCAGCCTGTCTTTGGAAAGACCCTTTTTCCTACAAAAATAGTGATGTTTGTCCACCTACAGCTACGAGATCACCAAGGACAGGTGTTCCTTTCAGCACCAAACCTCAGATTCTATTGAGGGCAAACTACAACCTGAAGGTGGGTGTGTACCTCCCTACAGGTGTAAATAAAGCCACACCCACACCACAATTCCACCTTTAGAAAACAACAGCATGTCTAAGATGCTGCTACAATGAAGGTAATTACAGCTGCAGTTGGAATACAGTAGAACCCCTTTATCACTAAAGACAACTATCCCGCTGCCAGAGAAAGCTTTATTGTGACGCGCATACAAGAGGGTTAGAGACCTGTGTCATTATTAAAACATGAAGTGGCCATTAAGGGGCTTAGAACACACGAGGGAAACGGGGCACAGACCCAACCAACCAACCTGCCCTTGTGCTGCCTGTTTTAACCCTCCATTTCTCCCACTTCTCCAGACCCTCCCCGCTCTCAAGCTCATCTACACTCAGTCCCTGACAAGGTAAACAGGGAAACTCCAGCTGAACATGTTAATATTTTTAAAGTGTCCCTCCCTCCACCCACACCACCCTAACCCGCACCAAAACTCACTATCCGCCTGCCTGCATCATGACTGGTGAGATGGAAGGAACCTTTTCCAGCAGTCCTGTCAACTCTTTTGTCTTGGCTTCAAGAGAACTCAGGAGCCTGGCTTGGCAAGGACACCACTCCCGGCCTCATTCCCAGCCAGATGACTTTATTACAAGCGAGAACACTCCCTACGCATTTAATGAACAGCGGCAGAAAAACACAGAGCAGCTTTAAACACTCTCCCACAGACACTCCTAGGTAAACTGGAGCGAGCATAAAAGATTTACAGCAGCATTAATTATTTATTTGGTAGTAATACATTCGTACGTGTGCTGGAGAAACTGGAAAAACCTCTCGGGAATTCGGCGGGTCTCTGAATAGCGGCCTCGCCATGACGTGTCCATGTGAAACAGCAGCATCTATGCTCCCCTAGTGTAGGTGTGTGCACAATAGGCCAAATTCTGCAGTCAATGGGACTGGCAGAGGGATTCACGTCAGTGCAGAAATGAGCTCAAAACCAGCCACCTCGTTGTCCCACGCCAGACAGTCAGCCGTAGCATAGCTAACAAAGTCTTCTCCAGTAGTGGGTTTTTTAAGTATCCATTAGAGGCCGTACAATCCAGGAGATAGGATACTGGGCTTCTATTCCCAGCTCTGCCACTAGCTTGCTGTGTGACCTTGGGCAAGTCACATGATTGCTCCGTGCCTCAGTTTCCCTTCCCCACTCTTCCATCTCTGTGCCTCAGTTTCCCTTCCCCACTCTTCCATCTGGTCTAGCACTCATGAAAGCACTTTTGGGCAGGGTCTGTATGAATATGTGCAGAGCCTAGCACAACGGGATCCCAATCCTGGTTGCAGGTCCGGGTGCAACTTTAACAAACTATTAACAACAGATCCCTTAGCACAGCAGGTCCTTACAAAGATGTTTCTGCCATGAGCCATGTACTTAGCCAATGTGAAATCCATTTCGTAAGCTTCTGAAATTGTTTAAAGTCATCAGCCGGAGGAGGTGGGGGTGGCATCACAGCCTCATCTGGTGAGGACGAGGAGATGAGGTTTTGTGGGGTCACCCCCTTGTCAGCTCTCACCTTATGCGCCTCAAAAAAGACTCCTCCTGAGGTTGAGCAGGGAGGAGCCAGGTTCTGTCTCGCATGGCAGTCCCCATGTGAATAGCTAGGCAGCCCCTGGGTCCTGGTATGGTCGCTGAGGGGGCACCCAGAGCTAGAGTCTCTGGCCTTAGCAGCCTCTCTCTCAGGGAAGGTGTCAGGAGAGATGTCTCTAGGCTGGGAAGCAGGAAATCCCAACACAGATAGCTGGGAATCTGGGGAGGGGTGTGCAGCACTGTCCCAAGGCAGGAGCAGAGTGCGGAGGTGATGGTGTTTGTCTGCCTCACCCTGAAGGTCCTGGAGAAGTAGGGGCACCAGGGAAGGTCTCGGTGACCGAGTGGATCTAGGTACTGGCAGTTGTTCATTACAGTAACAATGGACCCTCTGGAGCACCTGAGACAAACAAGTCTTCAGAGAATCTAAATTCCTGCAGGACCAGATCGATTTGCACCCAAACTCAACAAACCTCTGCAAGAGGACCATGTCCGTGGTACGGACTTCTTCAACACAGGCTGTTTAGAGTCTCTGCTGGTGTGATCATGCTTAGATGGTACTGAAGACTTCTTCAGTTCCAAGGCATGCTTTGTACCATGATTCTTCAAGGAGGTTAGTCTTCTACAAAGAGCTCCAAGGAAGACTGGGGCCTCAGCAGTACCCTTTCGGGAACATGAAGGCTCCAAAATAATCAATTTCTCTGGCGACTGAGGCTTTTCTGAGGCAGATTTTCTCTGAGAAGATCCAGAACTCCTCTTTGTGGAAGCACTGCTGGTATCCTCCATGTTTTTATCCCACAAAGATCTAAGCAAGCAGGGTACAGAGGTGGACAGGCCAATATGCTCACTTGGAGACTGATGAGGGGGGTATATGGGCCTGGATCTGAGGCTGGCTGAAGGGAGCGCTCCATCATGAGGAGCCACGTTTAATCAGTATATTTTCTAGATCTGCTCTTGAAGGATGAGCAGGTCTTGCATTGCGATGGTACGTGCAGGTCTCCCCGACAGCAGATACACTGGAAATGCCCATCGCTGCCCGGGAGAGATTCCCCACAGGCGAGGCACCACTTGAATTGCAGGGATCCCAGCACACCATGGAGACAACAATCCCTGAGTGAGAACCCCTCAATACAGGGGGAGGGAAGGAGAGTCTAATGGGAAAAATTACCCTTACACTAGGGGGGAGGACTTATAAAAACTATAAGCTAAAGGAAAAAACGAAAGTAGACTGAGGTGAAATTAAAGACCCCTCAGGGCAAGAAGCGAAGTTGGAAGTGGGCACACTACTAGATGCTCCATGCCAGGCTGAGAAGGCACTGCAGCAGTTTGCTTGCACAGCACTATAAATCCTGGAGCATGGAGAACAAAGAGCTCCAGAGGCATGCACAGGCCGATCGGGCACCGCGCCCGAAAATCTGCGATGGTGGTGCCCGTACACCTGATATGGAGCACCCACAGGGAAGCTATTCGAAGCAGCAGCAAACTTTGGAGTTGGTTTTCCCCACAAAGGAGAGCTATAAAATAAAGCTGCCCACTGCTTGTCCATTTCGAATAGCTTCAAAATGCAGCTCAGAAACCTCCCCGGATCCTCTCAACCCCACCCCTGAATTTTCATGTTTCTGCCAAAAGGAGCCTGAAGCAACTTTGCAGTCAGTCCCGGCTTTCCCAGCCTATAGTCCCGGGACAAGGAAATCCTAGTGTGTGCTGTTGGGGAAGGAGAACAAGGCAAGTCCAGATGTGAGGTGGCATAAAAAACAAACAAGTGAGTATTTAGCTGTTGTTGCCTTTAGGCCAACCCTGACGGAGCTGGTGGAACGATGGCTGGGGGCTCACTATGCACAGGCAGCGCTGTGGTCAGTTTCCCCGCCTCTCTGGAAGGATGTTGGGGGAGAGTGCTGCAAGGGAGTCGAGGAAGGACTGGGGGAGAGCAAAAGGAGGGGGGGAAACATCTCTGGAGTTTTAGCAAAGCAACAGATGATTCGATGATGCAGCAGCCATGTTGGCTCCCACTGGCTTGGGGCTTCTCTACCCACACAGCTGCATTGGCTCACAGTAAACTTTCAACCTGCTTGGTTAATCTGGTGCAGGAGGCTGAGTAGACACTCTGATTTCAGTTTAAACCACGCTGAGTTTGGTTTAGCTTAAATCAATTAAGAATAAAGTTAGACTAAACCAAAATAAGCTGCTCTTAACTGAAATCAGAGTGTCCAGACGGGGCCTTGCACAGGTGTAGGTTTGCATCTAGACAAGACGCTGGGCTCTAACCTACTAATAGCGACTCTTTAGACGTCAGTGGGCCTGCTTCTCCTTTGCCTTGCCCCTTGACATGACCGCTTACTTACTACTCCTGCTCCGCGCTGGGCAGCAGAGTCAGGCCCATTGGTTACCAAGGACGTTGGATTGGTCCACAGGCATTTTTTACAATGAGATGTTAACAAGGCTTGTCTGCTTGAGGTTGTTCTGCGCAGCGGTAGCTAGGCTGGTGCATTTAGACGTGCTGCATCGATGTAAAAAATGATTTGTGTTGGTGCTGCTTGCACCCCTGCAGTGACGTTTGTGCAACAACAAACCTGTGTGGACAAGCGCACACAAAGAGAGACGCATAACCACTCTCCCGGCCCACCCCTGCATTTTAACCTACACCTCTTTAACACTCTGATCACCCCCGGAAATACACCAACCTATTAGAACCACCAAATGAGTTGGCATGTTGCATTAACACAAGGAGCACAAAAAGAAAGTGGACTTTTCATTTCCTACAAAATGCGCAGTGGAGGGTGTTCTCCCTTAGGTCTGTGGAAAGCTTGATTCAATCGTTTTAAAGAACTCAAAATGAAACTAAGACGTATAGATTCATTGTGATTATGAATCCCACTCAGCGCAGAACCAGCCTGATCTAGGAAGCTCTGAAAGACTCCAGACTTCAAAAGCTACCAGATTAGTTCTCCCAGAACTTAAGATCTCCTCAGTGAGGTCACCTTCTCTGAAAAGGCTGTTTATTAAATTGTATTTCTTTATCTGCTTAAGGAAGTTGTCAGCCAAGGCACTCCCCTCCTTTCAGCACATAACTAGGAGTAAACCCCACCCAATTTTCCATCTCCAACACTCACGCATGTGTGTATTCCAATTTCTCACTAGGAAGCATGTTAAAATGGACCTGTTCCCCCCCCATTGTGCATTATACAGATAGGATTCCCAGTAAGGTTAAGTGGAGAAAATAAAGAACATAGTCCGTGAGAAATTTCTCCTGCTATTTGCTCCGGAGTTGGTGGCAGCTGCAACTTCAAATCTGAAATCAGAATTTCTAGGTAAAGTACTAACTAAAAATGCACTGAGTTCAATTGGGAAAAAGCCTTGGGCAGGAGGAGGGAATATTCCGAGTGCAACCGCAAGCAGAGAGAGCAGCTATTTCTGCAAATACCCAGGACTGAAATGTGCACTTCAAAAAAAATATTCTAGTTTGGGGGGAAACCTTTTAATTATTAACCACAGACCTTTGGATAAACAGCACTAGAATTTTTGATGCCTCTAACAGAAAGCTCTATGGAGTGCATGCAGAATATATTTTTAACCTTCCATTAGCCCTCGGTGGAAAAGTGCTTGTAGTCCAAACTAGAGTCAAGCCTTCTTCCTTTTTAAAAGTAAAAAGGGGAAAGGAGTAAACCCTTACCTAGGAATGAAACAAATGTATTGTTCCTTTTTTGTGATATAAATTATCTCAATGAAAAGAAAAACCAGTATGAGTGTGGATCAAAGTGATCCAGTCTCACAAAGAACGGCTTTTAGCAAACATGAATTGTAAAAATCAGTGTCGTAGAAAGAAAATACAGCCCTGTTTGAAGTCTCAGTCATGTGGAAAACCTCATCTGGCCACAGAAGGCCAACCCTATCAACAGTAAATTCAGATTACTACAGACTCTACTGCATCTCGGTTTAACAATTCATTCAGCCCCACAGGGATTCAGTCGACTGGCACAAGCCTCCAGGATGCCTTCCTTATGCTAGAGCTACTATAGAGAGAGGGACTCCTTGGGATTAGCCTCAGCATCCCAGGAAAATAGATCCTGGAGGTTTGTTTTCATACCCTGTGTAAAGTAAGCTGCAGCTAGCCCAGCTGGGGGGAAGAGAGCACAGAGATGAACCACGTACCCTTTTGACTCTTTAAAGAGCATTTACAGGGACAATGTCAGGGCTAGCGAGCTTAAAATGAGACCTGCCAACTTCATGTATACCCCAGAGGCGCCTGTAACCCATTGCTCTGATCAGAAGGCTCCCTCTTCCCTTCTGAGCAACCAGGCGATGGAAATTCCCAAGAGTCCTGTCTGCAGACAGCAAAGTGGGATCAATTTTGCTAGGAGAGGCAGGAGGGAGGGTTCAAGACCCACCCCTTGGGGCGGGGGGGAGTGGGAGAAGAGGTTGCTGGCATTTTAGATCCTGCTCCAGCCTTGGCTTGGGAAGAGGAGAGATTTCATTTTTTAAAGTGACAGATTTCACAGGGAGATTCTCAGTACCCACAGATCCTTAGGTGAGGGAAATGGGCCCTGCTTCATTGACTTAAGCTGTGCCTATGTGCACCAGGGGAGGATCTGACCTGTGCCCCTCAAATCTATTGCTTGTGAACTACCAAACAATCCGAAGGCTGCACCAGAGCCCTCTAGAGCCCAAGATGCCTAGTTCTGATGGGACATCACTTTACTGGGGCAACAAATGGCTTCTGGGTACGTTCTCCACAAGGCGGACAGCTGCAGACAAATTACAACTGTCCTGTTTAACTCCCAAGGCAAAGAAAGAGGCGCCTCTGCTCAGCACACTTGCAAAGATAAGCCCTCAAATATCACGTCTGGGAAGAACACAGTTGGTTTTAAAGACAAGGCCCAGGCTGTGATAATTGCTCCTTCTAGGATGAAATTATTCCACAGCAGAAACTCCACAAAGGAGAACAGCTGTTCTGCAAGGGGAAGGGTTTCTAATTTCACTAAGACCCACATTCTGAACACATTATTGCAAAAAGCCTTATAAAACGTGTGTCATTTTTACAGGAACGCTGACCAGGTCTCTCCTGCACCTTCAGCTTTGCTTTGAACTTCTCTGCCTAGGAACATCTACGAGATATTCCGAGTCTGTTCATCTTAGTATTACGGTACTGGGGCCATAGACATAACTGAGCGCCGCATAGACTGGAATATACTTATCCTCACACTCACATCAGGCAGGGGAGTGCTATTATATCCCCATTGGATAGATGGGGGATTGAGACACAGAGAGGCTAGGTGAGCTGCCCACCGTCACAAAGTGAGTCGGCGGCGGAGCAGGAGATTTGAACCCAGGTCTCAAGTCCAGGGTAGTGCTCTAACCACTGGGCCATCCTTCCTCTCAATCAGGGCACCCTGAATTCTATGGCACTTGGAGGCTAGGTTGCAATAAGCTTGTAAGTTGTGGTGGCAGCCTAAAGACAGTCACTAGTGCCAACTTAGTGAATTCACACACACCCCTTATTCTAAATCGAACAGCCATTTCCCTCCTTTTAGCCAGGTTCAATGAACCAATCTCTAAAATACATTCACAGCATGAGTGTGACCTTGAACGCACCAAAAAGTCTGCTGTGCTTTCATGCCAGTGGCAAAGCAAGCAAAACACACTAGCAAATCAGAAGGCGGGGCTTTGTAACGGGGAAAATGACTCATACAAAGCGCAGGAGAAGAGAGAATCAGCCCAGTTTGTTTCCCCCACGACAGAGGGCAAAGGTTTGAACTGCCACTAGCAAACAATCACGCGCCAACTTTGCGAACACACCTGACCTGTTTGTCCTTCCTGTTTTCCAAAGAGCATTTATGCAAAGCATCAACGTAAGTGAAGAGCTAGTTAATTAATAAGCATTCCCCCCTCCTCTCTGTGCTCTTCGCTCACTCTGAGGTTTAAATACATTGCCTGGCACTAAAGACCTTAGAGACAAGATAATTCTTTGCTAGATCAGTGCAATTAGGGCAAAAAATATAAAAATTGTAGAGACTGAGGCAAGGGCACAAATACAGCCAACAACCCCACAGGTACCGCAACAGGAGCCACACTTCAGACAGCTTTTACCCTAGGCCCACGGTTTAATTCAGTTCCCGCTTAAGTAATCTTTTGAAAGAGGTCTCGCTCAAGCTTTAGGGGGTTGTTTAAAGAGAAATCAATGACTTTAGTAAGTTGTTGCATTCCATGAATCCATGCAATGACATGGTTACACCATTTTCAGAAGCAGATCCAAGACCAAAGCTCTACAGATGCACTCCTCGGCTGGAGACGGACATCAAGGGTTTGTCACTCACATCTGGCTACTCCTGCTGCTAATTCAACACTGTATAAAGTAATAAAAAAGTAATAAAGCTGGGACCCTCATTTCTTCTATCCAGATGGGATGGGCAAGGCAGTTGGTGCCCCCCCAGCTCTAATGTAAGTCAGAGTACACCAGCTAGGGCACTGCAAGGTCTCTTCTGCACAAGCATTTCTCATTATTGCACGAGCACCAGTGCAGCATTAGTGTAGTCGGAACATCGTTAGCCACTCGTGTCGTACACCGTGTCATCCAGACCTGTTCTGGGCAGCCTGCTCTATGCTAGGGCTCCCATCGGCACTTATGCAGTGGTGGGAAAGTGAAGAGAAAAATGCACAGTCCAGGAGATTTTGTTGACATGGTAGCGTGCCACAAAACACTCCTCTCTTAGTCAGCAGAGAATGTGCATGCATCTCTGCCCCTGCCTGCCAAAGGAGCAGTTGGCCAGAGTTCAGGGAATGTCATGGCATCAGGGTACACATCAAACTAGTCTATCGTGCAGCTGTGATGAGAGGGCATCTGTACTGCAAGCCATGCCAACGCTTTCCAGAAGAGCAGCAGGTTTGGACTGTGGCAGCAAGAGAAAGTGAGTGTGTGTGTATTGGAGACGGGAGAAAGTTACACATGACTGAACCAGGGTCTCCTCAATTCAGGTAGGTTGGGCCTAAAACAAATACAAGTACACCTCTACCTCGATAGAACGCTGTCCTCGGGAGCCAAAAAAATCTTACCGCGTTATAGGTGAAACCGCGTTCTATCGAACTTGCTTTGATCCACCAGAGTGCGCAGCCCTGCAACCCCAGAGCGCTGCTTTACCACATTATATCCGAATTTGTGTTATATCGGGTCGCGTTATATCAGGGTAGAGGTGTATTCAGTTTGGTTAAAAAGGGGAGTTTTTTAGCTTGTGGGGGTTTTTTGGATTTGTTTTTTTAAGGGTTGGCTCTGATTCTCCATCTCCCTGCGCCTTGTGCACTCATTTTCACTTGTGCAAAATGGATGCAAACACTGGCATTCTGATTTGGTCGTGGTTCACACTCAATTTGCACGGGGTTAAACATATGCACAAGGTGCAGGATGACAAAGAATCTGACACTTTGCGCTTCATTCTGTTGTAATTCTAGTGAAAGCGGTTTGTTTTAATTGAAACATATCCTTTGTAGCCTTTGCAACCCGGACAGTGCTGGGTCATGAGAACCTGAACGCTGTGACCCGGTTTGCACTGCCCAAGGCACGTGAAGTGCAGTAAGTAAAGAGAGTATGAATGGGGAAAAGAAAACTCAATTGTTTAAATTTTTCTAAGACCTTTTAACAATCTCAAGTGTTCTTAGGAACACCTCATAATAGATTACAAAGAAATGCCCTCCTTTTCCATCCACAGAACATCTCTGGAATTGATTTGCACAACTGGAATCCAGGACAAACTGCAACGTGAGTGGGCAACATGAAAGTGACAAGTTTCATCTGTGTCCCCTGGGGATCTCCTGCCCATTTACTGCAAGGTTACCACACAGACGCACAGCAGCAGACTCCCCAAATAAGTGCTCCGTGTCAAACCTGACAAGCATTTGCAAGATGGGCGGGTGGCAACGTTTCAGGGGCACAGGGTCCACCTTAAAGACATGCCAAACACATCTTGATAAGAGCAACCAACCCCTGGTGCAGGAGAATATCAAATTCATGTGTGCAGGATACACACACGTTTCAAACTACACAAAAGACAAATCAGATCATCTAGGAAGTTCTCGCTGAAAAAGCACTGCCTTTGGAGTAAACACTGGGGCAGTTTTTAAAGTAAAAACTGGTATGTGCAGCGTCTGTCTTTATGAAAAGCAGCCCCCACGCTCACTTTGGAAATCTATGCTAGATAAGCCTCTGCCATCCAGCAGAAATCAGATTACAAAATAATCACTTACATTTGTCAACTGTTTTGCCCTTTATTTTTCAGCTCGTAGTACTAACCTTTTTTTTTAAAACCACAACATTGGCATAAGAAGCCATTTTGTTTCTTACATCTTTAAGAAGTTTGCTCCCATATTGAGGCTTCCTAATCGTCAGCCTGCACCCAGAGAAATATTTTAAACCTGTGATGAAGCCACGTGTCAAGGTAGTGGTAAGAGAGCACCTCACACAATCTTAGCGCAACAAAACTATTCCCAGCTACTCTAAAGGACTAGCCCCCGGCCTGATAACATTATGCAATTTCTTCCTACATCAAGGGTGGATGTTTCCAAGCAGTTTGACCAATTGCCCTTCACATCTCCCCCGGCCCTTGTCACAAGAGCTCTTCCTTTAACTTTAGTTTAAAGGCTCAGTTAACTTGCAGCGTAGGAATGTCTGTACCACTCCTCTCCTATTAAAGACTTAGTGTTCATAATGGCATATTGAACGGAAGTGCTTAACCTCTGCTCTGGATACAGGGATGAATAGACTCTTTATACATCCTCACAAGCCCAAGATGAGAGCAAGCCCATTTCACGTTTATCCCACAAGACCTTGGTTCATTTATTTCTCACTATTGTCTTTCCCCAGAAAGCACCTTCAGGTGCGGTTTATACAGGGAGAATGGGAGTTCCTGTGCCCCTGTGCTAAAGAACAACTCGGAATAGGCACGGTTACTGCATTTCACAGGAGGAAAGAGTTTCTGCAAATAATATCCTCGATGCAATCAGGGTGGGGAGGCCAGGAGAGGAGGAGTTCATAGTCTAAAGGCTTATCTTTCCTGAGAGTAAAGGTTATTTACGATATTGATGTGCCAGCTTCGGATGTAAATACCATTGAAAAGATTAAAAATATTTTGTTTAAATGGTTAACCGATTAAGCGGCTGGGGCTGATCCCACCGGCCAGCATGGCTTGGGATGGGCCCGGGCCCGCTCGGGCTGGGCGGCACTGCTCCAGCTGGGTCCGCTCCGGCCAGGCGGCGTGGGGCCACTGGGGCCGGTGGGCTAATGGGTAAGACCTGTGCTTACCGGTTAACATTTTACATCCCTAGTGCCAGCCTCCTCCCAGCTCAAGGTAACAGCTTCCTGATTTGAAGGAAGGAAGGAGTTCTTGTCGGGCTGGGAAAGGAAAGCCTGTAAAGTGCAGTTCCTCATTCTGTCACTCCACACTGCAAACCTACAACGTGCTTCTCTTGGAACACAGTCTCCAGGGAAGGAAAGAGATGCCACGAAACGGTCACAGGGTCAGCAGATCCACCCATAGAGACTCTAATGCTGATAATTTTACATCTAATTTGATTGCAGCTTCTATTTCAGAAAACTCGAGAGAGCTGGGTTCTGGCATAATAAAGAGCAATACTTATCTAGCTCACTGCTCTCAGGACTTGATCGAATTTAGAGGAAAGAACGTAATTGTGTTTGTGAGCACAGCCACTTCATTTGCGGCCAAGAGGTCAGAGACACTTAGCTCTGCTTTGAGTCTCAGACAGATATGGATAGTTAGCTACAGCATGGCAGATTTTCTTAAGCAAACAGATTTTCAGGCCCACACCACACAGGATCCTAAAGCACTAGCCAATATTATGTCCCAATACCCTAAAAATAAATCAATAAATCAAAGAGGAGGAGGGGTTCTTCACTTACAGTAATATTAGGAGATCTGGGTTCAATCCCCAGCTCCATCACAGACTGTGTCACCCTGGGTAAGTAACTGCTTCTCTCTAGGCCTCAGTTTCCCTTCTGTAAAATGGGGGTAATGACCCTTACTTTCTCCCAACGCCGTTCTGCTATTTAGATTGCAGACGCCTGGGGCAGGGACTGTCTCTTAGTCTGTGTCTGTGCAGCCCCAGCACAACATGGCCCCAATGGCCCATCGGAATACAAATAAGTTCTCCATGGTTTTCAGGAGCCACTACCCCATTTTCATTCAAGATAGAATATCACAAAACTATCAGCTGTTGCCACAAGTCCCTAAGTAGCAGCCAAGCTCTCTAACAGTCTAGTCCAGTCGCTGACCAGAAAGACACTTCTGCCATCAATGCGACAATGCAGTGGCTGGCTATTTCTATGCAGATAAAATAAGCCTTCTTAGACTCCTCTGAGTCACACCCAGCTAGCTCTGGACTGCTCTGAGGAGAGTCTGCCAGCCTGCAGATTGCCTAGCAGGAGAACTGTGCTAATGGAGCTGCAAAGCATCAAATGCCGCTGTGCTACAAGACAGGCTGCGTCAAATGGGCCGTCCTAAACCTTGTCAAATCCTTGGTCCTCTCCTCCCAAAGACAAAATCAGAAGACCAATCTAGAACACCACATTTCATCCCATTCCAAAAGTGGAAGAGATCCCCAGTTCATTCATGGCTTCCCCCATTTGTGGGCTACAGCTCATGCCCTGCATAAAGGTTACTTCAAACCCATTACATATCCTTACACAAAAGACAAACCTATGCAACGTATTCTCTCTCTCTCACACACACAGCCTCTCTGGAGACCAATTTACAAATCTAACATCCTGACACATGTGAGTCAGGCTTAGTTTGTCACGAGAGCAACTGGGAAAGGAAAAGGCCAATGGCAACACCTGTTTTAATTTAGGCAAGAATAAGAACAACATGCAATGAACAACGAAGGCCAGCAAATGTTAAGTGGATGCTATGAACAGAATAGGATGTTTGCTGTGTGCGCATAGTAGATTTCCTTAGCAAAGCCCCAAAAGTCTCAGTGAGAAAGAAAGGTCCCACCAGACGCTTTAGAAAGGAAGAGGGATCATGCAATGGGAAGACGAACACTGTTCACACATCAGTGGCAGAGCCAGAACCAGAACCGAGGTGCCGGACTCCAGTCCAATGCTTTAATCACTGAATCATGCCGGCATGGGGAGCGAGTCACCAGTTACCTTGTCCGCTGCCCTCTCCTGCACCACAGCACATAACGTGATTAAAGCACACGCTACCCTTAAAAGTGCGCCATATGCTTTTCAAAGTAATGGGAGTCCCCCCCATAGTATTACCCAGGGGAATGGTGAGATGTGGCACAAAGGAAACAGACTCTGTCAGATTGGTTGGGTTGCTAGAGACAGCTGCTGAGTAAGCAAAGGCAGGATCAAGAATTAAAGAGCTACACCATTTGCTACCTTTGCTAGCAAACACTCACTGAAACTTAGAGTCCAGTCTAAAGCATTTGCAAAAGCACCACGGATATTTTCCTGAAGGAGGGTGCCTCGCGAGGCAAATTACAGAATGAAAATTATCTGCGTTATCAGGAGATGGAAGCCCATGAGGAGACAGCCTATTACACAGTTTGATTTTCCGCCTCACTCTGCGTTTCCTCCTGCAACGTTTGCTAGCTCAGTGGCTCCTCTACGCAGCTTTGGCATAAAGGCCAAGCATTTAAAAAGAGATCTCTTGCCTCTAATTCCCCATTACTTGGCAAAGCGAGGAAGAATAAGCATGAGGCGACTGCAGTAGGAGTTTGGGTTAATCGTCGTCTAGTGGGGCCCAGCAGCTCTACGTTCCCATTGCTACGATCATCGTACCGAAGAGGAAGCACCTCACATTTTTGACGCGTGGAATTCTTATTTCGGCAGGTCTGCACTAAAAGGGACCCACAAGGAGGCTGATGGCAGTGGGAGGTCTGTGCCTGGAAGAGGAGGGTTATTCTGGGGGCTGAGAGAAATTCACTCAGTGCTGATGGACATTCCGAATCCGAGCGAGAGATCGGACTGCTGTAACGTTCTACCTGGCGCCATGCAGATACCACACCTGGGGCAGAATGCTGCACAGAGCTGCACATCGGGACCACATTAGACAAGTGCTCTGAGACAGGCATTGGCTTCCAATAAGCTTCCACAGGGAATGAAAGGTGCTGGTTTTAGCCCTAAAGACTGATTACTAACCTTACCAAAAGCATGGCTCTTCAAGCAGTATTTCTATTCGTAGTCCACTCTCGCTGCATGTGAACCCAGGCGCTCATGACCGGAATGGGGCTGCACCTACACCACCCTCGGACCTCCCCTCCCTGAGTACAAAGGGTGAAGCAGGCCCAATCGCCCCTCAGTTCCTTCGCCAACACAGAATCCAGGTGTTATCAGAGGCCACAGTAGCAGGGAAGGAAGGTGGGTCCACTCTTAGTGACTCAAACAGTAACCTGACAGGTCTGAGGTGGGCACACAGGCAAATCAGACAGTGATCGGAAGGCAGTTCTGCACAGACATCAGACCTAGAGGCCTCTGTGAGGGAAGAGTATTTCGTAAGTGTGTGTGTATCGATCCCCAGGTAGCTGCCCTACAAACTTCAGAGATGGCCACACTGATGTTGCCTGGGCTCTAGCTGAGTGAGTTGTGGGCCTGCCTGGTGGTCTAGACACGCTAGCTGATACCAGTTTAGTGCAGTCAGTCAGTGGCCCATTTGGAAAGCCTTGGGAATGAAAAGCTTGACTCCTTTCCTTGTCCGCAAAGCAATAAACAATCTAGCAGAGGCCTTGAATCGTTTGATTCTACCAAGTAAAAGGAGAGCCCGGAGTGCACCTAAGGTCTGAAGCCTGACTCCCCTTGACTGGTGTGTGGTTTACGGAAGAACACTGGTAACGTTCCATCTCTTTTAGATGGAAGTCAAAGATCCCATTAGATAAAAATATTGGATGGGCTTGTATGGTAACTTTGTCCTATGGAAGACAAGACATGGTGGGCCTGCCATGACATACTTGCCACTGAAACAAAACACAAAGTATCAGAACTGCTCCAGGAGTGGGGGAAGCCCTGGCTCTCAGATGAAGGAAGGAAGAACTGGGCACCCCTCTCCTTTTTTTCTGGGGAATTAGAAAATGAGACTAAAAACCCTTACCCCTGAATGGAGGCAGAAACTCTTCTGTCACCCCAAGAGACAGAAGCGAGTCCACTTCCTGTTGCGATAGGGGCCTTGCAGGAGGACAGGGAAGAGAGTTGTCCCACCTCAATGATTTCCAGCACCCAGTGGCCCAGACAATAAAACAATCAGTCTCCAAATGAGGTAGAAAAGGGGGGGGTTCAGAAGTGAGTCATGTGGTCCTCAACCACACTGTCCAATTGGCAAGGAAGAAGCTGAGGGGCTTCGTTTACGAAACTGCTGTTTCTATGAAATTCCAACAGCTTTTGAGGAACCTGCCTAGAACGTGTCTGCTGTCTACCCAGTCTTCTTCTAGGCTGTGGGGTCTAAATACCTAGAGAACTGAGAGAGGCCCAGGAATCCTTCAAGGAACACACCACCTCCTCCGTTTTATTGCTGAAAAGTTAGCACCACCAGTTGTGCTCTGCACCTCCCCAGGGAGTCCCAAAGATTGCAGACATGGTGACCTCTCTCATTACAACAGAAGTTGCCACAGATCTTCCGAGATCAGACGCATCAGTCGCTGCCTGGAGGGAGGTTCGTGCCACTCACTGCTCCAAGGCATTTATGCTCATCTCTAGATTCCTGATGGCGCTTGTTCGCAAACTCGCTCACCTTATGCCAGTGAAGATAGTCAGACCTAGACAATAATGCCTGGTAGCTGGCAATTCCGAGCTGGAGTCTGGCAGGAGTAATCCTTTCTCCCGAACAAGTCCAGACATTTTAGTTCTCTCTCTGTAGGCACTGACTTGGCTCCCCGTTGTCTAGATCAGGGTAGGCAACCTATGGCACGCATGCCAAAGGCGGCACGCGAGCTGATTTTCAGTGGCACTCACACTGCCTGGGTCCTGGCCACCGGTCCGGGGGGGCTCTGCATTTTAATTTAATTTTAAATGAAGCTTCTTAAACATTTTAAAAACCTTATTTACTTTACATACAACAATAGTTTAGTTCTATATTATCGACTTATACAAAGAGACCTTCTTTGTTAAAATGTATGACTGGCACGCGAAACCTTAAATTAGAGTGAATAAATGAAGCCTCGGCACCCCACTTCTGAAAGGTTGCCGACCCCTGCTCTAGATCCTACTTGTGTAGCTGTTGCAACCAGCGAACCAAGCACTGGACATGTGTAAAAACATTCAAAACTAGATGAAGGCACCTGCTACCACTTGTCGGCTTTCCTGAATGTTCAAGGAGCTGATGCTGGCATTTGCCACAGGTGGTGTGCTTGGCCAGCAGAAGCTTGTTGATTGGCACTGCCAACCTCTCTGGCATCAAGGAGTGGAGAAGATCTAGAAGCTTGTGGGATTTCCAGAGCATCTGCCAGCCTTCGAGGCAAGCCTGGAAGAGTTTTCTATTGGTCAGAAGGGGATGGAGTAGCAGGAGCCAGGACTTCACTGGGCCACGAAGGAGAGAGAGAGCAGCTGGAATGAGTTCTGCCAGCTGATGGTGGCAGTTGCTCAGACTTGGCGCAAGGCCTTTGGGGCTGAGGACGGTGCTGCACCCTACGGGATCTTATTGGAGCTACTCTAGAAGGAGCCATGGAGGAGGGTCTCTGTCAGGTATCACGCCAGGTATACAAGATCCAATCTGGCCAGGGTTGAGAGCCCTAGGAGACAGGAGCAGGGTGCCACTGTGGGGTACCAAAGGGAGTGTCTCTCTCAACACCCTTTGCCTGCAAGAGTAAAAGGACCTCGAACCCCTCTCAGATGACATGGAGCCATGAGCAGAATGGGATCCGGGACAGTATCCAGGAGCAGCTCTCCTACTACCCTCAGAAGCGGAGTGGAAGACGTTATCTTGGAGTTTCTGTAGGGGTTGCTGGATGTGTTATACGGAGCTCCCTTATCTGTGCCTCAGAACCACTCAGCACCCGTGTCCGGCCAGCAGCTGCTATCAAAGGACAAACCCTCACTGTAGATGTTAGTAGCGGCCACTCAGGAAGCACCAACACCTTGAAGGCACTCGGTACCAAGAAGGTCGTTACTACGAATGGCCTGTGTGATGGGACGCCTGTCCCACACTAGGCTCTCAGGGGTTAATAGAGCCCTTGGGAGGCTGCGCGGGAGGCAGCCAATCAGAGAGGGGCTGCAAGGAGCAGCCAATCAGGGCTGGGCCAGCCCGTATAAGAAGGGCTGCAGAGCAGTCTCAGTCAGTCACTCCCTGGAGCCTGAGGAGGGAGGAGGACTGGTTGTCTTGTAGACTGAAGGCAGCAAGCTCCCTGGACAGAACAGTGCTGCAGGCAGAGACCCAGGGAGCTAAAGGCAGCTCCAGGCAGGCTGCAGAGATCTGCAGGCTGAGGCCCTGAGACAAGGGCAAAGAGAGTGCTGGGGCTGCGGGAAAGCAGCCCAGGGAGATCTACAGAGGAGTCTGAGGGGATGCAGCAAGTGGCGGCCATCTACAGGGTCCCTGAGCCGGGATCCGGAGTCGTGGATGGGCCCGGGTCCTCCCCTCCCAAGTCACCCCTGGGGAAGTAGCTGGACAGATATTGCAGAGCCCCCGGAAGCGGGGAACCCAGAGCATAACATGGCTGGAGGGCTGTGTCACTGAAGAGGCCCTGGGAGTGACGTGGGTCCCAGAGCAGAAGTGACGGCAGCAAGGCACCACCAGAAGAGGGTGCACTGGCGAGAAAAGCTAATCCCTGTGACAGCCAGCAGGAGGTGCCAGAGGGGTGAGTCGCATCCCGTCACAGCCTGTTGGAGACAGACAGCACCAGAGTAAGAGGCGCTGCAGATGTAGGTATCGAGGTCAGTGCCAGCACTAGGAGCCCCGCTGACAGTACCACAGTTCCTGATACAGACACAGCTTGAAGCTGCTTCTTAGCTGGTACCGAAGCTCAGCGACCAGAGTCCTTCGGGTCTTTTTGTATTCTGGGGTATTTTATTCATGGGATGGGCACCCAGCAGATGGGGTGGATGCTTATAACTATATTTCAGAGTCCATAAAAACAGAGCAAATTCGCAGTTGATAGTAAAAATTATTATAATATCCATGAAGCACCAAGGGGCAGTTTCTTATAGGATCTTTTGGAACTGCTAAATCCAAGGAAGTTAGATGTGCCTGTCAGATTTAAAAGGCACAGATTTACTCCTGCATTAAACACTATTGTAAAGACTTTATAGGAACATAAAGACTTTTCATCCTTGAATCTCAAAGTGCTTCTCAATGAAGCTACACAACCGACTCTAACATGGTTCTAGCCTCATTTTAAAGGGGGAGTGACGAGACTAAGAGCTCAGGTGGCCTGAATCCCAGTCCTCTTTTGTCTGCAGTAGAGCTCCCATTCCATCCCTTGCCAGCTCAACCGTGTCCTGGGTTCACCCAGAGCTGGAGTACCTGGGGCAGTGCAGACCAGACATGCCAAGGAGGAAATTTGCCTGACAAAGCTCTTTTATATGCCTTTAATTTTTCTGGGTAGGAATACTGTTGCCTGGAGTCTGACCTGAGCTTTGCATACAGACAAGTGGGGAGGGGAGGGGGGAGGCGCACCAGCTGGAAAAAGTCAGATGCAGGTAAAAGCCAGCCCAGAATAAAAACCACAGTCAACAGCTAACACTGCAGCCTCCAAACAGAGAATTAGCAAGGTAATTAAACTAAAAGGTTCACGATTTTGTGATTAATTAGGGTTGGTTAAGGCCAAATAATCCCCATTGCTGAGCAATCAGGATGCCATTAATTTTCCTATTATAAAAGAAAATACATCAAACAGATGGTTAAACATCAGAGCCACAATATGGATAAAGCGCTAATTCAGGCCCGTCACAAGAACACCGGGAAAGGACATCGCACCCACTCAGCAGAGAGGCACAACAGAGCCCAGATGCTATTTGTTCACATTTATTCTCCAGACTGAGCCTGGGATTAGAAAACTAGACCTCCACCTATTTATCTGATGGAGACGGTGTAATTGGAGAGAACGCAGCATTCATGCTGGGTGTCAAACTAAATTAACAACAACATATATCAACTGGTTTGTAACTGTGGGCAGATTCAGACTTGTCCAATTCTGGAGGCACATCAGCTGGAATATCCAATTACTGTAATTTTAAGATTCCTTGAACAGCAGCTTTGGGCGCTGAAGGAGGAAATGCAGCAACTCATCTAGATGCCCAATAGGCTTTAGCCCGAGTTCCATAGATTTTCAAAGCCAAAAGGGACCATTCTGACCACCTACCCCGGCCTCCTGCATAACCCAGGCCAGAGACCTACACTCACGGAGTCTTTCTACCTGCCCATATGTTGAAGGTGAGCTAGAGCAGGTATTTTAGAAATATGAAGTTCAGTGAGAGTTAGGCCCATCAGCCATGCTGTTTCGGAGGAGTGAGGGGGCACACTGACCTCGCCTTGTTAAAGCCGGGGGAAACCTTCCCCGAGATATTTTTTTTCTTATTGGAGTCAACTGATGATGTCAGAAGACAGAAGCAGATGAGGAAATGTCTGCTATTAAATAACCTTGTTCCTCTAGTTCGCCATTTAATTAAAATCTGTCCATCTCCAGGATAAGAAATATTGCCTATTAAATTGTCAGGGAACTCTGAGCCGTGGGCTGCCTGCTAATGCCTACACTCCCAAGTGTACTTCCACTAACAGAATACCAATTGAGAGAGAGAGAGAGAGAGAGAGGCTGATACTCACTTCCTCCCCCACACACAACACATACACATAGGAAAAAAGACTCTCAGCCAACCTCATTGGTCTACATTAAACTGAACGCCATGGAAGGTAGAGTGCGGGCAGAGCTATTCCATCGAGGCATCGTAGGAATTTCAAGAAAGCAAGGAGAGTCTCTGGCTCAGCAAAGAGCGTGAGCTGCAGCGCACAATGGGGCTAGTGAAGGATGAAGTGCAAGGTTTTGTTGATTTAAGGTTATGTTTATTACAGCTTCCTCATACCCCTCAGTCCTTAAGAGCTCTCCACGTGACAAGGCAATGCTGATGGAATCGCCAATCTGGTCGCAGAGGCATACAGGCACATAAGGAAGCAATGGATGAATGGAACAGGCACACATACAAGCGAGTGGGAGCTTGTTCCAATCTCTTATTATTTGTATTAAAGTACTACCTACAGGCCCCAGCTGGGATCGGGCCCCATTATGCTAGGCATCATGTGTATACAAGGTAAGAGAGAGTCCCTGCCTCAGAGAGCTTACCGTCTAAACAGACAAGTCAAAGAAAGAAAGAAAGAACTGTCATCCTCATTTTACAGATGGAGAGCTGAGACTCAGCGTGGTTAAGGGCCATGCCCAAGGGCGCCCCATGGATCAGTTAGCAGAGCTGGGAATAGAACCCAGGTCTCCTGACTCCCAGTGCCCTGCCTACTAGACAGCACTGCCTGTCACGCATCCTGCGCTTACAGAAAGCAAGCTCTTCAGAGCCCGGACCAATCACATTTGAGACTTCACCTCCTGTATACCAAGCCACTCTATAAATATACTGAGACTTCTGTTGATATAGCAGGTATGGGGTGTTAGAGGCTGATAAGACTAGCTGATCCATTATCCTAACACATTCTTATTGTGCAATAGGTACATTAAGGAAAACAGCAGTTGTTTGAACAGCAGCTTCCTCACAAAGCAAACTAGCGAGGTTTCATTTTTATATTTTAGATGAGAAAGCAGCCTGTATGATAGAGTCAGTCTGAAAAAAACTTCAACGGAACAACAAGCTATAAACTCCCAAGTACATGAGAAAAGTGTTTTTGCTACCCAGGCAACGCACCACCTGCCTCAACAGGGCATTTGTTAACATGTGGGCTCTCTGGATGAACCATATACAGGATGTCTGTTACCAATTCCAATCAACAGAACACAGAGAGACCCCCAAAAACAGGTTTCCAAAGGCAGCTATTTCCAAAGGAACAGTGTCAAGTGATGGATTATAATCCTGGTGGTAATCCCAAATAACCGTTCCCGTTGAGTTTGTGACTATTCGGCAGGGATCAGCGTCTGAAAGTCTGAACAGGCAGAAAATTTCAGAGAAGAGCTTAAAAGGCAACAATGGCTTTTTCCTGGTAGGTGTGCTGGGGTATCGCACGTGGTAACAGCACGGCCTGGAAACTAAGCTAGAGAATGCCAGCAGAGAGAGCCTTTCACCTCCGCATTACCAAGGGTCCAAGTCCGAAGTGCTTGGAATGCACCTCCTTCAGTGGA
Source organism: Terrapene triunguis (assembly GCF_002925995.2). Taxonomy (NCBI): domain Eukaryota; kingdom Metazoa; phylum Chordata; order Testudines; family Emydidae; genus Terrapene; species Terrapene triunguis. The sequence goes on along the minus strand of NW_020664868.1, from coordinate 159,990 downwards.
ATTGGCTACATACAAACCTATACACCCAGGTTTTCCCCTGTAGCATAGTAATTGGCAAGGTTCTGGCCAGCCTGTGATCTCCAGCAAAGAGCAAGAATTTCTAAATACAGCTTAAACTTGGTAAGAAGCTATTTAGACTCCTCGTTCAGTTGATGGGAGTTTTACTGCATCAGACAGCTGACAAAAGGGGTCTCCTGAAATGCTCACTAAGTGAATGTACGATAGGTACAGGAGTGCCATCGTCTGCTGGGTCAAAACTTGAGGGAACTCTGCATTCAAAGAAAAATAAAAACAAAACAAATTCATGGCAATGGGAAATGATACGGGCCAGTTAATTTTAGTGTAACAACATTAAACGGGGTGCTGGAAATATCAGAGTGTTTGGGAATGGTTAAGTAACCCCATCCAAGGACTCCAAAGCACTGCATACAGAAAGAGTTTGGCCTCCCAACAACTGCCCAAAGTGGGTCCTGCTCCCCATGCAACAGGCAGGAAAACTGAGTGTACATCTACAGCGCAAAAAAACACACAACAACAAACACCCTATAGCAGCAAATCTCAGAACCAGGTCAACTGACTCGGGCTTGCTCAGGAGGGCTAAAGATAGCAGTGTAGACATTCCCACCCAAGCTGGAGGCCGGGCTCGGGAACCCAGCGGGGGGGCGGGGGGGTGCTGAGCCCGGGCTCCAGCCGGAGCACGAATGTTTACACTGCTATTTTCAGCCCCACAGCACAAGCCCTGCAAGCCCCAGGCACTTGACCCAGGCTCTGAGACTCGCTGCCTCAGGGTTTTCTTGCAGTGTAGCCATACCCTGAGGCACAGAGACGGAAGGGCGTGAAAAACCCGCCCCGAGTGACGTAGTTATGCCAACATAACCACTCGTGTAGACAGTGCTATGTCAATGAGAGAGCTTCTTCCACCGGCACAGCGACCACCTCTCAGAGAGGTGGATTAACTAGGTTGACAGGAGCTGTGGGGGGCATTGCCCCCACAAACTGGATACATCGCAGAGACAACGCCAGATTTCTCCGGCAGAGGAATGTTCAGGGGAGTGAGCAGCAACCCCAGGCACTGTGTCTCCCGATCAGTTTCCCCACATGGGCTGCCTAAGGGGAGGGCAGGAGAGCAGCACCTGACCCTCACAGCAGAGCTCCAGCTTGGGGTCCTTTCAGTTTTACTAGCCTAGAAAATAAGAGACTTGTCCCAGAAACACAGTTGTCTAGACATAGGGGCCACGTTCTAATTAGCACCAGTAACATTGTAGCAAGGGAGTATAACCTCTGAGGTGCGTCCCAAGCGCCTGTGCAGGGTACAGCACTGACTGTGTGACCAGGGAAGGTTAGATGGGAGTAGAGCGTGCTTAGGCACATGGGCAAAGGGGACAGGTTTTAGCGGTGGATTTGTTTGGTGTGTGCATCTCTAAAACCAGGGAGGCGTGATTCATAGTTACATGAAAGTGCTTGGTTCTGTTTATTCAAGAATTTGTTTTTATGCTAATGTTGATTTTTAAATGGCAGCTGGTAAACATGGCAAATAATTAAGTTAAAACAAAAACTAAGGTGATTAAATAATGAACGGAAACTGTATTTGTGATTTCAAGTACACTGTAATTTAAGTACCACTAACAATCGGTAAATCCAGAAGTTAGAGCTATACCTATTATAAATAGTATTAACTCCCCCCCCTCAACAGAGAAGTCAAACTACACCCACGGACGCAGTTCTAGCCATACAAAAGTGCTTATACCAGACTAGTTTATTCTTTGACGGGAAGGGGAATAAGCTATAGCAGCGTAAGGTACCTTTAGCCGGATAGAACTGCACCCACACTGTGGGATGTATCCGTGTAACTACGTTGGTAACGAAAGCCCCCCCCCCAACCAAAATAGCTCTCCCAGTTCAAACTGTGGGTGTAGAGCAGGCCTGGGTGTGTGTACTGTGCCTCGCACACCAGGACACTGATCAAGGCACAGAAACAATTAAGACTAGTGGAAAGTATAGACTAACGATAACGTCTATGCTGCCAGAGTAAAGGATCCTCCACACACCCATGAAGTCAACGGGGGCTGCAGGCGTATAACTGATGGCAGAGTGACAACCCACTTCCATCAGCATTTCAGTAACACAGAGGCAGAATTCATTCAAATGGCTCAGCTTTTCCCCTTTCGTAGAACTGTAACAAAGATAGGAGCCTTTTTCCTTGCCAAGAACAAAACCCCTCAGCACATTCTCAGCCACCACCATCTGTAACAATATTAGTTAGTAAACAGCCGTGCTCAGTGTTGGGATTCTTGTGGTGCCTGCACAAATAGGTCAGTGGATGGGGCAAGTGTTGTTACGGAATTGAAACCAAGTCTGCCCCACAACAGTGCACCTCTGGAAGGGTTTCTGATGCAGCCTGTTGAAACAGAGCCCTGCAGAGAAAGGGGATAAGGCAGTGGGGCTGAATGGCATGTGTGAAAACAAGTATCAGCCCAATGTTCAAAATTGGGAGACAAGTGTGAACCCTGTCAGGACTAAACAAACAGTGCCCCAGCACATTAGCTGCCGCAGGTCAGATTACTCCAGAACACTGCGAGGAGTATGGCACCAGCTGAACCATTATCATTTCAGCTCAGCCAGATTCACAAGGGGACATTTAGACTCCAGCAGTACGCTCACATTCTGTAGGAATCTAAAATTTAAGGAAGTACATATATCCCTTTCCAAAAGTGTAATATTAAAGGAATTAGCTCATTACCAAAACAGGCTGTTGAGCACCACCCCACAGTCTCCAGGTCACTGATTCAGATCCAGCCAAGCAGAATTAACAACCAGAAGTCATTCATCATCCGATGGCTGTGCGAAACGAGTTGGGGGAGGTCCTAACCAATTCCTAGCAGGTTTGTGTCATGTCACCAAAACCACCGTGCAATGCTTGTCAGACTCAGCACGGCATTAAGACACCAATACAATTTGCACTTTCATCCCAACGGATGGCTCTTCCAGCCAGAATGAGGCACAAGCATGCTAGCATGAGAGCAGCACGGTTCAAAACATCAGCCTGGCTTTGCCTACATGGTACCTGTTCTATGGAGAGAGAGGATCCACTCGTGAGCTGGGCACTTTTCCACTAGAGCCAAGTTCAGTGTAAAGATACCTTTGTTAGTGGAAGTGTGACTGCATCCAAGGAGAATGTATTTCCAGAAACTGTTTTCATCAAGTGGTTTTATGTTACCCCAGAATAAATCCTTAGAGGCAGCCATATTTCACTGAAAGGGACACACTTTCCTACCTAAATTGCTCCCACTGCTCTAGATTACTAGAATACAAAGATTAAATTCCATTTACCGATTGCTTTGGACAATAGAAAACAAAGATGCAGGTTTCACTTTGAAACACTCCCGGCTGCAGTGTTTGGTCTGCAAACACTGCTGGGGAAGGGATGTTTGTTTGAAAACAACTGGTGGAAGCGTTGGGAGGATTTTTTTAAAATGTATAAGATTTCCATTGGTCTCTGGATTTTTCTGAAAGCTGATTTTTTTTAAAGGTAATTTGGAGGACGATCTGATTTGATAGGACACCTTTAGTACAATGAATAAATGAGACATTGATTTACAGCTGTTCCCATTAATGTTAATAAGAATTGCATATGTAAATCTACCAGCCATCAGTTGGAGAACAGAGTGCTCCCATTTTGCAACTCCAAAATGCAAGACATAATTCCAGTTCCTGGCTATCCTCTATAGCCCTTTTATTTTCATGTATAGATCTGAACAATCATTTTCTGGGAAAACAACACTGCTGCCTTTCTAGCATTACAGGGGAGTCGCATCTTACGCAGGGGTTAGGTTCTGAAGTCAGCGCGTAAAGCGAAAATCGTGTATAGTCAAACGCTCGTTGAGTGGAGTGGCAGGCGGAATCGCCCACACTAAAGGTACAGTATTTAAATTGTTATTTTTCTTTTTTGTTTTGTTTTGCCAGGCGCATATAGTTAAAATCGCGTAAGTTAAATGCGTCTATGATGCGACTCCACTGTACCTGCACTTCTGAAACCTTCACTACTACTCTGGGAAGCTTTAAAAGAACCACACAGGTGTTTGAGTATCAGGATGGGTAAGATTGAAAGTTTCCAACACAAAGGAAGTGAAATCCACCATCTGATGTTCAGATGGGTTCCTCTTAGGGGAGGGACGGCTTCTGCTATCAATTCTGTTTGCAGAAACTGAGAAACTTTGTATTACTTAGGCATAAAGGATCGTATCTTGATGCAGTGAGAGTATTTCTATTGATATCAACGGAAGCCAGTTCAGATCCTGACCTACTAAGCTGACAACACATGTACAAGCTTTGATTTCTGCTGCAAGAAGTTGCGAAGTAGGGGCCCAATCATGAGGACACTTACTGGGCATGCTGCTTCCTACTTCAAGTCTATAAAGACTGGACAGCAATTTCATCTCTGGTACTCTTTGATCTATATAGTTTCCATAAACACATGAACGTCTTTCAGAACCTCTGCCTTGCATGGCTGCAAGCAGCACTCTATCAGTGCAGTTCCTTGGAAGTGCAGGCTACCTTCAGATCTCATTTAATCCCCAGCTACGAGCTATCATAGATAGCACTGGGAGAGCCACTTAACTCCCCCCTGTGAGAGTCTGGAGGGCACGGACATGTCTGTAAAAACAAAAGGGTGATATTAAGCCTGCATCTGACAGCCCCCTGCCCCTAATACCGTAAATCCTGCTGCTGGATTATGCTGTCTGATCCCCCCTCCCTGCTTTTATTCATATTGCAGCTGTTACTTATACAGTATAATGGAGCCAATACCTCCAGGCAAAGCTAGCATCTTCCTATTTAATGTCATTTTGTCTGTTCTGCTTCCATTGAGCTGATTCCGCTCCTCTTACAACACTGGCCCTTTGATTCCTGTCACCTGTGGAAAACGATTTCAATTGCACAGGCAGAGCCATTTTTAAAAGAATGTCTCGCAAGACCAGTTACACCCCCCATCCCCAGAAAGTCAGGAGATGAAACTCTAACGTCATCTGGAAGGTGAGCATCTAATATGCACCCTCATTCGGACAGGGCTGAATAAAGCACTTGTTAATGTGAAATACATTCATGGTACTTCGGTCCACTTATATTATACCCCACTGACTTATTTGAGCCATTCAGTGTTACTCACATCACAGGGTTAAGCTACCCCCAGCTCTTTCAAGCTAAGTTTAACCTGAGCTGTACACAGCACTATTTTTACACAGCAAGGCTCAGGCAAAACTGATGTGAAATAGGAAAGCACTTTAATTTCAGGGGAGAAGTTAATTCAGATAATTTGCCATTGCCTGGAAGCAGAGCCAACTCCTAGGAAGTCTATACCACGGCTAACCATTTGTGTGTCTGCCTCCCCAATCTGCATGCCGGTAACACACCTCTCCACAACACAGGGGCACAACTACCATTTGCATTTAGATTTGCATCGTGCAAGGCGTAGCATTGTGCTCCCCAGTCTTTCTCTAGCAGCTTTTTAAGTCATTCCCCTCGGACATCAGCGCCGAGTTTAAAAAGCACAAACCACCAAAGACGTAACTCTGTATTTTCACAGGCAACGTCCCCACTAGCTGAATAGTCGATTGTCTCCACAATTCTGAGTTAGGTCCAAGGACTCCTGCAGAGGCTACTAATGAATTGGGCAAACCCTGTAGCTGGAGAGATGGGGAGGGCTCTGTCCCAAACTGGACAGTCTCACTGCTTTACTCCGGCCACCTTTGAAACGGTCCCATGCCCCAGCCCCCGCAAAAACCTGCCAGCTCAGCAGGGCCCAGCGAGG